>NC_071348.1:19017319-19320349 GCF_027744825.2 Synchiropus splendidus
TGATGGCTACAGATGTGGTCTCTCAGTCACCACGAGAGCCAGTTGTTCAGCAGGCATCATGTTCAGCATCTGTGCGTTCCAAAGTCCCGCCGTGACCGCTAACTGCTTCTCAGTCATTCGCAGACACAGTTTCCTCATCATGGGTACGATGCAACATGCCAGTAGAAAAATGACGATGAGTATGATTGCAGTAGTCATCCTCACTTCTGCAAAAAATGCTCCACATTTTCTTCGGTGTCCATGTAACCAATCCCAGGCCCAACTTATAGCTCCTGCATGCTCTTTTATCTCATTTTTTGAATCTCTAAGTTTATCCATTGCAATGGCAAATGTTCCATCAGGCGCGGTGTTGTTGGAATGTAAGTGCAACACTGATCTGCAAACATGTGACACACACCAACCAATCTAACACCTGACGATTTCGTAACACCATTTTACCAGTTTCATGCAGTTGTTCTCCCAGTAGTTTAAATATTTCATAGGTATGGTTTGTGTAAATAGTAAATATAATTAATCGAATAATGTGGTTTTATTACAGAGAGGACTAGTGGTGGTCAAAACTGGACGGTCATCTTCGTTTCCTTTTTTTTGACTGTGGTGTGGTTCCAAGTTTGGCAGACAGTGTTTTACCTAGAGCTCCCTGACCTCTGACATGGATCCCACTTTTACTCCGCCTGTCCTGCACCAATACGCTTAACGTTTTGTGTTTCTGGGCATTTTTCACACAACGGGTGATCGCATCGTACTTAACTGAGTCCCTGTTATGCTCGAGTTTTTTAGCTGGAACTTAGGGTGTCACGGTCTGGACTTTGGTCGGCTGCTGCGGTCTCGCAAGCTGCGCGAGCTCGTCTCCTGGTGACAACCAAACCAGACAACTTATTATCACAGCAAGCCTTGTCATCAACATTTTGACTATCTAAATCATTGACTTCACTGCCTGTTTTATTACCTCTTTGGTTGTGATGGCCTTGGGCCTTTGTGCAATGGCTCAGATGGTACCAAGTGGCGCTGCCTTCGACTTGGACAGCTGTTGGTGTTGCTCGGACCACGGTGTATGGACCTTCACATCTCGGCTGGTGCCACTTCCTTCGGAAGACCTTGATATACTCCTGGTCGCCGGGAACCACCAAATGCCCGGCCTCACGATCGGCCTCAAGCTCCCGTTTTCTCTCCTGCAGATAGATAGTCTTATGGATAGAAGTTAGTTGCTTCGTATAACTTCTAAGTTCAGATTGTAGTTGCTCAAGTGGAGGCCCCTTGTAGGGTCCCCTCAAGTGTGGTGCCGGCATTGGCCATCCCGTCAACATCTTGTGTGGTGTCAAATGCGTGCTTTGATGAGTTTGCATGCGATAACTCATCAGTGCTAATGGTAACGCATCAACCCAGTTTAGCTTCGTGCTAGCACAGATCTTATTCAGTTTCGCTTTCAGGGTTCCATTTATCCCCTCAACCATTCCCTGACTCTGGGTGTGATAAACGGCACCCAATCGTTGTTTGATTCGAAGTTGCTGCAAGATGCCCTTCACAACCTTTTGTACAAATGCAGCACCGTTGTCTGAGCTTATTTCTGACGGAATGCCAACTCGAGGAATGATTTATCTGGTCAGGAATTTGATTACTGTTTCAGCACTCAAGTCTTTAGATGGTGCTGCTTCAACCCAGCAGCTTAACCGATCAATTACCACCAACATGTTGCGTCTCCCTTGAACCGTTTTTATCATGTCAACGTAATCGATCACAAGATGTTTAAATGGACCTTCTGGGACTGGAATATGACCTATTGGTATCTTGATGTTTTTTCGTTGTTTTCTTCACAAATCTCACATTGATTCAGCACTTCATCTGTTGTTGTCTGCAAAAATGGGGACCAATATCCCTGCTGTCTGATTTTCTTCACCACTTCCCCCCTTGCGTGCAGTGCAGATCACTGTGCACCTCCGAAATCAAGATGGTCAAAAGTGCAGTTGGAGCTACGAGCTTGCCTTCATGTGATCGCCAGAGACCCTGATTGTCCACAGTAGCTCCTTTTTGTTTCCACAAAACCTTTTCATTTTCATCTGCATTTTCTTGGATCAAGATTATGTCTTCAGGTGTGACTAAGGGTTCTAATGTCACCATAGGTGACAAAATGGCTATTTTGCATCTTGACACTTCTTTTGCTGCCTCGTCAGAGAGAAGAAGAATACACCAAAATGTCAAACCTGAAAACTGAATTGTACATTTATCAGCTGGATGATGACAAAACCTACGGAGATGGCTGTGTTATCAGTCTAACGACTGTGGTGTGCTAATAGAGGTGAAGCCAGAAAATTTTCCAAGGGCTGAAGAAGAAGAAGAAGAAGAACAACAACAACGTCAGAAGGCTGGAGCCGTGTCTAACAAACCTGATCGAATGGAGAGGAAGCCGTCCTTCGTGGCTATATGGCTGGCTAAAATCTCAGGATCAGGACGATGGTCCTTCATGGCCATCCATAAAGTATCGACAGGAGTCACGGGTGAACAAGAACAAGATTTCGTACTGGAGTATTTTAATTCTGATTGCGGTGTATTTCGTACTCTGTTAACCATACCAATGGATGCTTGGAGTAAGAAAATTCAGGAGTTTCTCCGAAAATCGACGGCCTCTTTTAGCATAGCCGCTGATGGAATGATGCCCTTGTGCCGAAAGAGGCACTGACCTTTTAGTCCTGCCCCCTTTGGACCGCCTACTCACTGATGGCTGCTATAAAGAGGATTTTTTCCAGAGCGACACCCTGCAGACGTACCTGTCGAAACAAGAGCAACTAAGACAACGATGAGGACCGAAGGGAAGAGAGGTATTGGCACTATCTTCCTCGGAGCTGCTACAGGCGGCACTGGGTACGGAATGAACAACTCCTCGACGAGCCCTCTATTTCCTGTGGTAGAACACGTAACTGGTGATGGTCATGAGTACGATGGTTCTAACAACAACACGACAGATGGAGCCTGTCCTTCAGCGACCATCAAAGACGACACAGACGACTTTGATGCAACTGAAATGGAAGATGTGGATGATGAGGAGGAACCTGTAGGGAGAGCACCAACCTCCTACCCCAAGAACGAAACTGTCGGCGTGCATCCGCCTGCTTCATCTTCAGCTTCTCAAGACCAAGAACCAGCAGCTAATGATGACACGGATGGATGGATAAGCGGTTTCTTCTTGAAAGCTTTAAAGACAGTTGTATTTCATCTACCAGGTAAAACCATGCGCAGGTATTGGAGGGAGATCTGCTACGGTTGCCAAGTAGACCATCCCAGCCAACTACAACACAGCTGCCTTGAAGAGATGGAGGATGATTTATACAGTCTTAACTTCCACCCATTGATGAAGAGACTCTGTAACAAGAACTTTCTGTCTGCTATACAACACTACTTGACCCTGAATGACGTACAACCGGAGAAAATGAGAACCAAGGCTACGGCTGAGACAGTCTTGCTCGAAATGAGGTCTCCAAAATCAAGTGTCTGGAATGAATACATCAAACATGAGCATGAGGATCCTCTAATTGAACGTCTGGATTCAGCAAGTAGAATCTGGAATAGAACGCCGGTCCTGGTCGATGTCACAAACACGAGATTCCCTCGTATGTGATACTTTTTTTATTTTTTTTTACTCTTTTACTCTCTTTGTATAACATTACGTTTGAATCCTTACATAACCTGTGGAATAAAAAACATTAAGAAGTATATTTGGATCTCAGCTCATTCATTTCTCGTTTAACATGACGGTGAAACACATCATTAAAAGAGTTTATTACAATCCTCTTCACCCCGGGACCTCTGGAGGTGTGAGTCGCCTTCGTCCAGGGGTGCAGGATGAGACTGGAAAACCAGTCAGTTCTAAATCTATTAAAGATTTTTCATCAAAACAGGATGCTTACACCGTGCGTAAACCAGCCGAGAAGCAGAGTATTTGTTCACAGGCCTCTTCAACAATTCCAGGCCGACTGATGGGACATGCAGGCATTGGCTAGATATAACGACGATCAAAATTACTTATTGACCGTTATAGATGTATTTTCAAAGAAGGCCTATTTACGCATTTTAAAAAGAAAAACTGCGATTGAGACAATGAAGGCGTTTGAATCAGTGCTGGATGAGAGCGGGACGCCTGCAAAGCTACAGACGGATGATGGGAAAGCATTTTTTAGCAAGAGTTTCCGGGCTTTGATGGAAAGGAAGAGAATTATTCATTTTTCAACAGCGAGTGACTTTAAGGCCTCTGTGGTTGAGAGATTTAACTGCACTCTTAAAAATCGGATGTGGAGATATTTTACAGCTAAAAAGATTACATTACATCGAGGTTTTACAGGATCTAGTAAAGAGTTATAATCACAGCTATCACAGTAGTATAAAAATGACACCGATGGAAGTAACTAAAGAAAATAGTCTGCAAGTGTTTGACAATCTTTACATTAGACCGTCGAAAGGTCGGCAGAAGCCAAAATTTAAGGAGGGCGATCATGTTAGGATATCAAAACTATGAGGTGTATTTCACAAAAAGTATGAGCAGAGTTTTACAGAAGAGATATTCACGATAACTGAATGTATCCACCGCAACCCGCCTGTACATAAATTGAAAGATTTCGACGGTGAACCCATCCAGCGGTCATTTTATGATCAAGAATTACAAAGAGTGCAACTGGTTAAGGAAGTATTTCACGCTGAAAAGATTCTCAAGGAACGCGTCGTTAAAGGAGAAAGACAGGTCTTTGTCCAGTGGAAGAACTGGCCTGAAAAATTCAAAAGGTGGGTAAAAGCTTCAGGTATAAAAAATATATAAGACGATCCTCCTTTACAACAGGCATCATATCATCATGTACGGCTCAAAGAACGCACGCTTCTATGTGACTTTACCATCAAAGGCCAGTGCAAAAGTTTTTAAAGACAACTCGATTGGTACTTTCCGCGTTGATTTAGCACAACATATCGATTTAAACGGAAAATGGGAGGTTGCTTTGACGGAGATTACATACCCTCACACATGGAATAATATTCCGGAGGATGCGGCATCATTTTACTGGAAACCGAACCCTAGAGGACCTGATTCCAACACAAACACGACTCCCCCGAGGGGATCAGAATCAGATGCTAACAGGTTGCGGCGCTATAAAGATGAATTTCACAGAGCCATGAGACGCCAGCGCCTCAGCTCAGAGGACAAAAGACGAATCGCGAGTGGTTGATTGACATTTCAAAATGGCGGGAAGAGATATTTCCAAACTGAAGTTCAAGGGTGGATATTAAAACTCTATTAATCAGATTTCAACCGAGTTGGAGCAAACCTTTAAAAAAACCAATGACGATATACGCTTCCTGTTTGACGGTGCACGGCAAAAAATTGATCTTCAAGGAGACGGTCAGAACCTAATGCTTTTTAAGTGAGTTCAGAGCGCCCCATCCTGATTAAAAAGCGGGGTTTTACCATCGCTACTGTTACAGCGACGCTGTAAGACCGCAGCTTGTAGGGGATGCGTATGCACCGCTCTTAAGAATGGTGGAAATCAAGGGTAGTTACTCAGATATAATCACACAGCATTTTAACCCTGCTTACTATTTACCGGTTGCCAAGAGCCATATTGAAAATATTCAGTTACAAATTAAATCAGATCTTAACAAACCAGTCAATTTTACCTTTGGAAAGGTGGTGGTGACTCTACACTTTAGACCTGTTACTTGAGAGGATATTATATAACCCTTTAATCGTCGTCTGGAAATCCATTCATCATCACAACACCAGAGAGATAACCAGCCTTTGCAGACCAAGTCATAAACAAACACAATGGTCCACACAGGCTTAAGAGACGACCCGCACAGATTTGTACAATATTATGAAAAACAGGTGGGCGGAGATCTACCCGGTTTCTACGGTGACCCGGTTATGTACGGACGAGGCATCCGTTCCCTCTTCTCAAAAATGTTTTGGTTTGTATCATGGATCATCAGGAATTGTCAAAGCGAAACCCCATCTCAAATAAGACGTGGGTAACATAGCCTTGGATATGTTCACCCATACCGTGAGAGGAATGAGCGATCAACAGAGACAGGAAGGGTCAGGCGGTATAGCCGTCTTATCACGAAGGACAAAGAGACGCCCTCCAGGACGACGTGTAAGACAGAGCTCAAATAAACGTCCAAACAAAAAAAGAAAGAAGTCAGTTGACAGAAGCAAACGGGCCAAGAGGAAGTCCAGAGGGAGCTCTGATATATTTTAAAAAACCTTATATACAGTAACATGGCACTCCTACACCAGAAATCTGCTGAATGCACATTGGCAGAACTGGATTTATTCACGCCGCCAATTACGCAGCTTTCCAATTTACACTGAAATTGCTCCAGTAGCAAGCGAAGGAGGACCGATTGAGTTTTTTTATAGCAGGAGACGGTGAAAAGTATCTAGACCTAAACGACACCCTTCTACACGTGCGTGCAAGAATTACTAACACTGATAGCACACTGCTGGCTAACGACGCAACAGTCGGTCTCATGAATTATCCTCTAAACACCATCTTTGACCAGTGTGATGTGGTCCTGGGGGATCGGAGGATTTCGCAGTCCAGTTCCACTCACCCGTACAGAGCTATGATCAAAACACTTCTCAACTTTTCAGGCGACACTCTTAAAACACAGTTTAGCGCTGGTCTTTTTTACCAAGACACACCTGTGTTGGTTGACTGTAAACGGTCCCAACGCAGGCCTGAATAAACGGGCAGAGTTCACGAGCAGATCCAGAGAAGAACATCTTCTCGGTCCTCTCCACGGCGACATATTTTTCTGTGAGACACTGTTATTAAACTCACTAGGGCGAATGATGCCTTCTGCCTGACCGGACCCCGCGACTCCACCTTTCGTCTGAAAATCCTTGGCGCCTCTCTGTTTGTGAAGAAAGTCTGTCACAACCTCTTCCGCTGACGTCACCGCCCAACCCACCTAGTCACATCCATACCTGCCTCCAATCTCCTGAAGGTATAAAGACCCGACCAACCTGCCAGTCCTCGCCTGTTCGTCAATCCTTCATGGTTTGTCTTCAAGCGAGATATTCCGCTATTTGCCACTGCCTGGATATTGCATTATCTGAGTTATTTCAGTCGGTCTTTTCTGCCTTAGAACTTCAGCCTGCCTGCACCTCTACTCCACAACCTTCACCTCCTTCATTGCCATAGCGCAGCCAGCTGGACTCCTGGACCCTCACCAGCCACTTGTCTGGGATCTCCACCACGGCATCAGAAGACTCTTCCTGTTCTGCACAATTAAATACCCATCTTCTGATTCCAATCTGCGTTTGAGTCACCTGCTTAAATCAACGTTACAAAGTCACTGTTTCGCCAGCTGTGAGAATAGGTCATGCAGAGCGTTTCTTTAAAGGAAATGCTCTCTGCCCACTCTCACGAGTCAATGTAAAAACATACTCCATTCCAGAAAACTCATTAATATGTACCCAGGATAATTTATTTCTGGGTTCAATACCTAAATACGTGGTTTTAGGGATGGTGCATCATGAGGCATTTACCGGTATGAGAGATCTCTCCCCGTTCAATTTTCATCATTACAACACTGAATATCTCGCCCTCTGTCAGGACGGCCAACAGATCCCCGCTAAAGCTTTTCAACCTCAGTTTAATCACGGTATTTCAGTCAGTGAGTTTTATACCATGATTTTAGCTACAGGAAGACATTTGAAGGATCTACCTCTAAGCATTGATTGCGAAGGTTTTAACAGCGGTTATTCACTGTTTGCATTTAATCTCAATCCAGCCGACGACAACGACGCTCTCTCCCCTGTCTCAAATGGGAATTTAAGACTGGAGATGAGATTCATAGTACCCTTACCAAACACCGTAATACTGATTGTGTACGCTTGTTATGATTCCATTCTGGAGATTGATGCGAAAAGACAAGTGCTGGTGGACTATTATTAAAAAGTTATGGACAGTCTCCAGTTACAGAGGCTGCTGAGAGGTCTCTTGAGCGACACATTTTACGGTGTATTGCCGTCGGATAAGTTGCCTCAATTTACACAACCCCCTCAGACCGCCTGAATATTTAATCGTCAACACACATCCGGCACATAAACCAGGAGAGCACTGGCAGAGTTTAACTCTCGAAGAAGACGGTAGAACAACTTTCTTTGACTCATTTGGAATGGGGCCCTACTTTGCACATTACCCTGAAAGTATTTTAAAGTTTCTCAAGAAACATTCAGGCAACATCAAGTACAACAATGGTCTACTACAGAACCCTCTATCGTTTGTATGTGGTCATTGTAAGTGCCAAAGTAAGTTTCACTTGATATTGTTTACACTGTTAGGTAGTCGTTTTGTGGTTTAGTGCTTTACATAAATATATGTGGGTTTTAATTTGAAGGCCACTTTTGTCTTTTGAAAAAAACGGCGGATGCGCAAGGTAAGCTCGTGGTTGATTTGTGTTGGGTTGTTAAGAACAACATGGACATATAGGTTTTGACCGTTAAGTTTGGATTTTTGGATGTTCCTGAGACCATTACTTTCAATAAAGGAGGATCAAGTTCCACGGCACAAGCTTCAGTTAGTTTTTTATGTTTTTTTGATTCCCGTCCAGGAGAAGCTCGGGGAAAATATATTCGTACGGATGTACTGGTGAGAACGATGAAAATGGAAACATTCGGGGCAAAGGAGGAACAAGTCAGAAACTAACGTCGTTCACAACAATAGAGGTAGCAAACTATTGGAGTTTGCAATCACAGTCATCATTGCATCTTCTACCTCCATCATCGTGCTAGAGGGCTGTGTATCCAAGAAGTATTAAGTCTATACAGTGACGATACCTTAAAATATGACCTCATGGTATACAACTTTGTGAAAGGACATCAACAATGTCTAAAAAGATGTGCACACTGTCCGTGGAAACAACATACTCTGTTCTCTTCAGTATTTTAAAGACTATTGTGACTAATCCTATTTTGTTTGTTCGTGTGTTAAAAAAAATCTGTAATCAGGAGACCAGCTTTCAGCTATACTTTTCTTTCGCAAGATAGAATTCGATTTAAGTCTCTGATATTGAGCCCTCGCTTCAGGATTGGACAGCAGTGTGAGAGGGATGTTTAGCTTTAATAATGTGACGAGAAACTAGGACCATCCCGCAGGTAATGGAGAACTTCTTTTATTATGCGGTAGGGAAAGGTACTTGAATATATCAATCACATGAGAGCCTTTTACAGCATTTCCTTCATACATAAATTTGCCATTCATATTCCAACCATCACCATTTTTGGATATCCTCTGGATAATGTATTCAGCATTTCTTCGAGCTTTTGACGGAAGGATATTTAGAATATCCTGACCCAAGTCATCTGTTACAAAGGGTGTTTTTAGAACACTTTCGACACGACTGTCAGAGTCGTGGGGGTGATCGCTGACTCTGTCTCGTTGTAAAGTCAGAGTTACTCTCCTTTGGTCTCTCTGATCCTGTTTTGTAAAGGTTAAATATCTCTGCAATAGAGCATCATACTTTTTAATCTTCTCATACGAGTTTAACTGAGAATCATTCAGAATGGTCCTTATCTTCTCATTCAATTCATCTTTGGCAGTTTCACAGATGTCGGAGGTTGGACTTGATAACTGGTTAATTTGCTGAGGAGAGACCAGATACATTTTCTGGACAGTCTTCATCGTGTTTTACTTCTTTACAAGTCCTCCTATTAGATTTCCAATGATTGGAACGGCAGCCGCTAGCAACAGCAACAGGAATCCTCCCGATTGCTTTATAAGAATCCTTCATCTACGCTTCACGCACGCCTTTTTATTAGCCAAGAGTCTGATGTTCTCATGATTCCGCTTTTATTTTGTCATGCGAGTCTTGTTTGGTTTTCTTCCTCCGTTCTTCCTGTTTGTGTGGCACATGGCTGGAGCCAATCAACCCCAGATCACCTGAGTATTAGAGCACCTGGACTCCAGCACCGTGTGCCAGATCGTCCCCTATTATTCCCTGTGATCGACTCCTCTAGTTCCTGCAGATGGAGTCCTTTGTTCCCTGTGATTTCTTCTCTAGTTTCTGTGACGCTCTCCTTTGTTCCCTGTGGTAACTCCTCGTTCTCTTGGCTCTCCTTGTTCGTTCTCTTGTTCTGTGCGCTAGTTAGCTTATTTTGGATTTCTTTGTCTTAAACCCTGGTGCCTGAGTTAGTGTTCGGTTTCTTCCTGTTTCCGCCTTTCCTGGTTTCTTTTGTCTCTATCTCTGTTCATTGTACTTTCGTCTCTCCGTTCCCAAATTTAAGTTGGTTTGATTCTCCCAGTTTGGTGACGCTTTCTGTTTGGTCTCTTATTCTTGTATATGGACTTCGGCTCGTTTGGTTACTCTGTTTTGGACATTTAGACTTTATCTTGTGTCTCCCGGTTCGGTGACGCTTTCTGTCGTGATTTTGTTGTTTAATTATTAAAATATTGTTTTTGACTCGGTCCTGCCTTTTGTGACTTTCACCACTGCGCTTGGGTCCCGCTCCACGTCCTTGACCCGTGACAGATGTTTTTCTTCTGTTTTTTCAGTTTTTTTTTAACTGAGCCTGCGACAACAGTACATTCCCCTGAAACGTTCAGGGCGATCTCATCGAGAGCTTGAATAAAGTCCCGAGAACTATGCATCAAAATGTCTTTACGTTTCATTTAAGGAGCATGGTATAGTTCCTTAAGTAAACCTGCGTTTCTTTTTATATGTGCTGACATGACTTAAGCAGACGTTTTTGGTATGGACACAGTGTGACGTTGATGAGGAAGTATCCCAGTCCTTAGTCTGTAGCGTTCTGGACATGAGGGTGTTAGATCAACAATTAAGTACCCGTGAGCGCCAGCTGTAGCATCTTCAAAGCTTTCTTGAAAGAAAACTCTTTGAGACGGGTAAACTTGTTGAGCAAGAACTTTTATCTGCGTTTTATTGCGAGGATACAACTATATTTACTACGATGAAATAAGTTTTGCGTCACCATTATAACACTCATATTTTTATGATGTCTGTCAAATGTTTTCTATCAGAAGGAAATACATCTTCATTTTCAAAAGATTTAGGTAAACCTTCAATGAATTTGATATTTTTATTCATCTTTTGCAATTCACTGTACATAGGTTCAAAAGACGTATACATACATACAATCTTTATTTACAATTGACATCATCCATCACAAGTATACATGGGTCTTTCCTAACCCTGATGGTCCCACCACTAGACATGAAAATGATGTTTTCAAGCGCGGATCAAAATGAATTTCTTCCATAATGACCCAGTCATCCACTCAAAACTCAGAACCCAAAAGGTTTGGTTGTGCCGTACAAAAAAAATCGTCTCTTATCGCACATGTCTCTTATCGAGTTTTGTAGGAACTGATCTGTTTTTTAAAGTGATGTTCTTTTTATCCCTCACAATATTGTGTTGATGGGTCTCAAGCACCCCATCAGGTGAATTCTGTAAATAGCCCTCTACACGATCTCTGACGGAGTCAAAGTTTATCTGCTGAAAAGACTCTTTTGTTTGCATGATACCTTTAGCTTTCATCACAACCTTCTTCTGTCCTTTGGTCCTATAACCATATGTCTTAGGACCCGCCGAAGCGAAGTCCTCGATGCTATCCCCGTCGAGTTCATCAGTCAGATCACTGAGATAGTTACCTAATTTTAAAGGCGTCTTGCTGTCTTTCACCACATATATCAAGCTGTCTGTGTCAACATAGAGAACATCCTTCTGCAAGTAAAAGCTCCCATAAAAACATTGGTGCTTTTACCAGGAGGGTAGAGACCCTTGTAACGCCACTGGATCACAACTTTTTTCTCATCCAGCATGTTAAAGTAGCTGACCTCGTATTTCCCTGAAAGCAAGAAACTGAAAAACTCGTTGGGGTCTGACACTACAGAAACCTGAGACATGTTCTCTTTCTGACAGAACTTGCCTCAAAGGCTATTAACCAAAGCCTTAGCCACCTGTCTCTTTGCAGGGTTGTGACAAATCTTATCAGCACAAAGCAAAATCCCCCGATGTGCTTGATAATCCTAAATGTATTTGTCGTGGCTTTCCTGATCAACGGCCTCAGCAGGGTAACCAGAAGCCTCCTGCTTGCCCTTCAGGAATGTACGGATGTAACCTGTGAAAATACAATCGCTAGATCTATCAAAATGCCATACTTCGATAATCTTGGCCACCTTGTATCCCTTGTCCAGAGCCTTGTTGAACTCAACCGTGACCCAGACCCCTGTCGAAGCACGCTCATCATCATTATGCGTACAGCCACTGTCTTGGACAATACGACTTGAACAGATACTGCATAACGTGAAGTGTAATTTACCGCCTGGTCCTCTGTAGGGTAAAACGGGTAATATAAAACCCGAGGAGGATAGACAACCGCCTTGATAAGACCAAAGTACTGTCTGGGATCCCCAAAGTCCTTGTGAATTTTTCGGGGGTGACCTAGGAACACGTGCTGTTGACGTAAGGATACAGAGGTGACATCAGCGTAATCAACTTTTTCACCAGGTTGGCCGTGTAACGCAGCTTTAAAGCGCTGGTTCTACCGCCGTAGAGGGCATTACGAGGGTTGAGAGGCTCAGGGGTGTCAAAATCTAAGAGAAAATCTCTGAGATTATCACACGATTGTCGAAGTGAACGCCATTCGTGTTCCCAGATGGTAATAAGATGCACCTCATGATCAGACTTTAACGCCTGCTCTCTCTCCATCGTAGCAGAGTAGAATTCACCATATGGTCTACCTCTTAACAGACAGACTGCATGTGGGTCGACACATGAAGGACAACCGTGGGAGAAACATCCATAAAACTCCCAGACCTGCTTAACACCGTCAACTTTAGCATAACCGTCAACAAAATACTGGCCAAACACCATCTCCCCACGGTTCAAGGCATGTTGTATCAAAATGCCCTGTCTGTGTGATTGCCATAGCTACCAATGGATGGAAGCATGTGAGAACCTCTTGTTACCTTTTATTTCATAATTGTTGGGACATGGTATTGCTAATGTGTCTGGTTTTAAAAAGTTGGTCCTGAAAACAGCCATACACACAGAGGTGATTGTTATGGACGAGAGTGCAACACCTGTTTCTTTAAAAAACTCCTCTCTAAATATCATGCATGCTCTGGCCAGAATGTCAACATCATTTTTACAATAGTGAATAGCTTCACTCCTGAAATTGAAAGAATCATCACACACAGTATCATACCAGCTTTAAAAATCTTTCTGTTCAGGGTCTGACATGCCCTCGAAGCCGTAGTCTGATGGAGGAGGATACACCCCTATGTAATGCAGACGATCTTTCAAGCTCAACTTGTGTGGAAAAAAAACCCTTGCACTGTTCGGTGAAACCTAGAGCTTTATGCATGAAGCTGAGTCGCATGGCTAGGAATGAGAGAGAGTCGATAAATTTTAGCTTGTAGTGAGGATCCTCAAGACAAATATCTTACTACCGGTCATGATTATCCTCTTACATATTAACCCTTCGTCAAGCATACCTCTCAAGACAATGACGCTGTCAAAGCCCCTGGCATTATGTGCAACAAAAACACAACTCTAAACCAATTCTTTCTGAAATATAAAAGAAACGCTCGAACACATTCGAGACCATTAAACATCTATTCTTCACCTCTCTGCGTCTTTACACACACTAAAGAAGGGACATGTCTACCTTGGTCGTCTGTAAACGTTTCAAAATCACAACAAAACAGATCAGGATGCTCAGTCTTCCTGGCAATGGGCTGAATGTAGCACTGGTGGACCTCGTTTGTCGATGATAATTCTACATTGCAGATTTTACATTTAAGCACACCGCAACAACTGTTAGGTTTACCCTGTTTTAATGGGATATACCGGCACCTTCCGCATTTTTCACATTTTTTGTATATCTGGCAGAGACTGCTCCCATTAGCGCCAATCTCTTTGTGTCTCACAATGCAGGAAGGTGTTCTACAAACCCGGCAACCATCGCCACAAGTTACAGGCTTTGGGACCTCTGTAGGGCAAACAGGATTGTGACAAACGCTACGGTGACCTTTGCAGATGTGTTGTGATTTATCTTCATACCCCTTATGACAGCTGACGCAAAAGTGACGTCTTCCTAAAAAACCCTTTGGGTTTTTTACCCCGCAATAGTGTCCCTGAAGTAGAAACAAGTATGAAGGATCCGAACCATCAGCAAAACCTGTGGCATAATGCGCTAATGGTTGGTTTGCTGTTGTTTTATGAAACACAACAATTTTACGCCTCACTATCCATTCAAACAGGGGTATATCTGTGAATGTGATAGGTGTTTGAGAATCTAAACCAGCTTTGTTTTGTAATTCCCTCCCCAACTCAACACAATCTTGATACGTACGGTTAGGATTAAGGAGACAAGAAAGGCTGATTGCAAAGCAAAGCTGACCAGTTCCATCACTACCAACTAGAGACTGTAGAGATGTCATCATTTTTTACCAATAATTTTGGCATGCAGTGTCTTCTTGAGTTTGCGTTTAGCGCCACCTCGAGGGTTATGCACAATTTGGACCGTTAATTCAATTATCTTACCCATAACTATGACTCTGTCAGATTGCATGGTGTTGCTCAGGAGGGCCTCAAAAGCAGGGTAGATATTTTCCCCGTCACCTTCAACCACAACATTAACATGTTCTTGAACATCTTCACCAACCACTTCAAGCTGAACCACATCCTCTCGATGTGCTAGTCTCTGCGTTTCATCTGCCAACTCTCTGACCTGTTGCATCAAACCTCTGTAGAAAGTTGCTAAATCAGGAGTGTCGGGTACAGCAGGACGTGTTAGCACCCTTCTCATCCTATCGGTGTTAAAAGGCTCTATGACTTCTGATTCAATACCGGTACCTCTTACACAGCATCCTTCCTGAACCGAATCACCGTCATCATCAACATTGTCATCGCTACAGCTGGAGCCAGACACATCTATCAGAGGGTCAAGAGCTGGTGTCCCTGAATCAGCCGTCTGTTGATTATCAACAAACCTTTCTTACCAATCGCCATTGTCTAAAGAGGTATCAGCCCTACCTTCCCGAGATGATGCAGGAACAATATTTAAAATACGATTATCCTCTCTCTCAGCGAAAAAAAAAATGGACTCCATGTTTTCATTTATACCCGGATCATAGACCAGCTCTACATCCTCCTCAGACATGCCGTCAAACAAGCCAGACAGAAACATGCGTGTCGGTGAAGCACTCTGGTCAATGAGGTGTGGTGTAGTGTCCTGGTTGTGGGTGGATTCAGGGTCAGAACCAGAAGGAAAACCATCATGGTTGGCCACAATTTAATAATAATAACAATAAAATAATAATTTAAAATAATTAATAAACAAAACAGCAACCTCAAAACACAATCACCCACGGTGCTTTTAAAAATTCAGGCTCCAAATGGACCTTACTGTGGTTGAACTTCAGTCAGGTCAGTCCACGACGTCTGTTACCACCAGGTCCTTGTAGTTTTAGGAGCCTCACGACTTCAGACACCAGCACTTTATTCGTTATGTCCTTCCTGACGATTTCTGTAACGTCACCTTACCTTCACCTTCACCTTCTTCTACCGCTTATCCGGGGTCAGGTCGCGGAGGCACTATTCGGAGCACGGAAGCCCAAACTTCCCGGTCCGCACAAACCTCCTCCAGCTCATCCCTGGGGATCCCGAGGCGTTCCCAGGCCAGACCGGAGACATAATCTCTCCAGCGAGTCCTGGGTCTTCCCCGGGGTCTCCTCCCGGTAGGACATGCACGGAACACCTCCCCAGGGAGGCGTCCAGGGGGCATCCGGATCAGATGCCCGAGCCACCTCAACTGGTTCCTCTCGATGTGGAGGAGCAGCGGCTCCACCCCGAGCTCCTCCCGGATGACCGAACTCCTCACCCTATCTCGAAGGGTGCGCCCAGCCACCCTGCGGAGGAAACTCATCTCAGCCGCTTGTATCCGCGATCTCATCCATTCGGTCATTACCCAAAGCTCGTGACCATAGGTGAGGGTGGGAACGTAGATGGGTAAATCGAGAGCTTCGTCTTGTGACTGAGCTCCCTCTTCACCACGACGGTCCGATACAGCGACCGCATCACTGCTGCAGCTGCACCAACCCGTCTATCAATCTCACGCTCCCCTTTTCCCTCACTCGAGAACAAGACCCTGAGATACTTAAACTCCGCCACTTGGGGCAAGAACTCTCCACCGACCTGGAGAGAGCAAACCACCTTATTCCGGTGAAGAACCATGGCCTCAGACTTGTAGGTGCTGATCAATAGATAAAAGGCCTTTAGGCCAAGTTGGTTGCTATTTTCTTATTCTTTAGCATAAATAGGCATGTTTTTGTTTTGTTTTGTTTTGGTTTCGTCGTTTAAGTTCCACACTATTTTATGACTATTTTATTATTTTATTTTAGACTTAAGTTTTAGACTTATTTGGGGACAAGAGTTTTGGGAGTGAAGTTGGAAGACGTGAACATTTTGAGGGAGACGAGATGTTATGACGTGTCATGGGATTATTTGGGGTCACAACTTGGGGGCGCTCTTGTTATGTTGCCGTGTCACCATCCGGTTTGTTGGAAGTTGGAACCGTGCATAAAACCTGCTGTGTTGATACATCCTGTGTGTATTCCTTTCAGCTTTGGCTACCACAGGGCGTGTCTCTTCAACCCACTTGGGAGAACGAATCAAATGTCCGGACCATCATTGTGCAGTGTCGCCAGGTTCACGGACAGGGCCCCAGGCTACCAGGCCCAGTGGAGCGCTCGAGGCCGAGGCACTGGAAGGAGCGAATTCAATATGAATAATAATAATAATAAAAAAAAAAAAAAAAAAAAAAAAAAAAAAAACGCAAATACTATGCTCCAAGCAATGCTTTTATTTAAAACAAATTTCCGCACAAACAGAAATTTCCTCCGGTCAGCCGACTGCCCCGGGGGAAGCTGCCGAAGTCCCGATGTCCACGTACGGAGCTCCACAAGCGCCGAGTCTCCTGCGGTTAAATCCACTGCTGTGGTGATGAGACAAGTCTCTCCCGTGACTGCGACGAGACCTCAGTCCTGCCTGAAGTTTCCGTGGTCCAGATGAGCCGCTCCGCACCTCTTCAAGTCTCAAGCTTCTTCTCTTGTTGTGGCAGATGCGCCGGCTCCGGCTGTAATTTCACAATGACAGAGTCAGTCACTCACGCCTCTGTAATTTCACAATCACATTTTGCGGAGTGCCCTGGCACTTCCAGTGAAGTAGAAAGGCTGGTGTAATATCCCTGGAATATGTTTGTGTCCAGCTGTCCCTGGAGCCTGCCTGCCTCCCAAACAGTCCTGTAACACGGGGCAGAAACTACTCTATTAAGAACTCTGATCCTGGGGCATGACTACTTCAAGGCTAGCAGGCAGTCCTCTGTGCAGTTCACTATTCGAAATGCTAAAGCACCCGCAACACTCAAAGCATATAATGCCAAATGGATGTGAACTGCCGTCTGTTAGGTAAACATCCGCTTCTAGTCCAATTCAATCCGGACTATTCCCGGCGCAGTTCTGACACTCCACAGAAGGACCGCACGTGTTCAGGTACGGAGCTTAATAGGTGGAGGGCTTGGATTTGCAGCGCAGCGTTCCCTCTCAATCAGCCGTAATGCGCGATGCCCTCGCCCCTGGAACTTGACCTCCCCCATGAGGAGTGACCATCCCACCCGGCGCTGACAGAGCCACCATCGCTCAGTAGAATTGTGTCTATGCTGTCGTCAAACGGCTCATAGCGCTTGAGAACATCATCGCGCTCTTTATGAGCTCCATGGAGTCCACCAGAGATTTTGGAGACATAACAGTCCGCCGCCGTGCTGCTCTGCTCGCGGGGCCTCCTCCACACACAGCCACCGGCTTTGGGGAACAGCCGTATAATAGCCGCGCTGATCATCGCCGCTCCTCTTGGAGAGACCAGTCGGCTGCTCTCACCTCTGCTCCCTCCAAAAGCATAGGAAGAACTTTGTATCTAAAAGTATGCATCTAAACCAAAGTCGAACTTGGAAAAAAAGATGCATTACTTTGGTATCGGGTCTGTTTCTTCTCTGCCCAAAATAAAGGTTTCTCACTCGCCAAATTCTCTTCCGGCTCCAGTCAGTCCGAACTCCGGCTTCAAAAATTAGTTTTTGTTTGACATCGTCTCAGGAGACCGAGCAGTATAGTAACAGGCTCTCTGCCTCCTTATACCTGACGCCAGAACTGTCCCTGGGGAAGTTTCTGGAGCCAAGACGTTATGTTTTTCCTCAGATTCGCCACAATATGAAGCACAGACATCAAATAACTCTTTCCCGTCTCTCAAAAGATCCTGGTACCAGCCAAAAGTCAGGGGAGTTTCAATTCTGCCATTAACTCTTCTTATTCCTCAGACTCGCCAGTTTTTAGCAGGGGTCGCCACAGGGCCGCGAAAGTCACCACTTCAGAGGAACACTGAGTAGGCGCAGCGTGCCAGACATGCTCGGTTCTCAGCTCCCTCGTGCAACGTCTGATAGGATGTGTGTCTGTGATTCTGTTCTCTGCAGCCCTGCAAACCTCTCAGAGGCAGGTAGGACATCGTCATCTACAGAGTCATCTCTTTCTGAGGATGATTGGGCCAGTCCCTCGGGTGTACATCTTAGGAGAATTGCAGTGTCAGATCAAGGTACACTGCAAGTTTGGGCAACTGAATTCCTCTGACGGCTCAGCTGACAAAAGCGAGTCTGTTTTTGAAGAACCAGCGGGACTTGAAGTCCCCAGAGGAGAGGGCGCTGTGCACCGACGACCCTTTCGTCCTAGACCCGCCCCGGAGGCCGGGTCTGTTCTTGTGCTCTGGGCACGTGTCTTGACAGAATATCTTCCGAACTGAAAGCGCCTGTCTCCTCACCTGCCCATATGGATCGAGAAAATACACGGTCATTGACACGTCCTTCAGTTTCACAGTCAACCCCCAGGTTCTGCGTCACCACATGGACCTGAATGAACTCAGAGAACCAGCTGTCATGTCTGATGGAGGAGGACCGCGCTCTCCTGACAATGGGAATAATCGAGTTAGTTCCTAAGCGATCCTCCTACACTGGGTTTTACTCCGGGTACTTTCTGGAACCCAAGAAGACAGGAGAGTGGACACCTGTTCTGGATCTCAGTCTCCTCAACCAATTCATGACCAGACAGCGGTTCCGGACTACCAGGAGACTCCTGGAGTGTGTCAGAGTGTGAGAGTGGATGACCTCCATAGATCTTGCAGAGGCCTACTTCCACAACACGGTCTCTAGTGTCGAGTGCCTCGTTTTTTTGCCAAGTGCGTGGAGGAGTGGCTCAAACCACTAAGGAGACAGGGTCTGCGGATTCTGACGTACTTGGACTCCTTTTTGATTCTAGCCAGAGTCCAAACAGGAGTCATGAGCGCACACCAGCTTAGCAGAAGGGGTCTGTCTCGTAGCTGCAGAACAAATTCAATGTCTCCGAAGTGGTTTCAGAGAGTTATCAACATTTTTATGTTTGTTGGTCTGAAAGGTACAGGTCCCACGGGCTGAAAACGCGTTTTATGCACTGTTTACTCTCTGCTCAGGGCTGTCTCAGAACATTAAAATTTCACCTGGCACTATAGCTAGAGTGGTCATACTAGCAGGTGCTGAACTAATTCAACATTTCTGAAGTGGTTGCAGAGTGATGACATTTTTATGTTTGTCGATTCTGAAAACCATCCTCACTCAGGTGAAAACCCGTTTTCTGCACTGTTCATTCACTGCTCAGAATAGTGCCAGAACATGAAAATATCAGCTGCGACTGTTGGAAAAAGGCTCTTTCGAGTATATTCGGCACTGAATCCACGTTTCTGGACTATTTTCATGGTGTAATCAACAATATTTTTTTTTCCTCGTCAGAAACCAAGCCTCTCTCGGGCTGAAAACGCGTTTTCTGCACAGTTCAGTCACTGCTCAGCGATGCCTCAGAACATGAAAATTTCACCTGACTGTATAGCAGAAGCGTTATTTCTTGTAGCAGCAGAACTAATTAAACCTCTCTGTGTGGTTTCAGAAAGTAATCAACATTTTAATCCTTGTTGGTCTGAAAACCACCTTTTCGTGGGCTGAATACGTGTTTTCTGCTCTGCTTAGGTGGGACTCAGAAGATGAAAATATCACCTGCAACTACAGGCAAAACGTTTTTTCTCCTGCAACTATAGGGAAAACACTCTCTCTAGCATATTCAACACTAAACCTACATTTCTGAACTGTTTTTAGAGGGTTATCAACTATTGTATTTTTGACAGTCCAAAACCCAGCTTCTCTCAGGCTAAAAATGCATATTCTGTACTGGTCACTCACTGATCAGAAAAGCCTCAGAACATGAAAACATCACCTGCAACTATAGCAGAAGGCGTCTTTGTCGTAGCTGAGGACGAATTCAACCTGTCTGAAGTAGTTTCACAGAGTTATCAACATTTTTATGTTTGTCGGACAAAAAAACACAATCCCTCGGGCTGAAAACGCGTTTTCTGCACTGTTCACTCACTGCTCAGCGATGCCTCAGAACATGAACGTTTCACCTGCAACTATAGGAAAAAAAAACTTTCTCGTATATTCAACACTAAACCTCTACGAATAGGGCGCTGCGACTGGGCTACAAGCAGCCAAACCGTTTTCATTCCATCCACATTTCCTGCTTCCAAGCCATGGGATGAGTTTGACGAGAGCCAGGCGCTTCTATGAGGTGCGTCTGGAGACTTCCCAGAGTTGGATGAGTTCCGTGTGGTGGAATCAAGCACGTTCCCGCTTGATCTTCTCCTGCGCCTCATGTCATCCGCCTCCGTCGTATCAAAGTTGAGCTCTCTCTCCACCGGCAGCTCAAGAATCATACCACTTCACTAACGGCCAGCTGGCGTTGGATGGCGAGACTACACCAAGGGCAGGACCGCATGTTGTCTGCCCACAACTGGAAGAAATCCGGACTATTCCCGGCACGGTCCTTACACTCCACTCCCACTAGGACCGCACTTGGTCAGGTACGGAGCTTACTGCCTGGTGGAGGGTTTGGATTGGCGGCTCACCGTTCCCGCTCACTCAGCCGTCATGCGCCATGCCTGATGCGTTCGCCCCGGGAGCTCGACCTCCCCCCTGAGGGGTGACCATCCCACCCACCGCTGACAGAGTCTCCATTGCGCAGTGGAATGGTGTTTACGCCGTCGGCAACCAGCTCACAGCGCTTGAGAACATCATTGCGCTCTTTTTGTGCTCCGTGGACCGGCTCATCCATCACAGATCCTTTCTCACTCTACAGAGATTTTGAGTTTCAACAGTCCGTCGGCGTGGTTCTCCGCTCGTGGCGCCTCCTCCTCACACAGCCGCTGCCCCGGGGGGGGGGAACACCGTCGCTTGTCGAAGGGGCGGGGTTATCCCAGCTGTCCAAATCATAGCCGTGCTGATCATTGCTGCTCATCTTGGAGAGACCAGTCGACTGCTCTCACCTCTGCTCCATCTAAAAGCGTAGGAAGAAAACTTCTATCTAAAACTATGCATCTGTAACAGGTCTGAATACTGTGACCTTGTCCACAGTTAAAAAGTGGTGTCTTAATGTGGTCAGTAGAATGCCGTCTGAAACAAAATGCGGACAGTCACACACGGCTTCCACATTTGTCGATGGTGAGAAAAGTAATCCAAGGGATTATGTTTTTTTATTGTGGTAACCCACACCACAATTAAATGTCTTTCTGAAACATCACTCACAAACATCTCACTTTGTCATACAACAACTGTCAGACATCATGAACCACATGCATAATTGCTTTTCATCTGAATGTATAATTCTGCCATTAAACCTTTTGGCTAGTGTTGAGAAATAATAAAACCTTACTTTTTACCAAACACCGTTATTCACCACAAGCAAACTGAACTCCACACAACTCAATCACCCGTGCCATGTCAACGTCGGTTGTCAGTATTAGCTTACAAGCGCCACATCTACACAGAGCGAACTCAACGTACGAAGGAAAAACAGTATACTTAAAAACTGAATCACCATCCTCACACTCAGACTCAGAATCAGTCAATCCCAAGTGGAACAAACATTATAAAAAAATGGATTTGACTAACCTGAAACAGAATGTGGACAGAGTCATACGAGGCTTTTGTCGATGGTGAGAAAAGCAATGAAAAAAAGTGTCACCTCCTATTTACCCACACATCTTCAATGCCCAACCTCTGTCCTACCCTTCCCTCTACTGACCGAATTATATACCTGCCGGTTAATCAACTCTTCAAAAACCACCCATGAAACACATCATTTACCGGCTGCTGCATATTGGCCCTTTTAAGCGTCTCTAATCTGATGACTTGGGAGGCAGCATGGAGATAAACTGCGTTTTTGGGCCCCCGGTGATGAGGCCCCTGACGCAGCCGACCAAGCTTGCATCACAGTGACGTTTGCATATTGGCAATGGAAAACATGAAGCAGTAGTTTGTGGGAGCAGTTTTCATCCGCACTTTTTTCCCTCCGGCGTTTCTACATGTTGATGGATGGAGCTTCATTTGTGTTGGGCGTGGGGTCTGCTGACAGGAAATCCACAGTCCTATAGGCAGGAAATGCTGCTGTAGACCGAGTGAGAAGTAAACAAGACGTGCTAATGACCCTGCTGCTGCAGATCACATCTGCTTAACAAGCTGTCGTTCTGAATCATGTCAATGACGTTTGCACTTCACATTTCCATCTGTTTTTATCAAACAATTCAAATAAAAGTAGAACATGACATGTATTTCGCTCTGATTTTACATTTAAATGATAAAGTTTTTGTACAATGTAAACACTTGATTCTTATGATTGTAAATTACTCTTTTAAACATTTTGCAAAATAATCATTTTACTGCCTTACATCCAGTAAAATCATATTTATCTTGTTTGAAACTCAGTGTCACAGATGTGATGAGTATTTATATAGATGATACATTCGATTTTCTCGTTTGAACGGTTGAACCAGGACCTCAGTGCAATGTAATTATTCGCTTTCATGGAACAAAACACGGTCCTTGCACTCTCCTGAAGCCACTTTGGTCGACAAAACTACTGTACAATGCAATCACAAAAAACTATATTCTGATATGACAACCATATAATCAACTAACCTGAAACAAAATGTGGACAGATTCACGTGAGGCTTCCACATTTTTCGATGGTGAGAAAAGTAATGAAAAAATGTCACTTCCTATTTACCCACGCATCTTCAATGCCCAACCTCTGTCCTATCCTGCCCTCTACTGACCTAATCATATACCTGCCGGTTAATCAACTCCATGCTGAACAATTAAATGACATCTAACACACACTCTGTGACCACACATAAGTGGGCGTCACACTGGAAAGGCTGTTTTTCCTATAGTTGTATGTGATATTTTCATGTTCAGAAGCTTTTCCATTCAGTCAGTGAACAGTGCAGAAAACGCCTTTTCAGCCCGTCAAAAGCTGGTATTCAGACCAGAAAAAAAAAGTTAACCACCTGAAATACCGTTCAGAAATGTAGGTTTAATGTTGAATATATGAGAAAGAGTGTTTATCCTATCGTTGCAGGTGAAATTTTCATGTTGTGAGTAATGCCTGAGCAGTGAGTGAACAGAGCAGAAAACGCGTATTCAGCTCAAGAAAAGGTGGTTTTCAGACCGACAAAAATAAAAATCTTGATAACTCTCTGAAACCACCTTAGACAGGTTGAATTAGTTCTGCACCCTCTAAAAACACCTTTTCTGCTGATATTGGCAGGTAAAATTGTCATGTTCTGTGGCCTTCGCTGAGCAGTGAGTGAACACTGCAGAAAACGCGTTTTCAGCCCGAGGGACTGTGGTTTTGAGACAGATAGACATGAAAATGTTGTTACCTCTCTGAAACCACTTCAAACAAGTTGAATTAGTTCAGCACTTACTAAAAACACTCCTGCTACTATATTGGCAGGTGAAATGTTCATGTTCTGAGGCATCCCTGAGCAGTGAGTGAACAGGGCATAAAACACGTTTTCAGGCTGAGAGACGCTCGGTTTTTGACCAGGAAAAAAGAAGTTGATAACCCCCTGATAAACAGTTCAGAAAGGTACATTTAGTGCTGAATATACGAGAAAGAGTGTTTTTCCTATTGTTGCAGTTGAAATTTTCATGTTCTCAGTCACGCCAAAGCACTGTGTGACCAGCAGTGAACGCATAAAATAAAATATAAAATTGTCGCTTTGAAAACAGTTCAGAAAGTTTTATTTAGTGCTGAATATACTAGAAATAGTCTTTTTGCTATATTTACACTTGATATTTTCATTGTTCTGAGGCTGTTCTGATCAGTCAGTGAACAGTGCAGAAAACGCGTTTTCTACCGAAGGACTGTGGTTTTCAGACCAACAAACATTAAAATGTTGATGACACATTGAAACCACTTCAGAGAGGTTGAATTAGTTCTGCAGCTACTAGAAAGACTTTAGCAGATTCTGCTATAGTATAGGTGAAATTTTCATGTTCTGAGGCATCGCTGAGAAAAAGTCAAAAAAAAAAAAAAATCTGAAATGTATGTTTAGTGTTGAATATACTAGAAAGAGTGCTTTTCCTATAGTTGCTGGTGAAATTTTCATGTTGTGAGGCATCACTGAGCAGTGAGTGAACAGTGCAGAAAACGCGTTTTCAGCCTGAGTGATTGTGGTTTTCATACCAGAAAAAAAATAAAAAATAATAATAATTAATCAAATCGTCGCTAACGCGCTGGAATACAGTTCAGAAAGGTAGATTGAGTGCTGTATATACTAGAGAGTGTTTTCCTATAATTGTAGATGATAATTTAATGTTCAGAGGGTATTCTGTCCATAATAAAACGCGTATTCAGCCCGAGGCACTGTGGTTTTCAGACCAACATAAAAATGTTAACTCTCTGAAGCCACTTCAGAGACGTTGAATTATTTCTGCACCTACGAGAAAGACCTTTTCTGCTATTGTGGCAGGTGAAATTTTCATCTTCTGTGGAATCTCTGAGCAGTGAGTGAGCAGTGTATAAAAAGTGTGTTTGGCCTAAGACAAAGTGGGTTTTGGACAGACGAAAAAAAATTTGTTGATAACCCTGCAAAAACAGTTCAGAAATGTAGGTTTGGTCTTGAATATATTAGAAAGACTATTTTTCCTATAGTTGCAGGTAATATTTTCAGGATCCGAAACTATTCTGATCAGTGAGTGAACAGTGCAGAAAACTAGTTTTCAGCCGAAGAGAAACTCGGTTTCTAAACAGGAAAAAAAGAAGCAGCTGATAACCTCCTGAAATACATTTCCTAAAGGTAGGCCTAATGTTTATTATACTACAAAGAGTGTTCTTCCTTTACTTGCAGGAGAAATTTTCATGTTCTAAGGCATCGATGAGCAGTGAGTGAACAGTGCAGAAATCGCGTTTTCAGCGCGAGTGACAGTGGTTTTCAGAATCGACAAACATAAAAATGTTGTTATCACTCTGAAATCACGTCAGACATGTTGAATTAGTTCTGCAGCTGCTAGAAAGACCGCTTCTGCTGTAAATTCAGGAGAAACTTTTATGTTCTGAGGCATCACTAAGCAGTGAGTGAACAGTGCAGAAAACACGTTTTCAGCCCGAGATAAGCTGAGTTTCTGTCCAGGAAAAAAAAAAAAAAAGTTGATAACCCCCTGAAATACAGTTCACGAATGTAGGTTTAGTGTTTATTATCCTAGAAAGAGTGTTTCTCCTATAGTTGCACGAGAAATTTTCTTGTTCTCAGGAATCGCTGAGCAGTGAGTAAACTGCATAAAACGCGTTTTCAGCCAAAGCAAAGATAGTTTACAGACCGACACAAATAAAAATGTTGATAACTCTCTTAAATCACTTTAGACAAGTTGAGTTAGTTCTGCACCTTGTAGAAATACCTTTTCCGCTATAGTGGCAGGTGAAAACTTCATCTTCTGGGGCATCGCTGAGCAGTGAGTGATCTGTCCGTAAAACTTGTTTTCGTCCAAAGAGAAAGTGGGTTTTGGACTGACAAAAATAAAATTGTTGATAACCCTCTAAAAACGGTTCAGACAGCTTAGATTTGTTCTGCAACTACTAGAAAGACCCTTTCTGCTTAAGTGGGAGGTGAAAATTTCATGTTCTGAAGCTTCCCTGAGAAGTTATGGCACAATGCAGAAAACACTTTTTCAGCCTGAGATAAGGTGGGTTTTGGAACGGCAAACATTAAAATGTTGATAACCTTTGAAAAACAAGTCAGACAGCTTAGATTTGTGCTTTGACTACTAGAAAGATCCTTTATGCTATAGTGAGAGGTAAAAATTTCATGTTCTGAAGCTTCGCGGAGAAGTTGTGGCCAAATGCAGAAAACGCGTTTTCAGCCTGAGATAAGGTGGGTTTCGAAACGCCAAACATAAAAATGTTGTTAACTTTAAAACACTTCAGACAGCTTAGATTTGATGTGCAACTATTAGTAAGACCCTTTCTGCTATAGTGGGAGGTGAAAATTTCATTTTTTTGAAGTTTCCCTGAGAAGTTGTGGCAGCGTGCAGAAAACGCATTTTTATGGGTTTCGGAACCAAACCATGAAAATGTTAACAACTCTGAAAAAAGTTCAGAAATATAGATTTAGTCCTGAATTCATTAGAATGAGTCTTTCTGCTATGGTTTGACATTTTCAAGTTCTGAGACTTTTCTGGTCACTGAGTGAACAGTGTAGAAAACGTTTGATAAGAGTGAGAGAAATTGGATTTCCGACAGAAAACATTATGTTGACGGATGATATGATGGTGATGGATATACCGCCACCGGTCCCCTACCTATGACCTATCGTGAGAGATTTCAATCGTTCCTTATTTCCATCAATCTTTGACCATAATCCGACTGTAGCAGAAATGGGAGGAAAGTTGAGATCAGGAGTCAAAGCCATCGCTTCGCCTGCTGGTCTCTCCCACGGACCAAGAACTTGACCGTGTAGAAGAGGAGACCACATGGCGAAGGATGCACCACCTCCAGGAACCTCGCGGGACCCAGCTGGCACATAGTTCTCCAAACTCTCCTGATGGAGGCCAGGACCAGGAGGACAGCTGCTCTCTAAGCCACCAGCTCCAAAGGAGCCTGACCAAGTGGCTCGAAGGGAGCTTCACAGAGAGACTTTAATACCAATTGTAGATCCCCATAGGGGCAGATGCGTCTGGAGGTCTGAGTCTTCGAAATCCCTGCATGAACTGGACTAGCAGTGGATGTTTACCCAACGGACAGCAGTCCACACCCATTTAGCATTATATGCTTTGAGTGTTACCGGTGATTTTGCATTTCGAATAGTTAACTCTACCTCGGTGGGCAGAGGACCACCTGCTAGCCTTGAAGTAGCCATGCATTGAGGGGATGCCCCAGGATAGGCGGTCCCCTGATAATTTCTGCCCCCTGCTGCAGGACTTTTTGCAGGACTTGAACAGGTTGCAGCACACCCTTGTGTGAGTGTATGTGTGAGCACAGGTGGCAGAGTTGCTCAGTCCAGAACACCTCCCGGGACTCTGGAACACCTATGAGGTCATCTTGATCACAAAGCTTAACCCCCAGCCTTGCAATGTGGCCTGACCTGAGAACCACGGGCAATTACCATGGCCGCCCATACCGGACGTCTGACTTGCACCGCTGCCTCCTTTGCAAGACGGTCGTCAAGGAGATGCACGTTTTACAGCACTAAAACACCTGCAATGTCACCGGCGATGTTGCTTTGGTATGACGGAAGGTGGTATGCCCAGTGTCCTGTCGCTATCTCGGATGGCCAGGGCCTCATACGGGACCGGCCGATGAGACTTCCTATGCCACCGCCACGCCCGGGGTCTATCCAGCCTGAATGAATTAATGAATGGGTTGCGAAGATGTAGCATTAACAACCCCTCATACGTAGAGTGTAATTTTACACTCGGGGTGGCAGGCCTCGCCTTTGCCACCGTAAGCTGATATAGAAGGTGGCGTTAACAACCCCTCATATATGGTGTGTACCCTACACTGTGGATCAGCAGGAACTGCGTTGTCCACTTTTAACCACTATATGACTGAAATAGAAAGTGGCATTAACAATCCTCCACACCTATAGAGAAAACATTTACTGAGCAGCTACAGCCAGGGTTCTAGTCTGAGCTGAGCAAGGAAGAGGGAGTTTATTCGCAAATGAATAGACAGTTATGTAGGAATACGGTGGATCTTGGGACGCTGCACACTCCACTGCACTGAAATGAAGCTGATACCAGTGTCCCAAAGCTAGTGCTGTGAATGAGGGCCTACTGGTCGCAGGGTTCGGCTGCTCCTGAAGACAGATTGACATGAGGGAAGGAGGATGCAGACACATTAGACACATAGTGGTCAGCAAAAGTAGACATTGATGATCAAGAAGCTGCCTGGCAGTTTTCTTTAAGAGATACTCTCTTGAAAGCAGCAACAGCTGTTTCCAGGGATTCCTGTTTTCTCATAGGCTTTCATGATGGAAATTCTAAGCCAATTTTACAACCTGTGAGGGGACAGTGCCTGCCGCTTCTTTCCACCAGGGAGAGCCATCCACAGAGTGTCCGACTTTCTGAAGGGTGGGACTCGATCCAATTAAGCTTTTAGCTTTCTAACCGGACACATTTTGTGTAAACTGTCATGCTCCTCGTCTGAATGTGGAGGAGGTCAGAAAGCCTTTACTGATAAGGTGCTGACCTGTGTAGAAGAAGAGAGACATTTAGGTGCGAAGTCAGTCATAGAACCAGCGTTCTATGAGTTCACCCAGGTCCACGTGGTGTCGCAGAATCTCGGGGTTGACTGTGAAACTGAAGGACGTGTCAATGACGGAGTATCTTCTTGATCTATATGGGCAGGTGAGGAGACAGGCACTTTCAATTCGGAAGATACTCTGTCAAGACAGGCGACCTGAGCACAGGAGAGCACCAGGCCTCCGGAGCGGATCTAGGATAGAAGGGTCATCGTTCTCAGCGCCCACTCCTCAGGGCACTTCAACTCCGGTGGTTCTTCAAAAACAGACTTGCTTTTGTCAGTTGAGCTGTGAGTGGAAGCAGGGCCCCCAAACTTGCAGTGTACCTTGATCTGACAAAAACAAATTTTTGAAGCCAGAGTTCGCACTGACTGGAACCGGAAGAGAACTTGTCCAGTGAGAAACTGTAATTTTGGGCAGAGAGGAAACAGACCCGATACCAAAGTAATCCATCTTATATTTTATTCAACTTAGACTTTGGTTTAGATGCATACTTTTAGATACAAAGTTTTCTTCGTACACTTTTGGAGGGAGCAGAGGTGAGAGCAGCCGACTGGTCTCTCCAAGAGGAGCAGCGATGATCTGTGCGGCTATGATCCAGACAGCTGGGCTCTCCGCGCCCCTTCAACCAGCGATGGTGTTCGACCCGGGCGGCGGCTGTCTGTGGAGGAGGCGCCGCGAGCAGAGCACCACACCGACGGACTGTTGAATCTCCAAAATCTCTGGTGGAGTGACAGAGGTTCTGGAATGGATGAGCCTGTCCACGGAGCTCATAAAGACCACAATGATGTCTGCAAGCGCTATGAGCTGGTTGCCGATAGTGTAGACACCATTCCACTGCGTGATGGTGGGATGGTCACTCCTCAGGGGAGAAGTCGAGCTCCAGGGGCGAGGGCATCGCGCATCGCAAATCGGGCATGACTTCTGAGTGAGAGGGAACACAGCGCTGCAAATCCAAACCCTCCACCTGGCAGTAAGCTCTGTACCTGATCACGTGCGGTGCGAGTGCCAGTGGAGTGTCAGAACTGCGACGGGAATAGTCCAGATTTCTTCCAGATGTGGGCAGACAACATGCGGTAGCGCCACGTGTGTAGTCTCGCCAACCACCGCCAGTGGGCCGTCAGTGAAGTGGGATGATTCTTGAGCAGGAGGTGGAGAGAGAGCTCAACTTCGATACGACGGCCGGCGGATGCCATGAGGCACAGGTGAAGATCAAGCGGGAACTTGCCTGACTCCACCACACGGAACTCAGCCAAGTCTGGGAACACAGTCTACAGATCCACCTCATAGCAGTGCCTGGCTCTCGTCAAACTCATCCCATGGCTTGGAAGCAAGCGCCCTATTCGTAGAGGTTTAGTGTTGATCACACTAGAAAGAGTGTTATTCCTATTGCTGTAAGTGAAAATTTCATGTTCTCAGTCACCCCTCTAACTGCGGTCCTCCTCCATCAGACATGACCGCTGGAACTCTGAGTTCACTCAGGTCCACATGGTGTGGCAGAACCTGGGGGTTGACTGTGAAACTGAAGGGCGTGTCAAAGACCGTGTATTTTTTCGATCCATATGGGCTGGTGAGGAGACAGGCGCTTTCAATTCGGAAGATACTCTGTCAAGACAGGCGCCCTGAGCACAGGAGCGGACCCGGCCTCCCGGGAGGGCCTAGAATGAAAGGCTCGTCGGTGCTCAGCGCCCACTCCTCTGGGCACTTCAAGTCCCGCTGGTTCTTCAAAAACAGACTCGCTTTTGTCAGTTGAGCCGTCAGAGGAATTCGGTTCCCCAATCTTGCAGTGTACCTTGATCTGACGCTGCAATTCTCCTAAGATGAAGACCCGAGGGACCGGCCCAATCATCCTCAGAAAGAGATGACTCTGTAGATGACGATGTCGTGCTTGCCTCTGAGAGGTTTGGAGGGCTGCAAAGAACAGAATTGCAGACAGACATCGCAGACAGACATCGCAGACAGACATCGCATCAGACATCGCGTGAAGGAGCTGAGAACAGAGCAGGTCTGGCACGCAGCGCCTACTGTGAGATCCTCTGAAGAGGTGGCTTTCGTGGTCCTGTGGCGACCCCTGCTGGAAACTGGCGAGTCTGAGGAATAAGAAAAGTTAATGGCAGAATTGAAACTCTCCTGACTTTTGGCTGCAACCGGGATCTGTAGAGAGACGGGAAAGTGATATTTGATGCCTATGCTTCCTATTGTGGCTAATCTGAGGAAAACCACCAAGCTCCAGAAACTTCCCCAGGTACAGTTCTGACGTCAGGGATAACGTGGCAGATAGACCATTACTTTACTGCTCTGTCTCATGAGACGATGTCAAACAAAAACACATTTTTTAAGCCGGAGTTCGGACTGACTGGAACCGGAAGAGATCTTGGCGGGTGATGATCCTTAATTTTAGGCAGAGAAGAAGCGGACCCGATACCAAAGTAATGAATCTTATTTTTTTACAAGTTAGACTTTGGTTTAGATGTATGCTTTTAGATACAAAGCATACAGCAGAGGTGAGAGCAGCCGACTGGTCTCTCCAAGAGAAGCAGCGATGATCAGCGCGGCTATTATACGGTGTTCCCCCCGGGCGGCTGTGTGTGGAGGAGGCGCCGCGAGCAGAGCACCATGCCGACGGACTGTTGAATCTCTGGTGGACTGAGAGAGGTTCTGCGATGGATGAGCCTGTCCACGGAGCTCATAAGGAGTGCGATGATGTTCTCAAGCGCTATGAGCCGGTTGCCGACGGCTGAGACACCATTCTACTGCGCGATGGTGGCTCTGTCACGCTGGGTGTGATGGTCACTCCTCATGTGGGATGTCAAGCTCCAGGGGCGAGGGAATCGCACATTACGGCTGAGTGAGAGCGAGCGTCGTGCCGCAAAATCCAAACCCTCAGTGGAGTGTCAGAACTGCGCCGGGAATAGTCCGGAATGAATTGGACGAGCAGTTGATGTTTACCCAACAGACGGCAGTCCACACTCATTTGGGATTATATACTTTGAGTGTTGCGGGTACTTTAGCATTTCGAATAGTGAACTGCACTTCGGGGGGCAAAAGACTGCCTGCCAGCCTTGAAGTAGCCATGCTTTGAGGGGACGCCCCAGGATCAGAGGTCCGCTCATAATTTCTGCCCCGTGTTAAAGGAATGTTTGGGAGGGAGGCAGGCTCCAGGGACAGCTGGACACAAACATATTCCAGGAATATTACACCAGCCTTTCTACTTCACTGGAAGTGCCAGGGCACTCCACAAAATCTGATTGTGAAATTAAAGAGGCGTGAGTGAGTGACTCTGTAATTGTGAAATTACAGCCGGCGCATCTGGCACATCAAGAGAAGAAGAGGTGCGGAGCGGCTCATCTGAACCACGGAAACTTCATGCAGGACTGAAGTCTCATCGCAGTCAGGGGAGAACGATTGCCGCGCTTCCTGGCAAACCGATCCACTCAAATATTTGTGAAAGTGCTGCACCCCAAAAATGACTGCTAAGCCCTCTTTATCCAACTGTGAATAGTTTTTTTCTGCTGCTGTGGGTGTGCGCGAGGCATAACCCACAGGCTTTTCTGCTCCCCCTTCCAGCCTGTGTGCCAAGACTGCCCCCACCCCATAAGGTGAGGTATCATATGACAGCAGTAAGTTTTTGTTCATCATAATGAACCAACACTTGACTGCTTTGTAGTAACTTCTTTGCCTGCTTAAAAGCCTCTTCTTGCTCAACCTCCCACCTCCGTTTGTCATCTTTCCTCAGTAACTTGTGTAATGGAGCCGGCACAGTAGACAAGTTCGGCAAGTTATAAAAGTTTAGCAGACCTAGAAAAGCTTTAACCCTCGTATTATGCTTAGGGTCAATTTGACCGATATCCGTTTTTGTGTTCATAAAAGTAGTGGTTATCCTGACTTTTTCTTCATAAAATTTTGTGACTTTTCCTCATCAAGGGTAATGAACAGGTGTGTAAAATCTGGACACTTTGATGTCAAGTGGCATGTCTGTACAGAGCTTGTATACAAAGATGATGTTGCGGGTCATTTTGACCCGGATTCTTTAATGTGGGTAAGTGGCTGTTCAGATCCAAAATAAACATGTCTCTTTGATATACCTATTTAGACTGCCCAGCTATGTGTATTTTGATTGATTTGATTGTCTGAATAGCCATTCAGACCCAGCTGTGTGTAGAGGGATAACTTTCTCTCCCTTGTTCTTGTCAGTGTTCTCATGTAGTCTCTTTGACAAACCAAAAATGAGCTACAGAAGGTTTACAGTACATGCCCAACAAGCCCGCCAAGTATGGTATCAAAATATGGGTGGCCTGTGATGCAAAATCTAGCTATGCCTGTAATATGAAAGTATACGCTGGAAAGCTACCTGGAAGAGCACCCGAGAACAATCAGGGGATGCGTGTAGTGATGGACATGAGTGAAGGGCTTACATTCTATCTCCTTGGAGATGAACTTCAGAAGAGAAAGCTGGACAGCGGGAACAGTCAGAAGAAAGAAGCCAGACCTTCCCAAGGAAATTCTGAAGGTGCAGGGCAGACCTCTGCATTGCTCAATATTTGCTTTCAGTGACAAGGCAACAGTTGTTTCATACTGCCCAAAGAGAAACAAGAATGTTCTTGTAATGAGCACAATGCACAGAGATGCATCTCTAAGCACAAGAGAAGACATGCAGCCACACATGATCCTGGACTGAAACTGCACCAAAAAAGGAGTTGACAAAGTCACAGCAACATACAGCTGCCAGCGCAAGACTGCCCATTGGCCCTTGGTGATTTTCTGCAACATCGTTGTTGTGTCTGCTTACAATGCCTATGTCCCGTCACTCCCAAGCTGCAGAGTCAAGCCAGGCCACCTCGATGCCCAGCAACTGCTGCTGTCATTGACAAAGGTCAAGCTCACATCACCCTACCAATCTGCCAAGGATGCATTGGATACAGGTGTGAAGAAACGGAAAAGATGCGAGATCTGACAGTAAAACAAGTACCTGTTTTGTGAAATGCAAGAATTGCATCTACAAAACACACAGTTACAGTCTGTCCATCATGTGGAGAGCATTGAACATATTGAACATTGAAAAATGGGTCAAGTTAAATGAAAATAAAAGTGTTTGTGAGGAGGGAAAAACTGAAATTGCTCTTAAATATAGGGTTGAAATTGAAAATGTGTTCTATGTCTGTTTTACAAATTTTTATATAATCTAAAATGAAGATGTTTTGAAGATTGAAGATTGGTTCAATCTGTTTTTTTGACTGTTTTGAGTGGATTTACACAGTGTGTGTCAAAATGACCCCCAACATAATCAATGTAATTTTTTTTCATCATAATACGAGGGTTAAGTTCACTTACAGACCGTGGCACCAGAGCCTCCTGGACTGCTTTGACCTTCGCTGGCATTGGATGCAGGCCTGTCCTGTCCACCTGATGACCCAAGAATGTTACTTTGTTTTCCATGGACTGACGCTTTCTCCGTTACAACTTCAGGCCTTTATCCTCCAACCTCTGCAGCACTTCGTTGAGTGTTTGCAGATGAGAGCTGTCATCTCTTCCTCTCAATAAAATTTCATGTAAATACACTGCCACATTTAACATACCTTGAAGTACATTCTCCATGGTGCGTTGGAAAATAGCAGGACTGGAGTTTACTCCAAAAGGCAGACGTGTATATGTTAAAAGACCTTTGTGAGTGTTGACACTCACAAAATTCCTTGATTCCTTTTCAAGGACTATTTGCTGATATGCTTGGCTCATATCGAGTTTTGTGAACTTCTGTCCCCCTGCAGGCTTGCCATCATATCCTCCATTCTTGGAATCGGATACTGTTCGGTCGTGGAGACTTTGTTCACTGTTAATTTATAATCTCCACAAATCCTCACACCACCATCAGGTTTGAACACAGGCACAATAGGTGCTGCCCATTCAGAGAACATCACAGGTTCCAATATTCTTTCCTCTGCTAGTCTCTGAAGTTCGATTTCCACTTTTCTTTTAATGGCAAATGGAACCGACCTGGGTTTGTAAAATAAGGGCGTGGCATCCTGAGCCACATGAATCTTGGCTGTGGCCCTTAATGACCCTAACTCTTCTTTGAATACCTTCTCATGTCGGGAGAGAACCTCTTGCAGGGAACTGTCCACCTCATCTGTTTTGTGGACAAACTGCCCCTCTATCTGGAATGCTTTCATCCTGCCTCTGCCCAGAAGACTTGCTCCTGAACCTTTCACCAACCTTTCAACAATGACAGGCAGCCATTTGATCTGATCATTGTGTTCAACCTTGACCTTAATTGCCCCCACCACTGGAACCTGATGACCTCCATATGTTTTTAACTTTATCTTGCAGTCCACAAGTTTAGTGTTAGTTCTGTTTTGTCAACCATCTGTTGAGCCATAATAGTGTAACTGCAGCCGGTGTCTACCTCAAAAACCACCTTCTTTCCATTTACCCTCAACGGCTCTACTCTAGGAATGTCCAGTTCCTCACTGCTGCATCTTCTTTTATCTGTCACTGTAAACATCTCTTCATTTTCACTGTCATCCTTCTCCTGCATGAAATTTGTTCGACGGCGTTGTACCTTTCCCCCTTTTTCTTGTTTGTTTTGTCTCCCTCACCTCTGTCATACTTTTACGTACTGTCTTTAAGTGATCCACTTTTCCACAGTTATGACATTTGACCTCAGCAAACCGGCAATCACTGGCCAAGTGAGTCTCTCCACCACATCTATAGCACCTTCTCGACTCCATGGACACTACTGCCCTCGTCTCTTCCACTTTGTTGACCGGTGATGATCCACTTCCTTGGAGTGAGTCCTTCACACCTCGTGGGTTCATCAAGTCTCTATCTGCAGCTTCCATCGCTAAGGCCACTTTGAACGCTCTGTCAAATGTCAGTCCATCCTGCGACAGCAGCTTCCTCTGTATCCTGTCGTCGTTGAACCCACACACCAAGCGGTCTCTCAGCATCACACCATCTCACCATAGTTACAATCATGAGCCAGTTCCTCAACTCCGCCACGTAGTCACAAACGGTCTCTTCAGTCCTTCTATTCTTCTTCCATCGTTGCATAATCTCACTCGGTTTCAGATGGAAATGATTCCTCAAAAGGATGACCAGTTCAGCATACGAACGATCCCCTGGTTTTTCCGGTCTCAACAGGTTCCTCAAATGCTCCGCATATGCCTGGGCCCCGACACTGCTGAGCAACACTGCGCGCTGTATATCCTCATCTTCAATGACGTTTGCAATAAAAAAATGTTCCAAAATTTCACAATAGTCCTCCCATGAATGCGAACTAGCTTCGAAAGGCGTCACTGTACCCACAGTAGCCGCCATGATTATCGCTATGATGAACAAACTACACAAAAACGTTGCCGTCAGTTACCACAGTGACCGGTTTGCAAAAAGTCTCGTTCTTTATCCTCGTCGCTAACAGTGATGGCCGAAACTGAAAGGACTCACAGGAGGTATCAACACAGCAGGTTTTATTCACGATTCCAACTTCCAACAAACCGGATGGTGACACGGCAACATAACAAGAGCGCCCCCAAGTTGTGACCCCAAATAATCCCATGACACATCACAACACGTCCATTGAAGAACTTCTTCTCCGGTTTGCTGTGCAGTCTGAATATGAGGCCTGAGGCATTCTGAGGACTCATGCGCTGACTCCTCCGAGAGGCGCACTGGACCCTGGAGCAGAGGATGGTCCGATGTTGGCAGTCAGCTGCACCTGGGTCACCTCATCCCCCGGACAGAGTTGTCTTGAGAGCACAAAAAGGCCAAACTGTTGGCCATCGCTCTGATCTGTGCAGCTCCCTTCCCCCCATGCAGGTCCGGTAGTAGAGGGGAGCCGTCGTACGATCTCCGGACACTGAGAGGGTTCCGTCCCAGCCAGGTTTTGGCCGAACCCCGGCATCAGCGTGGCTCTCATTACGTCGGTGATGGACGTTGCACTTTCTTCTTACCCCTCAAATGCGCCGCCGGAGCCGATGCACCTGGCACATCAAGCGAGGGAGCTTGAGAAATGAAGATGAGCGGAGTGCCTCATCTGGACCACGGAAACTTCAGCAGAGACTGACGTCTCATCGCAGTCATGGGAGAACGATTGCCGCACGCCGTGACGCACCGGTATTTCATAGCTCGTGATGCCGACATCCTCCTATTTAAGGGAGCAACGCCGTTTAGCTTCAGCCAAGCACAGAGGCATGTCGGACTTGATCGGGTAAACTGGATGGTCGCCATCTGCCTGTAAATTGTTACCGGTCACATGCGCCGCCGGAATATAGGCACGATTCACACTCTCATCCCACCCCGTTGAAGTAAGATGGAGAGAGAAGTGTTGTGATGGCTTTACAAATCACTCCCAATGTTTCAAAAGAAACTAGCCTCATAACTGTGCTGGATTTGAGATCGTAGAACAACCTATATGCTTATTAACGTTGTCTTTGTTTGGATGAACCGAAGGAGACAAGTGATCAAAACACTAAAGCACCGCATGGCACAAAAAGTGCAAGAAGCAACGCAGTCCTTGGCCACTCCGGGGCCAGGAGGCGATGAGTTAATCTCGTCCATCCTGCAGTGACTGGAATCCGAGTGTAGCCAGGATGAAGGGGGAGCTCAGGTGAGCAATCCGGAACCCATCCGGAACTCTGAATCACCCAAGAGGTCATCTTGACCACAAAGCTTAACCGCCAGCCTTGCAACATGGCCTGACCTGAGAACCATGGGCCGTCCAGACCGGAAGTCTGACTGGCACAGCTGGCTCTTTTGCCAGACTGCTGTCAATGAGATGCACGTTTTGCTGCACTGAACCGTCTGCAATGTCACCGGCGATGTTGCTTCGGTATGACGGACGGAGGTGAGGCCAGAGTCCTGTCGATATCTCGGATGGGCCATCTTATGATAGTCCCTACGCCACCAGCCTGTCTGTCCAGCCTGATTGAATGAATGGGTTGTGAAGATGTAGCATTAACAACCCCTCATACGTAGAGTGTAATTTTACACTCAAGGTGGCAGGAGCTGCCGCCTCGCCTTTACCACCATAAGCTGAAATAGAGGGTGGCGTTAACAACCCCTCATATATAGAGTGAAACTTACACTCTGAATCAGCAGGAACTGCGTTGCCCTCTTTTAGCCACGATACGGCTGAAATAGAATGTGGCATTAACAATCCTCCATACCTGGAGAGAAATCATTTACTGAGCAGCTGCAGTGAGGGTTTTAGTCTCAGCTGAGCAAGAAAGAGGGAGTTTATTCACAAATGAATAGACAGTTATGCAGGAATCCGGTGGATCTTGGTACGCTGCACACCCCACAGCAATGTAATGAAGCAGATACTGGTGTCCCAGAGCCAGTGCTGTCAATGAGGGACTATTCGTCGAAGGGTTCGGCTGCTCCTGAAGACAGAACGACATGAGGGAAGGAGGATGGAGACACATTAGACAAATAGTGGTGAGCAAAAGTCGAGATTGATGACCAAGAAGCTGCCTGGCAGATTTCTGCCAGAGATACTCCCTTGAAAGCAGCCACAGATGTTGCCAGGTCATTTTTCATGATGGCAATTCTAAGCCAATGCGACAACCTGTGAGGGGACAGCGCCTGCCCCATCTTACCATCTGCGACAGCCACCCACAGACTGTCCGTCTTTTATGTAGGGTGGGACTCGACCCAATTAAGATTTTAGCTCTCTCACCGGACACATTTTGTGTAAATGCTCATGCTCCTCGTCTGAATGGGGAGGAGGGCATAAAACCTTTCTTGAAAAGGAGCTGACCTGTGAAGAAGAAGAGAGTCATTTAGGTGCGATGGCAGGGTTGGGTCTAAGTGACACCGCCGAGTCATTGTCACCAAAAGAGATGCAATCAGGGCAGATGGAAAAAGAACTCAGCTCTCCCACTCTCTTTGGTGAAGCTAAGGCTATAAGATGAGCTGCCTTGTAAGCTGCTAGCTCCAGGGAGGCCTCATCGAGTGGCTCGAAAGGAGAGTGAATTGAGTACCAGCGGCAGGACCCAGTAGAGACATAAATGTCTTGAGGTTGGTCTAAGCCTTTTCACTCCTCTCATGAAACGGCTCACTCGACGATGCTCGCCAAAGGGGTGGCCGTCCAGACCATTGTGTAGCATGGAATGGGCTGCTACATAAACCCGTAATGTGGTGCAGCTCCGATCTTCGTTAACCAGATGCTGGAGAAAAGAGAGGATTAGAGAAACAGGCGCCGATTCTGGGAAGGCTGACTGGGTTCCACACCATTGGGGAAAAAATGTGCAATTAGCATTGTATGCTCTGAGGGTTGGCAGAGCTTAAACGTTCTGAAGAGTCAATTGGACATCAGGAGGCAAGTGACTAATTCTTAACCCTGGAGAAGCCAAACCGTGAGGGGTCGTCCTATTATTGGCGGAGACCTCAGGGTTTCTGATGCTTGCAGAAGCGCTGACCTCGATGGAGAGAACTCCCAGGGGCCTTTGATCCCCATCTGACACATGTCCGGATACCAGCTGGAGCTGGGGCTGTTTTGATTAAGGCAATGAGGAGGAAAGGCATACAGGAATCCTTCTGGCCACCTTGGATGAGCCAGGGCGTCCACTCCCAGTGGAGGGTCATCGGATCTACGGAAAGAGAACCAGCGAGGACATTTGTAGTTCTCTCTGCTCGCAAAGAGATCAGCCACTGGGTGGCCGAAAAACTCCAAGATCATATTTGCCGTCTCCTGAGATAAACTCCATTCAACTGGCAGTGGTCTCCGAGATAATCCATCTGCTGCCACATTGTCTCCACCTGGAACATGCAGAGTCCTCAATGAGGCTAATTCTACATCAGCCCAGAGAAAAAATCTTTCTTGCTAGGTTGTGTAACACAGACGACCTCACGCCACCCTGGTGGTTGATATAGGCCACTGTGGTGGAGCTGTCTGATCTCACCATAACGTGGTTCCCACTTAGATGGAGAGAAAGAGCCACCAACACTTTAAAAACTGCGAACAGTTCCAGCAGGTTAGTGGAACGACTTTTGGAACTGCTCCAGATCCCAATGACGCATGTTGATCATGGTGGCCTACCCAGCCTGACAGAGATGCATCTGTAAATACTTTTAAAGAAGTGTTTTGACAATGCAAGGATAAAGTGCGATGGAGGTTTGAAGCAGAGTTCCTAAACCTCACAATTGTCAGAGCTCGTGGAGACACTTTCACCAACCGTCTCTGATCCCGGACAGGTTGAAGATTGAGCGGTCGGAACCCTGACTGCAGACTACGCATGTTCAGGAGACCCTGGCGGACGACGGAGTGGGCTGCTGACATCATGCCCAGGAGCCTCATAATCCATAAGGCTGGAACCACACGTTTTCAGAGTTATCAACGTTTTTATTTTTGTCGGACTGAAAACCACATTTTCTTGGGCTGAATACACTTTTTCTGCTCTATTCAGTCACTGCTTTGGGGGGACACAGAACATTAAAATTTCACCTGCAACTACAGGAAAAACACTCTTTGTTGTATGTTCAACACTTAATCTACCTTTCTGAACTGTATTTCAAGGGGTTATCAACTTTTTTTCTTTTTCCTGCTCTGAATCTGAGCTTCTCTCGGGCTGAAAACGCGTTTTCTGCACTGTTCACTTACTGCTCGGGGATGCCTCAGAACATGAAAATTCCACCTGAAACTATAGGAAAAAGGGGCGGGGTGAGCCCAGCTGTCCGGATCATAGACGTGCTGATCATCGCTGCTCCTCCTGGAGAGACCAGTCGGCTGCTCTCACCTCTGCTCCCTCCAAAAGCGTAAGAAGAAAACTTTGTATCTAAAAGTATGCATCTAAACCAAAGTCTAAATTGAATAAAAAATAAGAGCCATTACTTTGGAATCGGGTCTGTTTCTTCTCTGCCCAAAATTAGGGTTTATTACCTGCCAAGTTATCTTCCGGTTACAGTTAGTGCGAATTTGAGTGGCAGCTCTCCGGCTTCAAAAATGTGTTTTTGTACATACAGCTCTCTAGTGCCTTGCACCTTGGCCAAGTGCGTGGAGGTGGGGCTCGAACCACTAAGGAGACATGGTCTGCGGATTCTGACGTACTTGGACTACTGGTTGATTCTCACCAGGTCCAAACAAGAGTCATGAGCGCACACCGGCTTGGTGTTGGAGCACATTGTGTTATTGAGGTTCAGAGTAAACCTCCTGATAAGCGCGCTTATTCTCAGTCAGAGCACGACCTTTCTGGGGGTCATGCTGGACTCAGTCTCGGGTCAGGCCCGCCTTCCACCGGCCAGCGTTCTCCCCATCACACAGCACACATTGTTTGTTTTGAAGGCCGCCAAAAGGAGTTACAAATGTCCATGCGCGCGGTGATTGTGGCGTTGCGGAGAGGCAAAACTCAAGTGCTGATGGCTGTCGGAACTGATACCCAGCCTGCTGTGTCGCTCGACCGAAACCTGGGGGATACTGGAGGGACGAGACCGACAGCTGCTCATCCCGTTGCCACGGACGCTTCAGGCAGGACTTACATCAGAGGTGTCAAATGGATGTCGAGATAACACAGGTTTCATCCAGAGCTTGCTATGTTCTCCTATGTGGGAAGCTCACTATCCAGCTTATTCTATATGGATCAAAAGGATTCTGAAGGTGGGTTATCCTCTCCAATTCAGCCAGTGCCAACCTCAGTTTAATGGCATTCTGAGAATGCGTCAGATCCGGCAAAAAATGTCTTCAGAACGAGGTCAGTGTTTGATTGAGGCATGATTGAGTCAGTTACTCCTCAAAAGTCTCCTGAAGTGCATGCGTCATGGAGACTGGCTGACGTCCATCGACCTCACGGACGCTTATTGTCACGTGCCAATTTGGCCTGCTCATAAGCGATATCTCCACTTCGCATTGGACGGCCGACTTTTTCAGTTCCGGAGGCTCCCGTTTGGCTACTCTCTGGCTCAGAGAACCTTCTTTAAGATGGTCGACACAGCCCTACAGTCCTTGAGGGCAAGGGGCCTCAGGATCTTGTCTTACCTAGACGACTGGTTAATGCTCGCCAGATCGAGGGAAGAGTCGTTAGCTCACACCAGAATGGTGTTGGACCACGAAAGCCACCTTGGCTTTCCGGTGAACCAAGAAAAGAGTCAACTCCAGCCATCTCAGCTTACAGCTTTTCTTGGTGTACTTCTGAACTCTCATGAAGAGTGCGCTCGCTTGACAGACGAGAAGATACTTTCTATTTCAAATCTGTCAGCCCAGGTTCTGGCGGTTCGTCTGTGTGTGGTCCCAGCCTAATGGAATATGACGCTCCTGGGCATGATGTCAGCAGCCCACTCCGTCATACGCCTGGGTCTCCTGAACATGCGAAGTCGGCAGTCATGGTTCAGCCGGCTCAATCTTCATCCTGTTTGGGATCAGAGACGGTTGGTGAAAGTGTATCCAAGAGCTTTGAGAGATGTGACTCTGCTTCAAACCTCCATCGCACTTGGATTGTAAGAACTCTTCTTTCTGGAGCAGTTCCGAAGGTCGTCACATTAACGTACTGGAACTGTTGGCAGTTTTTGGCCCTTTCTCTCCATCTTAGTGGGAACCACGTTATGGTGAGATCAGACAGCTCCACCACAGTGGCCAATTTCAACCGCCAGGGTGGCGTGAGGTGAAGACCTGTGAAGAAGAAGAGAGTCATTTAGGTGCGATGGCAGGGTTGGGTCTAAGTGACACCGCCGAGTCATTGTCACCAAAAGAGATGCAATCAGGGCAGATGGAAAAAGAACTCAGCTCTCCCACTCTCTTTGGTGAAGCTAAGGCTATAAGATGAGCTGCCTTGTAAGCTGCTAGCTCCAGGGAGGCCTCATCGAGTGGCTCGAAAGGAGAGTGAATTGAGTACCAGCGGCAGGACCCAGTAGAGACATAAATGTCTTGAGGTTGGTCTAAGCCTTTTCACTCCTCTCATGAAACGGCTCACTCGACGATGCTCGCCAAAGGGGTGGCCGTCCAGACCATTGTGTAGCATGGAATGGGCTGCTACATAAACCCGTAATGTGGTGCAGCTCCGATCTTCGTTAACCAGATGCTGGAGAAAAGAGAGGATTAGAGAAACAGGCGCCGATTCTGGGAAGGCTGACTGGGTTCCACACCATTGGGGAAAAAATGTGCAATTAGCATTGTATGCTCTGAGGGTTGGCAGAGCTTAAACGTTCTGAAGAGTCAATTGGACATCAGGAGGCAAGTGACTAATTCTTAACCCTGGAGAAGCCAAACCGTGAGGGGTCGTCCTATTATTGGCGGAGACCTCAGGGTTTCTGATGCTTGCAGAAGCGCTGACCTCGATGGAGAGAACTCCCAGGGGCCTTTGATCCCCATCTGACACATGTCCGGATACCAGCTGGAGCTGGGGCTGTTTTGATTAAGGCAATGAGGAGGAAAGGCATACAGGAATCCTTCTGGCCACCTTGGATGAGCCAGGGCGTCCACTCCCAGTGGAGGGTCATCGGATCTACGGAAAGAGAACCAGCGAGGACATTTGTAGTTCTCTCTGCTCGCAAAGAGATCAGCCACTGGGTGGCCGAAAAACTCCAAGATCATATTTGCCGTCTCCTGAGATAAACTCCATTCAACTGGCAGTGGTCTCCGAGATAATCCATCTGCTGCCACATTGTCTCCACCTGGAACATGCAGAGTCCTCAATGAGGCTAATTCTACATCAGCCCAGAGAAAAAATCTTTCTTGCTAGGTTGTGTAACACAGACGACCTCACGCCACCCTGGTGGTTGATATAGGCCACTGTGGTGGAGCTGTCTGATCTCACCATAACGTGGTTCCCACTTAGATGGAGAGAAAGAGCCACCAACACTTTAAAAACTGCGAACAGTTCCAGCAGGTTAGTGGAACGACTTTTGGAACTGCTCCAGATCCCAATGACGCATGTTGATCATGGTGGCCTACCCAGCCTGACAGAGATGCATCTGTAAATACTTTTAAAGAAGTGTTTTGACAATGCAAGGATAAAGTGCGATGGAGGTTTGAAGCAGAGTTCCTAAACCTCACAATTGTCAGAGCTCGTGGAGACACTTTCACCAACCGTCTCTGATCCCGGACAGGTTGAAGATTGAGCGGTCGGAACCCTGACTGCAGACTACGCATGTTCAGGAGACCCTGGCGGACGACGGAGTGGGCTGCTGACATCATGCCCAGGAGCCTCATAATCCATAAGGCTGGAACCACACGTTTTCAGAGTTATCAACGTTTTTATTTTTGTCGGACTGAAAACCACATTTTCTTGGGCTGAATACACTTTTTCTGCTCTATTCAGTCACTGCTTTGGGGGGACACAGAACATTAAAATTTCACCTGCAACTACAGGAAAAACACTCTTTGTTGTATGTTCAACACTTAATCTACCTTTCTGAACTGTATTTCAAGGGGTTATCAACTTTTTTTCTTTTTCCTGCTCTGAATCTGAGCTTCTCTCGGGCTGAAAACGCGTTTTCTGCACTGTTCACTTACTGCTCGGGGATGCCTCAGAACATGAAAATTCCACCTGAAACTATAGGAAAAAGGGGCGGGGTGAGCCCAGCTGTCCGGATCATAGACGTGCTGATCATCGCTGCTCCTCCTGGAGAGACCAGTCGGCTGCTCTCACCTCTGCTCCCTCCAAAAGCGTAAGAAGAAAACTTTGTATCTAAAAGTATGCATCTAAACCAAAGTCTAAATTGAATAAAAAATAAGAGCCATTACTTTGGAATCGGGTCTGTTTCTTCTCTGCCCAAAATTAGGGTTTATTACCTGCCAAGTTATCTTCCGGTTACAGTTAGTGCGAATTTGAGTGGCAGCTCTCCGGCTTCAAAAATGTGTTTTTGTACATACAGCTCTCTAGTGCCTTGCACCTTGGCCAAGTGCGTGGAGGTGGGGCTCGAACCACTAAGGAGACATGGTCTGCGGATTCTGACGTACTTGGACTACTGGTTGATTCTCACCAGGTCCAAACAAGAGTCATGAGCGCACACCGGCTTGGTGTTGGAGCACATTGTGTTATTGAGGTTCAGAGTAAACCTCCTGATAAGCGCGCTTATTCTCAGTCAGAGCACGACCTTTCTGGGGGTCATGCTGGACTCAGTCTCGGGTCAGGCCCGCCTTCCACCGGCCAGCGTTCTCCCCATCACACAGCACACATTGTTTGTTTTGAAGGCCGCCAAAAGGAGTTACAAATGTCCATGCGCGCGGTGATTGTGGCGTTGCGGAGAGGCAAAACTCAAGTGCTGATGGCTGTCGGAACTGATACCCAGCCTGCTGTGTCGCTCGACCGAAACCTGGGGGATACTGGAGGGACGAGACCGACAGCTGCTCATCCCGTTGCCACGGACGCTTCAGGCAGGACTTACATCAGAGGTGTCAAATGGATGTCGAGATAACACAGGTTTCATCCAGAGCTTGCTATGTTCTCCTATGTGGGAAGCTCACTATCCAGCTTATTCTATATGGATCAAAAGGATTCTGAAGGTGGGTTATCCTCTCCAATTCAGCCAGTGCCAACCTCAGTTTAATGGCATTCTGAGAATGCGTCAGATCCGGCAAAAAATGTCTTCAGAACGAGGTCAGTGTTTGATTGAGGCATGATTGAGTCAGTTACTCCTCAAAAGTCTCCTGAAGTGCATGCGTCATGGAGACTGGCTGACGTCCATCGACCTCACGGACGCTTATTGTCACGTGCCAATTTGGCCTGCTCATAAGCGATATCTCCACTTCGCATTGGACGGCCGACTTTTTCAGTTCCGGAGGCTCCCGTTTGGCTACTCTCTGGCTCAGAGAACCTTCTTTAAGATGGTCGACACAGCCCTACAGTCCTTGAGGGCAAGGGGCCTCAGGATCTTGTCTTACCTAGACGACTGGTTAATGCTCGCCAGATCGAGGGAAGAGTCGTTAGCTCACACCAGAATGGTGTTGGACCACGAAAGCCACCTTGGCTTTCCGGTGAACCAAGAAAAGAGTCAACTCCAGCCATCTCAGCTTACAGCTTTTCTTGGTGTACTTCTGAACTCTCATGAAGAGTGCGCTCGCTTGACAGACGAGAAGATACTTTCTATTTCAAATCTGTCAGCCCAGGTTCTGGCGGTTCGTCTGTGTGTGGTCCCAGCCTAATGGAATATGACGCTCCTGGGCATGATGTCAGCAGCCCACTCCGTCATACGCCTGGGTCTCCTGAACATGCGAAGTCGGCAGTCATGGTTCAGCCGGCTCAATCTTCATCCTGTTTGGGATCAGAGACGGTTGGTGAAAGTGTATCCAAGAGCTTTGAGAGATGTGACTCTGCTTCAAACCTCCATCGCACTTGGATTGTAAGAACTCTTCTTTCTGGAGCAGTTCCGAAGGTCGTCACATTAACGTACTGGAACTGTTGGCAGTTTTTGGCCCTTTCTCTCCATCTTAGTGGGAACCACGTTATGGTGAGATCAGACAGCTCCACCACAGTGGCCAATTTCAACCGCCAGGGTGGCGTGAGGTCGTCTACGTTACACAACCTAGCCAGAAAGATTTTTTCCCTGAGCTGCTACATTTAGCCTCATTGAGGGCTCTGCATGTGCCAGGTGGAGACAATGTGGCACCAGATGGATTATCTCGGAGACCACTGCCAGATGAATGGAGTTTATCTCAGGAGATGTCAAATATGATCTGGGAGTTTTTCGGCCACCCAGTGGCTGATGTCTTTGCGAGCAGAGAGAACTTCAAATGTCCTCTCTGGTTCTCTCCCCGTAGATCCGACGACCCTCCACAGGGAGTGGACGCCCTGGCTCATCCAAGGTGGCCAGAAGGCCTCCTGTATGCCTTTCCTCCTCATTGCCTTCTTCATTTTCTTATGAGGAGAATTCAACTGTAGAGAGTGAGAATGATTCTCGTAGCTCCAGACAGCCCCAGCTCCAGCTGGTATCCGGAGATGTGTCAGATGCAGATCTTTTTCGATCAGCCCTGATTGCATCTCTTTTGGTGACGATGACTCGGCGGTATCACTTACACCCAACCCTGCCTTCGCACCTAAATGTCTCTCTTCTTCTTCGCAGGTCAGCTCCTTTTCAGTAATGGCTTTCTGCACTCCTCCACATTCAGACGAAGAGCATGAGCGTTTACTCAAAATATGTCCGGTCAGAGAGCTAAAAGCTTAACTGGATCGAGTCCCACCCTTCAGAAAGTCCGACACTCTGTGGGTGGCTCTCCCTGGTGGAAAAAAGCGGCAGGCACTGTCCCCTCAAAGGTTGTAAAATTGGCTTAGAATTTCCATCATGAAAGCCTATGAGACAGCGGGAAAACAGGCACCGGAATCCCTGAGAGCACAGTCGACGAGATGCCTGGAAACATCTGTTGCTGCTTTCAAGGACTTCTTAAAGAAAACTGCCAGGCAGCTTCTTGGTCATCAATCTCTACTTTTGCTTACCACTATTTGTCTGTTGTGTCTGCATCCTCCTTCCCTCTTGTCTTTCTGTCTTCAGGAGCAGCCAAACCCTGCGACCAGTAGGCCCACAGCACTCGCTCTGGGACACCGGTATCTGCTTCATTACAGTGCAGTGGAGTGTGCAGCGTCTCAATATCCACCAGATTCCTGCATAACTGTCTATTCATTTGTGAATAAACTCCCTCTTCCTTGCTCAGCTCAGACTAGAACCCTGACTGTTGCTGCTCAGTAAATGATTTCTCTCCAGGAATGGAGGATTGTTAATGCCACATTCTATTTCAGCCATATAGTGGCTAAAAGAGGGCAACACAGTTCCTGCTGATCCAGAGTGTAAGTTACACTCCATATATGAGGGGTTGTTAATGCCACCTTCTATTTCAGCTTACGGTGGCAAAGTTGAGGCGGCAGTCCTGCCACCTGCGGTGTAAAATTACACTCTATGTATGAAGGGATGTTAATGCTACATCTTCACAACCCATTCATTCATTCATTCAGGCTGGATAGACCCCAGGTGTGGCGGTGGCCTCGGAACTGTCATAGGCCGGTCAAGTTTGAGGCCCTGGCCATCCGAGATATCGACAGGAGTCTGGGCACTCCTCCATCAGTCATACCAAAGCAACATCGCCGGTGACAATGCAGGCGGTTCAGTGCAGCCAAACGTGCATCTCATTGATGGCAGTCTGGCAAAGGAGCCAGCTGTGCCAGTCAGACGTCCGGTATGGACGGCCCATGCTTCTCACGTCAGGCCACGTTGCAAGGCTGGCGGTTAAGCTTTGTGGTCAAGATGACCTCATGGCTGATTCAGAGTTCCGGATGGGTTTCAGATTGCTCACCTGTGCTCCCCCTTAATCCTGGCTACACTCGGATTACGGTCACTGCAGGATGGAGAAGTTGAACACATCGCCCCCTGGCCCCAGAGTGGCCAAGGACTGCATTGCTTCTTGCACTGTTTGTGTCAAGCTCTGCTTTTGTGTTTGGATCACTTGTCTCCTTCGGTTCATTCAAAGACAACGTTAATATGCATATTGTTAGATTGTTCTACTATCTCAAATCCAGCACAGTTATGCAATTATATTCCGGCGGCGCATGTGACCGGAAAGAAGAAAGTGCCACCTCCATCACCGACGTAATGAGAGCCACGCTGATGCCGGGGTTCGGCCAGGCTGGGATGGAGCCCTCTCAGTGTCCGGAGATCGCAAGGCGGCTCGCCTCTACTTCCGGACCTGCATCGGGGGAAGGGCGGAAGGGAGGTGCACAGATCAGAGCAATGGCCAACAGTTTGGCCTATTTGTGCACTCAAGACAACTCTGTCCGGGGGATGAGGTGACCCAGGTGCAGCTGACTGCCAACATCAGACCATCCTGTGCTCCAGGGTCCAGTGCGGCTCTCGGAAGAGACAGCGCATGAGGCCTCAAAATGCCTGAGGCTTCATATTCAGCCTGCACAGCAAACCGGAAAAGAAGTTCTTCAATGGACGTTTTGTTATGTGTCATGGGATTATTTGGGATCACAAATTTGGGGCGCTCTTTTTATGTTGCCGTGTCATCATTTGGTTTGTTGAAAGTTGGAACCGTGAATAAAACCTGCTGTGTTGATACCTCCTGTAAGTTTTCCTTTCAGCTTTGGCTATCATAGGGCATGTCTCTTCAACCCACTTGGGAGAACGAATCAAATGTCTGGACCATCATTGAGCAGTGTCGCCAGGTTCGCGGACAGGCCCCCAGGCTACCAGGCCGGAGGAGAGGTTGAGGCCAAGGCGCTGGAAGGAGCGAATTCAATACGAATAATAATAAAAAAAAACGCAAATGCGATGCTTCAAGCAATGCTTTTATTTCAAACAAGTTTTCCACACAAACAGAAATTTCCTCCGGTCTGCCGACTGCCCCGGGAAAAGCTGCTGTCAAAGATCCCGATGTCCTCCGGTCTCACGCTGAGTCTCCTCCGGTTAAATCCACTCCTGCGGTGATGTGACAAGTCTCTCCCCTGACTGCGACCAGACCTCAGTCCTGCCTGAAGTTTCCGTGGTCCATATCCAAATTATGAGCGGACCTCCAATCCTGGGGCGTCCCCTCAAAGCATGGCTACTTCAAGGCTAGCAGGCAGTCCCCTGCCCCCCCTAAGTGCAGTTCACTATTTGAAATGCTAAAGCACCCGCAACACTCAAAGCATATAATGCCAAATGGATGTGGACTGCCGTCTGTTGGGTAAACATCCACTGCTAGTCCAATTCAATCCGGACTATTCCCGGCGCATTTCTGACACTCCACTGGCACTAGGACCGCACGTGGTCAGGTACGGAGCTTAATTGGTGGAGGGTTTGGAGTTATGGGCCAGCGTTCCCTCTCACTCAGCCGTCATGCACGATGCTCGATGCCCTCGCCCCTGGAGCTTGACCTCCCCCCTGAGGAGTGACCATCCCACCCGGCACTGACAGAGCCACCATCGCGCAGTAGAATGGTGAATGGTGTCCGCAAACAGCTCATAGCGCTTGAGAACATCATCGCGCTCTTTATGAGCTCCGTGGACTCCACCAGAGATTTTGGAGACACAACAGTCGCCGCCTGGGGGGAACACCGTATAATTGCCGGGCTGATCATCGCCGCTCCTCTCGGAGAGACCAGTCGACTGCTCTCACCTCTGCCCCCTCCAAAAGCGTAGGAAGAACTTTTTATCTACAAGTATGCATCTAAACCAAAGTCTAACTTGAAAAATAATAAGATGCATTTCTTTGGTATCGGGTCTGTCTCTTCTCTGCCCAAAATTAGGGTTTATCAGCCGCCATGTTCTCTTCCGGTTCCAGTGAGTCCAAACTCCGGCTTCTAAACTTTGTTTTTGTTTGACATCGTCTCAGGAGACCAAGCAGAATAGTAACGGTCTCTCTGCCTCTTTATCCCTGATGCCAGAACTGTCCCTGGGGAAGTTTCTGGAGCCAAGAAGTTATGTCTTTCCCCAGATTCACCATAATAAGAAGCACAGGCGTCAAATAACTCTTTCCCGTCTCACAACAGATCCCGGTTCCAGCCAAAAGTCAGGGAAGTTTCAATTCAGCTATTGACTCTTCTTATTGCTCAGACACGCCAGTTTCCAGCAGGGGTCGCCACAGGACCGTGAAAGCCACCACTTCAGAGGATCACTCAGTAGGTGCCACTTGCCAGACCTGCTCTGTTCTCAGCTCCCTCGTGCGATGTCTGATGTGATGTCTGTCTGTTATTCTGTTCTCTGCAGCCCTCCAATCCTCTCAGAGGCAAGCAGGACATCGTCATCTACAGAGTCATCTCTTTCTGAGGATGATTGGGCCAGTCCCTCGGGTCTCCATCTTAGGAGAATTGCAGTGTCAGATCAAGGTACACTGCAAGTTTGGGGAACCGAATTCCTCTGACGGCTCAGATGACAAAAGCGAGTCTGTTTTTGACAAACCAGACTTGAAGTCACCAGAGGAGAGGGCGCAGAGCACCAACGACCCTTTCGTCCTTGACCCGCCCTGGAGGCCAGATCCGCTCCTGTGCTCAGGGCGCCTGTCTCCTCACCTCCACATATGGATTGAGAAAATAAACGGTCATTGACACGCCCTTCAGCTTCACAGTCAACCCCCAGGTTCTGCGTCACCACATGGACCTGAGTGAACTCAGAGAACGAGCGGTCATGTCTGATGGAGGAGGACCGCGATCTCCTGTCAAAGGAAATAATCGAGCTACTGCCAAAGCGATCCTCCTACACTGGGTTTTACTCCGGGTTCTTTCTGGAACCCAAGAAGACAGGAGAGAGGAGACCTGTTGTGGATCTCAGTCTCCTCAACCAATTCATGATCAGACAGCAGTTCCGGACTACCAGCAGATTCCTGCAGTGAATCATAGTGTGAGAGTGTATGACCTCCATAGATCTTGCAGACGTCTACTTCCACAACACGGTCTCTAGTGTCTAGGGCCTCGTTTTTTCGCTAAGTGCATGGAGGAGTGGCTCGAACTACGAAGGAGAGAGAGTCTGCCGATTATGACGTACTTGGACTGCTGGTTGATTCTAGCCAGAGTCCAAACGGGAGTCATGAGCGCACACCAGCTTAGCAGAAGGGGTCTTTCTAGTAGCTGCAGAACAAATTCAATTGCAAATTCAATTTTTATGTTTGTTGGTCTGAAAGCTACAGGTCCCTCGGGCTGAAAACCCATTTTCTGCACTGTTCACTCACTGCTCAGCGAAGCCTCAGAACATGAAAATTTCACCTGCAACTATAGCGAAAAAACTATTTAGAGTATATTCAACAGTAAACCTCTGCAAATAGGGCGCTGCGACTGGCCTACAAGCAGTCGAACCGTTCCACATTTTCTTCTTCCAAGCCATGGGATGAGTTTGACGAGTGCCAGGCGCTGCTATGAGTTGGATCTGTAGACTGTGTTCCCAGACTTGGTTGAGTTCCGTATGGTGGAGTCAGGTTCCTGCTTGATCTTCTCCTGCGCCTCATGTCATCCGCCAGTTGACTTCGATACGACGCTCTCTCTCCACCAGAAGCTCAAAAATCATCCCTCTTCACTAACGGCCAGCTGGCGTTGGATGGCGAGACCACATACAGATCACGACCGCATGTTGTCTGCCCACAACTGGAAGAAATCTGGACTATTCCCGGCGCGGTTCTGACACTCCACTGGCACTAGGACCGCACTTGGTCAGGTACGGAGCTTACTGCCACGTGGAGGGTTTGGATTGGCAGTGCGGCGTTCCGGCTCACTCAGTCGTCATGCACAATGCCTGATGCGTTCGCCCCGGGATCTCGACCTCTCCTCTGAGGAATGACCATCCCAACCACCTCTGACAGAGCCACCATAGCGCAGAGGAATGGTGTTTACGCCGTCGGCAACCAGCTCATAGCGCTTGAGAACATCATCGCTCTCTTTATGAGCTCCGTGGACCGGCTCATCCATCGCAGAACCTCTCTCACTCTCCCAGAAATTTTGGAGTTTCAACAGTCCGTCAGCCTGGTGCTCTGCTCGTGGCGCCTACTCCACACACAGCCGCTGCCCATGGGGGAACACCGTCGCTGTTCGAAGGGGCAGGGTGACCCTAGCAATCCAAATCATAGCCGTGCTGATCATCGTTACACCTCTTGGAGAGACCAGTCGGCTGCTCTCACCTCTGCTCACTCTAAAAGCTTAGGAAGAAAACGTTGTATCAAGAACTTTGCATCTGTAACAGGTCTGAATACTGTGACCTTGTCTACAGTTAAAAAGTGGTGTCTCAATGTGGTTAGTAGAACGCCGTCTGAAACAAAATGCGGACAGAGTCACACAAGGCTTCCACATGTGTCGATGGTGAGAAAAGTAATCCAAGGGATTCTTTTTTTTTCATTGTGGTAACCCAGACCACAATTAGATGTCTTTCTGACACCATCTGATCACTCACAAACATGTCACTTTGTCATACGACAAGTGTTAGACATCATGAACGACATGCATAATTGCTTTTCATCTGAATGTATAATTCTGCCATTAAACCTTTTGGCTAGTGTTGAGAAATAATAAAACCTTACTTTTTACCAAACACCGTTATTCACCACAAGCAAACTGAACTCCACACAACTCAATCACCCGTGCCATTTCAACGTCGGTTGTCAGTATTAGCTTACAAGCGCCACATCCACACAGAGCGAACTCAACGCACGAAGGAAAAACAGTATACTTAAAAATTGAGTCACCATCCTCACACTCAAGACCCCAAATCAGTCAATCCGATGTGGAACAAACATTATAAAACAATGGATTTGACTAACCTGAAACTAAATGTAGACAGATTCACACGAGGCTTCCACATTTGGCGATGGGAAGAAAAGTAATGAAAAAAAGTGTCACTTCCTATTTACCCACACATCTTCAATGCCCAACCTCTGCCCTATCCTGCTCTCTACTGACCTAATTATATACCTGCCGGTTAATCAACTCCATGCTGAACAATTAAATGACATCTAACACACAATCTGTGACCACACATAAGTGGGCGTCACACTAGAAAGGCTCTTTTTCCTATAGTTGTGTGTGATATTTTCATGTTCAGAGGCTATTCCGATCAGTGAGTGAACAGTGCAGAAAATGCCTTTTCAGCCCGTCAAAAGCTGGGTTTCAGACCACAAAAAAAAAGTTAACCACCAGAAATACCGTTCAGAAATGTAGGTTTAGTGTTGAATATACAAAAAAGAGTGTTTATCCTATTGTTGCAGATGAAATTTTCATGTTGTGAGGAATCCCAGAGCAGTGAGTGAAGAGAGGAGAAAAAGTGTATTCAGCCCGAGAGAAGCTGAGTTTCTGACCAAGAAAAAAAAAAAAAAGTTGATAACCCCCTGAAATACAGTTCCGAAAAGTAGGTTTAGTGTTTATTATACAAGAAAGAGTGTTTCTCCTATAGTTGCAAGAGAAATTTTCCTGTTGACAGGCATCCCAGAGCAGTGAATAAACAGTGCATAAAATGCATTTTAAGCCAAAGGAAAGGTAGTTTACAGACCGACAAAAATAAAATTATTGACAACCCTCTAAAAACACTTCAGACAGCTTAGATTTGTTCTGTAACTACTAGAAAACCCCTTTCTGCTATAGTGGAATGTGAAAATGTCATATTCTGAAGCGTCCCTGAGAAGTTGTGGCAGAATGCAGAAAACGGGTTTTCAGCCTGAGATAAGGTGGGTCTCGGAACGCCAAACATAAAAATGTTGATAACTTTCGAAAAGCACTTCAGACAGCTTAGATTTGTGCTGCAACTGCTAGAATGACCCTTTCTGCTATAGTGGGAGGTCCAAAGCTTCCCTGAGAAGTTATGGCACAATGCACAAAACGCGTTTTAAGCCTGAGATAAGGAGGGTTTCGGAACACCAAACATAAAAATGTTGATAGCTTTCGAAAAACACTTCAGACAGCTTAGATTTGATGTGCAACTACTAGAAAGACCCTTTCTGCGATAGTGAGAGGTGAAATTTTCATGTTCTGAAGCTTCCCTGCAAAGTTATGGCACAATGCAGAAAACGCGTTTTCAGCCTGAGATAAGGTGGGTTCCGGAACGCCAAACATAAAAATGTTGATAACTTTTGGAAAACACTTCAGACAGCTTAGATTTTATGTACAACTACTAGAAACACGCTTTCTGCTATAGTGGGAGGTGAAAATTTCATGTTCTGAAGCTTCCCTGCAAAGTTATGGCACAATGCAGAATTCGCGTTTTCAGCCTGAGATAATGTCGATTCCGGAACGCCAAACATAAAAATGTTGATAACTTTTGGAAAACACTTCAGACAGCTTAGATTTGATGTGCAATTTCTAGAAAGACCATTTCTGCTATAGTGGGAGGTGAAAATTTCATGTTCTGAAGCTTCCCTGCAAAGTTATGGCACAGTACAGAAAACGCGTTTTCAGCGTGAGATAAGGTGGGTTCCGGAACGCCAAACATAAAAATGTTGATAACTTTGGAAAAGCAATTCAGACAGCTTAGATTTGATGTGCAACTACTAGAAAGACCCTTTCTGCTATAGTGGGTGGTGATAATTTCATGTTCTGAAGCTTCCCTGCAAAGTTATGGCACAATGTGTAAAACACGTTTTCAGCCTGAGATAAAGTCGATTCCAGAACGCCAAACATAAAAATGTTGATAACTTTGGAAAAACACTTCAGACAGCTTAGATTTGATGTGCAACTACTAGAAAGACCCTTTCTGCTATAGTGGGATGTGAAAATTTCATGTTCTGAAGCTTCCCTGCAAAGTTATGGCACAACGCAGAAAACGCATTTTAAAACTGAGATAAGGTGGGTTCTTGAAAGCCAAAAATAATAAAAGTTGATAACTTTCGAAAAACACTTCAGACAGCTTAGATTTGATGTGCAACTACTAGAAAGACCCTTTCTGCGATAGTGGGAGGTGAAAATTTCATGTTCTGAAGCTTCCCTGCAAAGTTATGGCACAATGCAGAAAACGCGTTTTCAGCGTGAGATAAGGTGGGTTCCGGAATGTCAAACATAAAAATGTTAATAACTTTGGAAAAACAATTCAGACAGCTTAGATTTGATGTGCAACTACTAGAAAGACCCTTTCTGCTATAGTGGGTGGTGATAATTTCATGTTCTGAAGCTTCCCTGCAAAGTTATGGCACAATGCGTAAAACACGTTTTCAGCCTGAGATAAGGTCGATTCCGGAACGCCAAACATAAAAATGTTGATAACTTTGGAAAAACACTTCAGACAGCTTAGATTTGATGTGCAACTACTAGAAAGACCCTTTCTGCGATAGTGAGAGGTGAAATTTTCATGTTCTGAAGCTTCCCTGCAAAGTTATGGCACAATGCAGAAAACGCGTTTTCAGCCTGAGATAAGGTGGGTTCCGGAACGCCAAACATAAAAATGTTGATAACTTTTGGAAAACACTTCAGACAGCTTAGATTTTATGTGCAACTACTAGAAACACGCTTTCTGCTATAGTGGGAGGTGAAAATTTCATGTTCTGAAGCTTCCCTGCAAAGTTATGGCACAATGCAGAATTCGCGTTTTCAGCCTGAGATAATGTCGATTCCGGAACGCCAAACATAAAAATGTTGATAACTTTTGGAAAACACTTCAGACAGCTTAGATTTGATGTGCAATTTCTAGAAAGACCATTTCTGCTATAGTGGGAGGTGAAAATTTCATGTTCTGAAGCTTCCCTGCAAAGTTATGGCACAGTGCAGAAAACGCGTTTTCAGCGTGAGATAAGGTGGGTTCCGGAACGCCAAACATAAAAATGTTGATAACTTTGGAAAAGCAATTCAGACAGCTTAGATTTGATGTGCAACTACTACAAAGACCCTTTCTGCTATAGTGGGAGGTGAAAATTTCATGTTCTGAAGCTTCCCTGCAAAGTCATGGCACAACGCAGAAAACGCGTTTTCAGCCTGAGATAAGGTCGATTCCGGAACACCAAACATAAAAAAGTTGACAACTTTGGAAAAGCAATTCAGACAGCTTAGATTTGATGTGCAACTACTACAAAGACCCTTTCTGCTATAGTGGGAGGTGAAAATTTCATGTTCTGAAGCTTCCCTGCAAAGTCATGGCACAACGCAGAAAACGCGTTTTCAGCCTGAGATAAGGTCGATTCCGGAACACCAAACATAAAAAAGTTGACAACTTTGGAAAAACACTTCAGACAGCTTACGTTTGATGTGCAACTACTAGAAAGACCCTTTCTGCTATGGTGGGAGGTGAAAATTTCATGTTCTGAAGCTTCCCTGCAAAGGTATCGCACAATGCAGAAAACGCGTTTTCAGCCTGAGATAAGATGGGTTCCGGAACGCCAAACATAAAAATGTTGATAAGTTTGGAAAAACACTTCAGACCTCTTAGCTTTAATGTGCAACTACTAGAAAGACCCTTTCTGCTATAGTGGGATGTGGAAATTTCATGTTCTGAAGCTTCCCTGCAAAGCTATGGCACAATGCAGAAAACACGTTTTCAGCCTGAGATAAGTTCGATTCCGGAACGCCAAACATAAAAATGTAGATAACTTTGGAAAAACACTTCAGACAGCTTAGATTTGATGTACACCTACTAGAAAGACCTTTTCTGCTATAGCGCAATTTTAAAATTTCATGTTCTGAAGCTTCCTTGCAAAGTTATGGCACAATGCAGAAAACGCGTTTTCAGCCTGAGATAAGGTGGGTTCCGGAACGCCAAACATAAAAATGTTGATATCTTTGGAAAAACACTTCAGACAGCTTAGATTTTTTTGTGCAACTCCTAGAAAGACCTTTTCTGCTATAGTGGAAGTTTAAAATGTCATGTTCTGATGCATCCCTGCAAAGTTATGGCACAATGAAGAAAACGGGTGTTCAGCCTGAGATAAGGTTGATTCCGGAACCCCAAACATAAAAATGTTGATAACTTTCGAAAGCCACTTCAGACAGCTTGGATTTGATGTGCAACTACTAGAACGACCCTTTCTACTACAGCGGCAGGTGAAAATGTCATGTTCTTTGGCATCCCTGCAAAGTTATGGCACAATGCAAAAAACACGTTTTCAGACTGAGATAAGGTGGGTTCCAGATCGCCAAACATAAAAATGTTGATAACTTTGGAAAAAACATTTCAGACAGCTTAGATTTGATGTGCAACTACTTGAAAGACCCTTTCTGCTATAGTGGGAGGTGAACATTTCATGTTCTGAAGCTTTATGCAAAGTTATGGCACAATGCGTAAAACGCGATTTCAGCCTGAGATAAGGTCAATTCCGGAACGCCAAACATTAAAATGTTGATAACTTTGGAAAAACACTTCAGACAGCTTAGATTTTTTTGTGCAACTCCTAGAAAGGCCTTTTCTGCTATCGCGCAAGTTTAAAATTTCATGTTCTGAAGCTTCCCTGCAAAGTTATGGCACAATGCAGAAAACGCGTTTTCAGCCTGAGATGAGGTCGATTCCGGTACGCCAAACATAAAAATGTTGATAACTTTGGGAAAACACCTCAGACTGCTTAGATTTGATGTGCAACTACTAGAAAGACCCTTTCTGATAAAGAGGGTGGTGAAAATTCGATGTTCTGAAGCTTCCCTCCAAAGTTATGGCACAATTCCGAAAACGCGTTTTCAGCCTGAGATAAGGTCGATTCCGGAACGCCAAACATAAAAATGTTGATAACTTTGGAAAAACACTTCAGACAGCTTAGATTTGATGTGCAACTACTAGAAAGACCATTTCTGCTGTAGTGGGATGTGAAAATTTCATGTTCTGAAGCTTCCCTGCAAAGTTATGGCACAATGCGTAAAACGCGTTTTCAGCCTGAGATAAGGTGGGTTCCCGAAGGTCAAACATATAAATGTTGAAAGCTTTGGAAAAACACTTCAGACCGCTTAGATTTCATGTGAAACTACTAGAAAGACCCTTTCTGCTATAGTGGGAGGTGAAAATTTCATGTTCTGAAGTTTTATGCAAACTTATGACACAATGCGTAAAACGCGTTTTCAGCCTGAGATAAGGTCGATTCCGGAACGCCAAACATTAAAATGTTGATAACTTTGGAGAAACACTTCAGACAGCTTAGATTTGATGTACAACTACTAGAAAGACCTTCTCTGCTATAGCGCAAGTTTAAAATTTCATGTTCTGAAGCTTCCCTGCAAAGTTATGGCACAATGCAGAAAACTCGTTTTCAGCCTGAGATAAGGTCGATTCCGGTACGCCAAACATAAAAATGTTGATAACTTTGGGAAAACACCTCAGACTGCTTAGATTTGATGTGCAACTACTAGAAAGACCCTTTCTGATATAGTGGGTGGTGAAAATTCGATGTTCTGAAGGTTCCCTCCAAAGTTATGGCACAATGCGTAAAACGCATTTTCAGCCTGAGATAAGGTCGATTGCGGAACGCCAAACATTAAAATGTTGATAACTTTGGATAAACACTTCAGACAGCTTAGCTTTGATGGTGCAACTACTAGAAAGACCCTTTCTGCTATAGTGGGAGGTGAAAATTTCATGTTCCGAAGCTTCCCTGCAAAGTCATGGCACAATTCCGAAAACGCGTTTTCAGCCTGAGATAAGGTCGATTCAGGAACGCCAAACATAAAAAATATGATAACTTTTGAAATACACTTCAGACAGCTTAGATTTGATGTGCAAGTACTAGAAAGACCATTTCTGCTATAATGGGAGGTGAAAATTTCATGTTCTGAAGCTTCCCTGCAAAGTTATGGCACAATGGAGAAAACGCGTTTTCAGCCTGAGATAAGGTGGGTTCCGGAACGCCAAAGATAAAAATGTTGATGACTTTGGAAAAACACTTCAGACAGCTTAGATTTGATGTGTAACTACAAGACAGACCCTTTCTGCTATAGTGGGGGGTGAAAATTTCATGTTCTGAAGCTTCCCTGCAAAGTTATGGCACAATGCAGAAAACGGGTGTTCAGCCTGAGATAAGGTGGGTTCCGGAACGCCCAACATAAAAGTGTTAATAACTTTGGAAAAACACTTCAGAGAGCTTAGATTTGATGTGCAACTACTATGAAGACCTTTTCTGCTATTGTGGAACTTTAAAATGTCATTTTCTGATGCATCCCTGCAAAGTTATGGCACAATGCAGAAAACGGAGTGTTCAGCCTGAGATAAGGTTGATTCAGGAACGTCAAACATAAAAATGTTGATAACTTTGGAAAGCCACTTCAGACAACTTAGATTTGATGTGCAACTAAAAGAAAGACCCTTTCTGCTGTAGTGGGAGGTGAAAATTTCATGTTCTGAAGCTTCCCTGCAAAGTTATGCCACAATGCAGGAAACGCGTTTTCAGCCTGAGATAAGGTGGGTTCCGGAACGCCAAACATAAAAATGTTGATAACTTTCGAAAAACACTTCAGACAGCTTAGATGTGATGTGCAACTACTAGAAAGACCCTTTCTGCTATAGTGGGAGGTGAAAATTTCATGTTCTAAAGCTTTATGCAAAGTTATGGCACAATGCGTAAAACGCGTTTTCAGCCTGAGATAAGGTGGGTTCCCGAAGGCCAAACAAAAAAATGTTGAAAACTTTGGAAAAACACTTCAGACAGCTTAGATTTGAAGTGCAACTACTAGAAAGACCCTTTCTGCTATAGTGGGAGGTGAAAATTTCATGTTCTGAAGCTTCCCTGCAAAGTTATGGCAAAATATGTAAAACGCGTTTTCAGGCTGAGATAAGGTGGGTTCCGGAATGCCAAACATAAAAATGTTGATAACTGCAGAAAAACACTTCAAGACAGCTTAGATTTGATGTGCAACTACTAGAATGACCTTTTCTGCTATAGTGGCAGGTTAAAATGTCATGCTCTGAAGCTTCCCTGCAAAGTTATGGCACAATGCGTAAAACGCGTTTTCAGCCGGAAATAAGGTCGATTCCGGAACGCCAAACATAAACATGTTCATAATTCTGGAAAAACACTTCAGACAGCTTAGATTTGATGTGCAACTACTAGAAAGACCATTTCTGCCATTGTGGGAGGTGAAAATTCGATGTTCTGAAGCTTTCCTGCAAAGTTATGGCACAATGCGTAAAACGCGTTTTCAGCCTGAGATAAGGTTGATTCCGGAACACCAAACATAAAAGTGTTGATAACTATTGAAAAACAATTCAAACAGCTTCGATTTGATGTGCAACTACTAGAAAGACCCTTTCTGCTATAGTGGGATGTAGAAATTTCATGTTCTGAAGCTTCCCTGCAAAGTTATGGCACAATGCAGAAAACGCGTTTTCAGCCTGAGATAAGGTGGGTTCCAGAACGCCAAACATAAAAATGTTGATAACTTTGGAAAAACAATTCAAACAGCTTAGATTTGATGTGCAACTACTAGAAAGACCCTTTCTGCAATCGTGGGTCGTGGAAATTTCATGTTCTGAAGCTTCCCTGCAAAGTTATGTCACAATGCAGAAAACGCGTTTTCAGCCTCACATAAGGTCAATTCCGGAACGCCAAACATAAAAATGTTAATAACTCCGGAAAAACACTTCAGACAGCTTAGATTTGATGTGCAAGTACTAGAAAGACCATTTCTGCTGTAGTGGGAGGTGAAAATTTCATGTTCTGAAGCTTCCCTGCAAAGTTATGGCACAATGCAGAAAACGAGTATTCAGCATCACATAAGGTCGATTCCGGCATGCCGAACATAAAAATGTTGATAACTTTGGAAAAACACTTCAGACAGCTTAGATTTGATGTGCAACTACTAGAAAGACCGTTTCTGCCATTGTGGGAGGTGAAAATTCGATGTTCTGAAGCTTCCCTGCAAAGTTATGGCACCATGCGTAAAACGCGTTTTCAGCCTGAGATAAGGTCGATTCCGGAAGGCCAAACATAAACATGTTCATAATTCTGGAAAAACACTTCAGACAGCTTAGATTTGATGTGCAACTACTAGAAAGACCATTTCTGCCATTGTGGGAGGTGAAAATTTCATGTTCTAAAGCTTTATGCAAAGTTATGGCACAATGCGTAAAACGCGTTTTCAGCCTGAGATAAGGTGGGTTCCCGAAGGCCAAACAAAAAAATGTTGAAAACTTTGGAAAAACACTTCAGACAGCTTAGATTTGAAGTGCAACTACTAGAAAGACCCTTTCTGCTATAGTGGGAGGTGAAAATTTCATGTTCTGAAGCTTCCCTGCAAAGTTATGGCAAAATATGTAAAACGCGTTTTCAGGCTGAGATAAGGTGGGTTCCGGAATGCCAAACATAAAAATGTTGATAACTGCAGAAAAACACTTCAAGACAGCTTAGATTTGATGTGCAACTACTAGAATGACCTTTTCTGCTATAGTGGCAGGTTAAAATGTCATGCTCTGAAGCTTCCCTGCAAAGTTATGGCACAATGCGTAAAACGCGTTTTCAGCCGGAAATAAGGTCGATTCCGGAACGCCAAACATAAACATGTTCATAATTCTGGAAAAACACTTCAGACAGCTTAGATTTGATGTGCAACTACTAGAAAGACCATTTCTGCCATTGTGGGAGGTGAAAATTCGATGTTCTGAAGCTTTCCTGCAAAGTTATGGCACAATGCGTAAAACGCGTTTTCAGCCTGAGATAAGGTTGATTCCGGAACACCAAACATAAAAGTGTTGATAACTATTGAAAAACAATTCAAACAGCTTCGATTTGATGTGCAACTACTAGAAAGACCCTTTCTGCTATAGTGGGATGTAGAAATTTCATGTTCTGAAGCTTCCCTGCAAAGTTATGGCACAATGCAGAAAACGCGTTTTCAGCCTGAGATAAGGTGGGTTCCAGAACGCCAAACATAAAAATGTTGATAACTTTGGAAAAACAATTCAAACAGCTTAGATTTGATGTGCAACTACTAGAAAGACCCTTTCTGCAATCGTGGGTCGTGGAAATTTCATGTTCTGAAGCTTCCCTGCAAAGTTATGTCACAATGCAGAAAACGCGTTTTCAGCCTCACATAAGGTCAATTCCGGAACGCCAAACATAAAAATGTTAATAACTCCGGAAAAACACTTCAGACAGCTTAGATTTGATGTGCAAGTACTAGAAAGACCATTTCTGCTGTAGTGGGAGGTGAAAATTTCATGTTCTGAAGCTTCCCTGCAAAGTTATGGCACAATGCAGAAAACGAGTATTCAGCATCACATAAGGTCGATTCCGGCATGCCGAACATAAAAATGTTGATAACTTTGGAAAAACACTTCAGACAGCTTAGATTTGATGTGCAACTACTAGAAAGACCGTTTCTGCCATTGTGGGAGGTGAAAATTCGATGTTCTGAAGCTTCCCTGCAAAGTTATGGCACCATGCGTAAAACGCGTTTTCAGCCTGAGATAAGGTCGATTCCGGAAGGCCAAACATAAACATGTTCATAATTCTGGAAAAACACTTCAGACAGCTTAGATTTGATGTGCAACTACTAGAAAGACCATTTCTGCCATTGTGGGAGGTGAAAATTCGATGTTCTGAAGCTTCCCTGCAAAGTTATGCCACAATGCAGGAAACGCGTTTTCAGCCTGAGATAAGGTCGATTCCGGAACGCCAAACATAAAAATATTGATAACTTTGGAAAAACTCTTTAGACAGCTTAGATTTGATGTGCAACTACTAGAAAGACCCTTTCTGATATAGTGGGTGGTGAATATTCGATGATCTGAAGCTTCCCACCAAAGTTATGGCACAATGCGTAAAACGCGTTTTCAGCCTGAGATAAGGTCGATTCCGGAACGCCAAACATAAACATGTTCATAATTCTGGAAAAACACTTCAGACAGCTTAGATTTGATGTGCAACTATTAGAAAGACAATTTCTGCCATTGTGGGAGGTGAAAATTCGATGTTCTGAAGCTTCCCTGCAAAGTTATGCCACAATGCAGGAAACGCGTTTTCAGATTGAGATAAGGTCGATTCCGGAACGCCAAACATAAAAATATTGATAACTTGGGAAAAACTCTTTAGACAGCTTAGATTTGATGTGCAACTACTAGATAGACCCTTTCTGCTATAGTGGGAGGTTAAAATTTCGTGTTCTGAAGCTTCCCTCCAAAGTTATGGCACAATGCAAAAAAAGCGTTTACAGCCTGAGATAAGGTGGGTTCCGAAACGCCTAACATAAAAATGTTGATAACTTTGGAAAAACACTTCAGACAGCCTAGATTTGATGTGCAACTACTAGAAACACCCTTTCTGCTATAGTGGGAGGTGAAAATTCGATGTTCTGAAGCTTCCCTGCAAAGTTATGGCACAATGCGTAAAACGCGTTTTCAGCCTGAGATAAGGTGGGTTCCAGAACGCCAAAATAAAAATGTTGATAACTTTGGAAAAACACATCAGACAGCTTAGATTTGATGTGCAACTACTAGAAAGACCCTTTCTGGCATATTGGGAGGTCAGAATTTCATGTTCTGAAGCTTCCCTGCAAAGTTATGGGACAATGCAGAAAACAATTTTTCATCCTGAGATAAGGTCGATTCCGGAACGCCAAACTTAAAAATGTTGATAACTGAGGAAAAACTCTACAGACAGCTTAGATTTGATGTGCAACTACTGAAAAGACCCTTTCTGCTATAGTGGGAGGTGAAAATTTCATGTTCTGAAGCTGCCCTGCAAAGTTATGGCACAATGCAGAAAACGCATTTTAGGCCTGAGATAAGGTCGATTCAGGAACACCAAACAAAAAAATGTTGAAAACTTTCGAAAAACACTTCAGTCAGCTTAGATTTGATGTGCAACTACAAGAAAGACCCTTTCTGCTATAGTGGGAGGCGAAAATATCATGTTCTGAAGCTTCCCTGCAAAGTTATGGCACAATGCGTAAAACGCGTTTTCATCCTGAGATGAGGTTGATTTCAGAACGCCAAACATAAAAATGTTGATAACTCAGGAAAAACGATACAGACAGCTTAGATTTGATGTGCAACTACTAGAAAGACCCTTTCTGCTATAGTGGGAGGTGAAAATTTCATGTTCTGAAGCTTCCTTGCAAAGTTATGGCACAATGAAGAAAATGCGTGTTCAGCCTGAGATAAGGTCGATTCCGGAAAGCCAAACATAAAAATATTGATAACTTTGGAAAAACACTTCAGACAGCTTAGATTTGATGTGCAACTACTAGAAAGACCGTTTCTGCTATAGTGGGAGTTGAAAATTTCTTGTTGTGAAGCTTTCCTGCAAAGTTATGGCACAATGCGTAAAACGCGTTTTCAGCCTGAGATAAGGTTGATTCTGGATCTCCAAACATAAGAATGTTGATAACTTTGGAAAAACACTTCAGACAGCTTAGATTTGATGTGCAACTACTAGAAAGACCCTTTCTGCTATAGTGGGATGTTAAAATTTCATGTTCTGAAGCTTCCCTGCAAAGTTATGGCAAAATATGTAAAACGCGTTTTCAGGCTGAGATAAGGTGGGTTCCGGAACGCCAAACATAAAAATGTTGATAACTTTCGAAAAACACTTCAGACAGCTTAGATTTGATGTGCAACTATTAGAAAGACCCTTTCTGCTATAGTGGGAGGAGAAAATTTCATGTTCTGAAGCTTCCCTGCAAGTTATGCCACAATGCGAAAAACGCGTTTTCAGCCTGAGATAAGGTTGATTCTGGAACGCCAAACATAAGAATGTTGATAACTTTGGAAAAACACTTCAGACAGCTTAGATTTGACGTGCAACTACTAGAAAAACCCATTCTGCTATAGTGGGATGTTAAACTTTCATGTTCTGAAGTCTCCCTGCAAAGTTATGGCACTATCCAGAAAACGCGTTTTTAGCCTGAGATAAGGTGGGTTCCAGAACGCCAAACATAAAAATGTTGATAACTTTGGAAAAACACTTCAGACAGCTTAGATTTGATGTGCAACTACTAGAAAAACCCTTTCTGCTATAGTGGGAGGTGAAAATGTCATGTTCTGAAGCTTCCCTGCAAAGTTATGGCAAAATATGTAAAGCGCGATTTCAGGCTGAGATAAGGTCGATTCCGAAACGCCAAACATAAAAATGTTGATAACTTTGGAAAAACACATCAGACAGCTAAGATTTGATGTGCAACTACTAGAAAGACGCATTCTGCTATAGTGGGAGGTTAAAATTTCATGTTCTTAAGCTTCCCTGCAAAGTTATGGCACAATGCAGGAAACTCGTGTTCAGCCTCACATAAGGTCAATTCCGGAACGCCAAACATAAAAATGTTGATAACTTTGGAAAAACACTTCAGACAGCTTAGATTTGATGTGCAACGACTGGAAAAAGCCTTGCTGCTATAGTGGGAGTTGAAAATTTCATGTTCTGAAGCTTCCCTGCAAAGTTATGGCACAATGCAGAAAACGCGTTTTCAGCCTCACATAAGGTCAATTCCGGAACGCCAAACATAAAAATGTTAATAACTTCGGAAAAACACTTCAGACAGCTTAGATTTGATGTGCAACTACTAGAGAGACCCTTTCTGCTATAGTGGGAGGTGAAAATTTCATGTTCTGAAGTTTCCCTGCAAAGTTATTGCACAATGAAGAAAACGCGTTTTCAGCCAGAGATAAGGTCGATTCTGTAATGCCAAACATAAAAATGTTGATAACTTTGGAAAAACACTTCAGACAGCTTAGATTTGACGTGCAACTACTAGAAAGACCCTATCTGCTGTAGTGGGAGTTGAAAATTTCATGTTCTGAAGCTTCCCTGCAAAGTTATGGCACAATGCAGAAAACGTGTTTTCAGCCTGAGATAAGGTCGATTCAGGAACGCCAAATATAACAATGTTGATAACTTTCGAAAAACACTACAAACAGCTTAGATTTGATGTGCAACTACTAGAAAAAGCCTTTCTGCTATAGTGGGATGTTTAAATGTCATGTTCTGAAGCTTCCCTGCAAAGTTATGGCACAATGCAGAAAACGCTTTTACAGCCTGAGATAAGGTGGATTCCGGAAAGCCAAACATAAAAATGTTGATAACTTTGGAAAAACACTTCAGACAGCTTAGATTTGATGTGCAACTACTAGAAAGACCCTTTCTGCTATAGTGGGATGTTAAATTTTCATGTTCTGAAGCTTCCCTGCAAGGTTATGGCACAATGCGTAAAACGCGTTTTAAGCCTGAGACAAGGTCGATTCCGGAACGCCAAACATGAAAATTTTGATAACTTTGGAAAAACAATTCAGACAGCTTAAATTTGATGTGCAACTACCAAAAAGACCCTTTCTGATATAGTGGGAGGTGAAAATTCCATGTTCTGAAGCTTCCCTGCAAAGTTATGGCACAATGTAGGAAACGCGTTTTCAGCCTGAGATAAGGTGGATTCCGAAAAGGCAAACATAAAAATGTTGATAACTTTGGAAAAACACTTCAGACAGCTTAGATTTGATGTGAAACTACTAGAAAGACCATTTCTGCTTTAGTGGGAGGTGAAATTTTCATGTTCTGAAGCTTCCCTGCAAAGTCATGGCAAAATGCGTAAAACGCGTTTTCAGCCTGAGATAAGGTCGATTCCGGAACGCCAAACATAAAAATGTTGATAACTTTTGAAAAACACTTCAGACAGCTTAGATTTGATGTGCATCGACTAGAAAGACCTTTTCTGCTATGGTGGGAGGTGAAATTTTCATGTTCTGAAGGTTCCCTGCAAAGTTATGGCACAATGCGTAAAATGCGATTTCATCCTGAGATAAGTTCGATTCCGGAACGCCAAACATAAAAATTGTGATAACTTTGATAAAACACTTCAGATAGCTTAGATTTGAAGTGCAAGTACTAGACAGGCCCTTTCTGCTATAGTGGGAGGTGAAAGTTTTATGTTCTGAAGCTTTCCTGCTAAGTTATAGCACAATGCAGAAAACGCGTTTTCAAACTGAGATTAGGTCGATTCCGGAACGCCAAACATAAAAATGTTGATAACTTTGGAAAAACACTTCAGACAGCTTAGATCTCATGTGCAACTACTAGAAAGACCCTTTCTGCTATAGTGGGAGGTGAAATTTTCATGTTCTGAAGCTTCCCTGCAAAGTTATGGTAAAATGCGTAAAACGCGATTTCAGCCTGAGATAAGGTCGATTCCGGAACGCCAAACATAAAAATGTTGATAACGTAGGAAAAACACTTCAGACAGCTTTTATTTGATGTGCAACGACTAGAAAGACCCTTTCTCCTGATGTGGTAGGTGAACATTTTATGTTCTGAAGCTTCCCTGCAAAGTTATGGCACAATGCAGAAAATACGTTTTCAGAATGAGATAAGGTGATTTCCGGAACGCCAAAAGTAAAAATGTTGATAACTATGGAAAAACACTTCAGACAGCTTAGATTTGATGTGCAACTACTAGAAAGACCCTTTCTGCTTTAGTGGGATGTGAAAATTTCATGTTCTGAAGCTTGATGCAAAGTTATGGCACAATGTGTAAAACACGTTTTCAGCCTGAGATACGGTCGATTCCGGAACGGCAAACATAAAAATGTAGATAACTTAGGAAAAACACTTCAGACAGCTGAGATTTGATGTGCAACTACTAGAAAAATCCTTTCTGATATAGTGGCAGGTGAAAATTTCATGTTCTGAAGCTTCCGGGCAAATTTATGGCACAAAGCAGAAAACGCGTTTTCAGCCTGAGATAAGGTGGGTTTCGGAACGGCAAACATAAAAATGTTGATAACTTTGGAAAAACACTGCAGACAGCTTAGATTTGATGTGCAACTACTAGAAAGACCCTTTCTGCTATAGTGGGAGGTGAAATTTTCATGTTCTGAAGCTTCCCTGCAAAGTCATGGCAGAATGCGTAAAACGCGTTTTCAGCCTGAGATAAGGTCGATTCCGGAACACCAAACATAAAAATGTTGATAACTTTTGAAAAACACTTCAGACAGCTTAGATTTGATGTGCATCGACTAGAAAGACCTTTTCTGCTATAGTGGGAGGTGAAATTTTCATGTTCTGAAGGTTCCCTGCAAAGTTATGGCACAATGCGTAAAACGCGATTTCAGCCTGAGATAAGGTCGACTCCGGAACGCCAAACATAAAAATTGTGATAACTTTGATAAAACACTTCAGATAGCTTAGATTTGAAGTGCAAGTACTAGACAGACCCTTTCAGCTATAGTGGGAGGTGAAAGTTTTATGTTCTGAAGCTTCCCTGCTAAGTTATAGCACAATGCAGAAAACGCGTTTTCAGCCTGAGATAAGGTCGATTCCGGAACGCCAAACATAAAAATGGTGATAACTTTGGAAAAACAATTCAGACAGCTTAAATTTGATGTGCAACTACGAGAAAGACCCTTTCTGCAATAGTGGGAGGTGAAATTTTCATGTTCTGAAGCTTCCCCGCAAAGTTATGGCAAAATGCGTAAAACGCGTTTTCAGGCTGAGATAACGTCGATTCCGGAACGCGAAACAAAAAAATGTTGATAATTTTGGAAAAACACTTCAGACAGCTTAAATGTGATGTGCATCTACTAGAAAGACCCGTTCTGCTATCGTGGGAGGTGAAAATTTCATGTTCTGAAGCTTCCCTGCAAAGGTATTGCACAACGCAGAAAACCCGATTCCAAACTGAGATTAGGTCGATTCCGGAACGCCAAACATAAAAATGTTGATAACTTAGGAAAAACACTTCAGACAGCTTTTATTTGATGTGCAACGACTAGAAAGACCCTTTCTGCTTTAGTGGGATGTGAAAATTTCATGTTCTGAAGCTTTATGCAAAGTTATGGCACAATGTGTAAAACACGTTTTCAGCCTGAGATACGGTCGATTCCGGAACGGCAAACATAAAAATGTAGATAACTTAGGAAAAACACTTCAGACAGCTGAGATTTGATGTGTTACTACTAGAAAAATCCTTTCTGATATAGTGGGAGGTGAAAAGTCAATGTTCTGAAGCTTCCCTGCAAAGTTATGGCACAATGTAGGAAACGCGTTTTCAGCCTGAGATAAGGTGGATTCCGAAAAGGCAAACATAAAAATGTTGATAACTTTGGAAAAACACTTCAGACAGCTTAGATTTGATGTGCAACTACTAGAAAGACCATTTCTGCTATAGTGGGAGGTGAAATTTTCATGTTCTGAAGCTTCCCTGCAAGGTTATGGCACAATGCGTAAAACGCGTTTTAAGCCTGAGACAAGGTCGATTCCGGAACGCCAAACATGAAAATTTTGATAACTTTGGAAAAACAATTCAGACAGCTTAAATTTGATGTGCAACTACCAAAAAGACCCTTTCTGCTATAGCGGGAGGTTAAAATTTCATGTTCTGAATCTTCCCCGCAAAGTTATGGCACAATGCAGAAAACACGTTTTCAGCCTGAGATAAGGTGGGTTCCGGAATGCCAAACATAAAAATGTTGATAACCTTGGAAAAACACTACAGACAGCTTAGATTTGATGTGCAACTACTAGAAAGACCCTTTCTGCTATAGTGGGAGGTTAAAATTTCATGTTCTGAAGCTTCCCTGCAAAGTTATGGCACAATGCAGAAAACGCGTTTTCAGCCTGAGATAATGTCGATTCCGGAACGCCAAACATAAATAAGTTGATGACTTTGGAAAAACACTTCAGTACGTTTAGATTTGATGTGCATCTACTAGAAAGACCCTTTCTGCTAGAGTGGGTGCTGATAATTTCATGTTCTGAAGCTTTATGCAAAGTCATGGCACAATGCGTAAAACGCGTTTTCAGCCTGAGATAAGGTCGATTCCGGAACGCCAAACATAAAAATGTTGATAACTTTGGAAAAACACTTCAGACAGCTAAGATTTGATGGGAAACTACTAGAAAGACCCTTTCTGCTATAGAGTGAGGTGACATTTTCATGTTCCAAAGCTTCCCTGCAAAGTTATGGCACAATGCAGAAAACGCGTTTTCAGCCTGAGATAAGGTCGATTCCGGAAAGCCAAACATAAAAATGTTGATAACTTTGGAAAAACACTTCAGACAGCTTAGATTAGATGTGCAACTACTAGAAAGTACTTTTCTGGTATAGTGGTAGGTCAAAATTTCATGTTCTGAAGCTTCCCAGCAAAGCTGTGGCACAATGCAGAAAACGCGTTTTCAGCCTGAGATAAAGTCGATTCCGGAACGCCAAACGTAAAAATGTTGACAACTTTGGAAAAGTACTTCAGACAGCTTAGATTTGATGTGCAACTACTAGAAAGGCCCTTTCTGCTATAGTGGGAAGTGAAAATTTCATGTTCTGAAGCTTTATGCAAAGTTTTGGAACAATGCGTAAAACGCGTTTTCAGCCTGAGATAAGGTGGGTTCCGGAACGCCAAATGTAAAAATGTTGATAACTTTGGAAAAACATTTCAGACAGCTTAGATTTGATGTGCAACTACTAGAGAGACCCTTTCTGCTATAGTGGGAGGTGAAAATTTCATGTTCTGATGCTCGCCTGCAAAGTTATGGCACATTGGGTCAAACGCGTTTTCAGCCTGAGATAAGGTCGATTCCGGAACGCCAAACATAAAAATGGTGATAGCTTTGGAAAAACAATTCAGACAGCTTAAATTTGATGTGCAACTATTAGAAAGACCCTTTCTGCTATAGTGGGTGCTGAAAATTTCATGTTCTGAAGCTTTATGCAAAGTTATGGCACAATGCAGAAAACACGTTTTCAGCCAGAGATAAGGTGGGTTCCGGAACGCCAATCATAAAAATGTTGATAACTTTGGAAAAACACTTCAGACAGCTTAGATTAGATGTGCAACTACTAGAAAGACCCTTTCTGCTATAGTGGGAGGACAACATTTCTTGTTCTGAAGCTTCCCTGCAAAGTTATGGCACAATGCAGAAAACGCGTTTTCAGCCTGAGATAAGGTCGATTCCGGAACGCCAAACATAAAAATGGTGATAACTTTGGAAAAACAATTCAGACAGCTTAAATTTGATGTGCAACAACGAGAAAGACCCTTTCTGCAATAGTGGGAGGTGAAATTTTCATGTTCTGAAGCTTCCCCGCAAAGTTATGGCAAAATGCGTAAAACACGTTTTCAGGCTGAGATAACGTCGATTCCGGAACGCGAAACAAAAAAATGTTGATAATTTTGGAAAAACACTTCAGACAGCTTAAATGTGATGTGCATCTACTAGAAAGACCCGTTCTGCTATCGTGGGAGGTGAAAATTTCATGTTCTGAAGCTTCCCTGCAAAGTTATTGCACAACGCAAAAAACCCGATTCCAAACTGAGATTAGGTCGATTCCGGAACGCCAAACATAAAAATATTGATAACTTTGGAAAAACACTTCAGGCAGCTTAGATTTGATGTGCAACTACGAGAAAGACCATTTCTGCTATAGTGGGACGTGAAAATTTCATGTTCTGAAGCTTCCCGGCAAAGTTATGGCACAAAGCAGAAAACGCATTTTCAGCCTGAGATAAGGTGGGTTTCGGAACGGCAAACATAAAAATGTTGATAACTTTGGAAAAACACTGCAGACAGCTTAGATTTGATGTGCATCGACTAGAAAGACCCTTTCTGCTATAGTGGGAGGTGAAATTTTCATGTTCTGAAGCTTCCCTGCAAAGTCATGGCAAAATGAGTAAAACGCGTTTTCAGCCTGAGATAAGGTCGATTCCGGAACGCCAAACATAAAAATGTTGATACCTTTTGAAAAACACTTCAGACAGCTTAGATTTGATGTGCATCGACTAGAAAGACCTTTTCTGCTATAGTGGGAGGTGAAAATTTCATGTTCTGAAGCTTTCCTGCAAAGTTATTGCACAATGCAGAAAACGCGTTTTCAAACTGAGATAAGGTCGATTCCGGAAGGCCAAACATAAAAATGTTGATAACTTTGGAAAAACACTTCAGGCAGCTTAGATTTGATGTGCAGCTACGAGAAAGACCCTTTCTGATATAGTGGGAGGTGAAAATTTCATGTTCTGAAGCTTCCGGGCAAATTTATGGCACAAAGCAGAAAACGCGTTTTCAGCCTGAGATAAGGTGGGTTTCGGAACGCCAAACATGAAAATTTTGATAACTTTGGAAAAACAATTCAGACAGCTTAAATTTGATGTGCAACTACCAAAAAGACCCTTTCTGATATAGTGGGAGGTGAAAATTCCATGTTCTGAAGCTTCCCTGCAAAGTTATGGCACAATGTAGGAAACGCGTTTTCAGCCTGAGATAAGGTGGATTCCGAAAAGGCAAACATAAAAATGTTGATAACTTTGGAAAAACACTTCAGACAGCTTAGATTTGATGTGCAACTACTAGAAAGACCATTTCTGCTTTAGTGGGAGGTGAAATTTTCATGTTCTGAAGCTTCCCTGCAAAGTCATGGCAAAATGCGTAAAACGCGTTTTCAGCCTGAGATAAGGTCGATTCCGGAACGCCAAACATAAAAATGTTGATAACTTTTGAAAAACACTTCAGACAGCTTAGATTTGATGTGCATCGACTAGAAAGACCTTTTCTGCTATGGTGGGAGGTGAAATTTTCATGTTCTGAAGGTTCCCTGCAAAGTTATGGCACAATGCGTAAAACGCGATTTCAGCCTGAGATAAGTTCGATTCCGGAACGCCAAACATAAAAATTGTGATAACTTTGGAAAAACACTTCAGATAGCTTAGATTTGAAGTGCAAGTACTAGACAGACCCTTTCTGCTATAGTGGGAGGTGAAAGTTTTATGTTCTGAAGCTTTCCTGCTAAGTTATAGCACAATGCAGAAAACGCGTTTTCAAACTGAGATTAGGTCGATTCCGGAACGCCAAACATAAAAATGTTGATAACTTTGGAAAAACACTTCAGACAGCTTAGATCTGATGTGCAACTACTAGAAAGATCCTTTCTGCTATAGTGGGAGGTGAAATTTTCATGTTCTGAAGCTTCCCTGCAAAGTTATGGTAAAATGCGTAAAACGCGATTTCAGCCTGAGATAAGGTCGATTCCGGAACGCCAGACATAAAAATGTTGATAACGTAGGAAAAACACTTCAGACAGCTTTTATTTGATGTGCAACGACTAGAAAGACCCTTTCTCCTGATGTGGTAGGTGAACATTTTATGTTCTGAAGCTTCCCTGCAAAGTTATGGCACAATGCAGAAAATACGTTTTCAGAATGAGATAAGGTGATTTCCGGAACGCCAAAAGTAAAAATGTTGATAACTATGGAAAAACACTTCAGACAGCTTAGATTTGATGTGCAACTACTAGAAAGACCCTTTCTGCTTTAGTGGGATGTGAAAATTTCATGTTCTGAAGCTTGATGCAAAGTTATGGCACAATGTGTAAAACACGTTTTCAGCCTGAGATACGGTCGATTCCGGAACGGCAAACATAAAAATGTAGATAACTTAGGAAAAACACTTCAGACAGCTGAGATTTGATGTGCAACTACTAGAAAAATCCTTTCTGATATAGTGGGAGGTGAAAAGTCAATGTTCTGAAGCTTCCCTGCAAAGTTATGGCACAATGCGAAAAACGCGATTTCAGCCTGAGATAAGGTCAATTCCGGAACGCCAAACATAAAAATGTTGATAACTTTGGAAAAACACTTCAGACAGCTTAGATTTGATGAGCATCTACGAGAAAGACCCTTTCTGCTATTGTAGGAGGTGAAAATTTCATGATCTGAAGCTTCCTTGCACAGTTATTGCACAATGCAGAAAACGCGTTTTCAAACTGAGATTAGGTCAATTCCGGAACGCCAAACATAAAAATGTTGGTAACTTTGGAAAATCACTTCTGACAGCTTAGATTTAATCTCCAACTACGAGAAAGACCCTTTCTGATATAGTGGGAGGTGAAAATGTCATGTTCTGAAGCTTCCCTGCAAAGTTATGGGACAATGCGAAAAATGCGTTTTCAGCCTGAGATAAGGTCGATTCCGGAACGCCAAACATAAAAATGTTGATAACTTAGCAAAAACACATCAGACAGCATAGATTTGATATGCAACTGCTTGAAAGACCCTTTCTGCTATAGTGGGAGGTGAAATTTTCATGTTCTGAAGCTTCCCTGCGAAGTTATTGCTCAATGCAGAAAACGCATTTTCAAACTGAGATAAGGTCGATTCCAGAACGCCAAACATAAAAATGTTGATAACTTTGTAAAAACACTTCAGACAGCTTAGATTTGAAGTGCAAGTACTATAAAGACCCTTTCTGCTATAGTGGGAGGTGAAAATTTCATGTTCTGAAGGTTCCCTGCAAAGTTATGGCACAAAGCGTAAAACGCGATTTCAGCCTGAGATAAGGTCGATTCCGGAACGCCAAACATAAAAATTGTGATTACTTTGACAAAACACTCATACAGCTTAGATTTGATGTGCATCGACTAGTAAGATGCTTTCTGCTATAGTGGGAGGTGAAAATTTCATGTTCTGAAGCTTCCCTGTAAAGTTATTGCACAATGCAGAAAACGCGTTTTCAAACTGAGATAAGGTCGATTCCGGAACGCCAAACATAAAAATGTTGATAACTTTGGAAAAACACTTCAGACAGCTTAGATTTGATGTGCAACTACGAGAAAGACCCTTTCTGCTATAGTGGGAGGTGAAAATTTCATTTTCCGAAGCTTCCCTGCAAAGTTATGGAACAATGCAGAAAACGCGTTTTCAGCCTGAGATAAGGTCGATTCCGGAACGCCAAACATAAAAATGGTGATAACTCAGGAAAAACACTTCAGACAGCTTAGATTTGATGTGCAACTACTAGAAAGACCCTTTCTGCTATAGTGGGAGGTGAAATTTTCATGTTCTGAAGGTTCCCTGCAAAGTTATGGCACAATGCGTAAAACGCGATTTCAGCCTGAGATATGGTCGATTCCGGAAACGCCAAACATAAAAATTGTGATAACCTTGACGAAACACTTCAGACAGCTTAGATTTGATGTGCAACGACTAGAAAGACCCTTTCTCCTGTTGTGGGAGGTGAAAATTTCATGTTCTGAAGCTTCCCTGCAAAGTTATGGCACAATGCAGAAAACACGTTTTCAGCCTGAGATAAGGTCGATTCCGGAACGGCAACCATAAAAATGTAGATAACTTAGGAAAAACACTTCAGACAGCTGAGATTTGATGTGCAACTACTAGAAAGATCCTTTCTGATATAGTGGGAGGTGAAAAGTCCATGTTCTGAAGCTTCCCTGCAAAGTTATGGCACGATGCGTAAAACGCGATTTCAGCCTGAGACAAGGTGGGTTCCGGAACGCCAAACATAAAAGTGTTGATAACTTTGGAAAAACACTTCAGACAGCTTAAATTTGATATGCAACTACTAGAAAGACCATTTGTGCTACAGTGGGAGGTTAAAATTTCATGTTCTGAAGCTTCACTGCAGAGTTTTGGCACAATGCAGAAAACGCGTTTTCAGCCTGAGATAAGGTTGGTTCCGGAACGCCAAACATAAAAATGTTGATAACTTTGGAAAAACACTTCAGACAGCATAGATTTGATGTGCAACTACTAGAAAGACCCTTTCTGCTATAGGGTGAGGAGAAAATTTCATGTTCTTAAGCTTCCCTGCAAAGTTTTGGCACAATGCAGAAAACGCGTTTTCAGCCTGAGATAAGGTTGGTTCCGGAACGCCAAACATAAAAATGTTGATAACTTTGGAAAAACACTTCAGACAGGTTGGATTTGAAGTGCAACTACTAGAAAGACCCTTTCTGCTATAGTGGGAAGTAAAAATGTCATGTTCTGAAGCTTCCCTGCAAAGTTATGGCACAATGTAGAAAACACGTTTTCAGCCTGAGATAAGGTGGGTTTCGGAACGGCAAACATAAAAAATGTTGATAACTTTGGAAAAACACTTCAGACAGCTTAGATTTGATGTGCAACGACTAGAAAGACCCTTTCTGCTATAGTGGGAGGTTAAAATTTCATGTTCTGAAGCTTCCCTGCAAAGTTATGGCACAATGCAGAAAAAAGCTTTTCAGCCTGAGATAAGGTGGGTTTCGGAACGCCAAACATAAAAATGTTGATAACTTTGGAAAAACACTTCAGACAGCTTCGATTTAATGTGCAAATACTAGAAAAAACTCTGTTTGCTATAGTGGAATGTGAAAAATTCATGTTCTGAAGCTTCCAAGCAAATTATGGCACTAAGCAGAAAACGCGTTTTCAGCCTTAGATAAGGTTTGTTCCGGAACGCCAAACATAAAAATGTTGATGACTTTGGAAAAACACTTCAGTCAGCTTAAATTTCATGTGCAACTACTAGAAAGACCCTTTCTGCTATAGTGGGAGGTGAAATTTTCATTTTCTGAAGCTTCTCTGCAAAGTTATGGCACAATGCAGAAAACGCATTTTCAGCCTGAGATAAGGTGGGTTCCGGAACGCCAAACATAAAAATGTTGATAACTTTGGGAAAACACTTCAAACACCTGAGATTTGATGTGCAACTACGAGAAAGACCCTTTGTGCTATAGTGGGAGGTTAAAATTTAATGTTAAGAAGCTTGTCTGCAAAGTTATAGCACAATGCAGAAAACGCATTTTGAGCCTGAGATAAGGTCGATTTCAGAACGGTAAACATAAAAGTGTTGATAACTTTGGAAAAACACTTTAGACAGCTTAGATTTAATGTGCAACTACTAGAAAAACCCTTTCTGCTATAGTGGGAGGTTAAAATTTCATGGTCTGAAGCTTCCCTGCAAAGTTATGGCACAAAGCAGGAAACTCATTTTCAGCCTGAGATAAGGTGGGTTCCGGAACGCCAAACATAAAAATGTTGATAACTTTTAAAAAACGCTTCAGACAGTTTAGATTTGAAGTGCAACTACTAGAAAAACCCTTTCTCCGATAGTGGGATCTGAAAAATTCATCTTCTGAAGCTTCCCTGCAAAGTTATTGCACAATGCAGAAAACGCGTTTTCAGCCTGAGATAAGGCGGGCTCCGGAACGCCAAACATAAAAATGTTGATAACTTTGTAGTGAAAGTGACGGATTGTCGGGTCACGGACGCCTGCGTCTGTGACGTGGATATTATGAAAAATAATATCTCCTCGAAAGTTTGGGGCACCACCTGAAATATAGTTTCAAGGAGACTATTAAGCTCTCTTGATTAACACTTAATTAATTAATTAACTGTGGTAACTTAATTAATTATTAGCGTAATCAATCTATTTATCTGAAGTCACTACTCGTGATGTAATGTCCTTTACTGATCAGAGGCTCTTAGATTGATTATAATACACTCCAAAGTAACGTGATCAAGACCAACGTAATTTTATAGATTTATTTAGGAATAAAAGAACAGAAAGAAACAGGAAAGATGCAGAAGTAGAATAATATGGTCCCAACAATATCGCGATGGAAACGCAAACCAGTTATGAAGCAATGTCAATACTGCATCAGACGCGTATGTAACTGATGGGAAAGTTGAGACGTTCTAGTCTAACTGTGAACCTCAGGCAAGTAATGATATTACTAAACCCCAACACACCACTCTGTGCAGAGATGACAAGCAGCGGCTTACTTTGGCGATGAATGGAGGGATGAATGGGATGGATGGATGGATGAGAGGGTGATGAGTAGATGCAGAAGGTCGGTCAGGAGGTGAGGGAGGAGGCAGGCGGCTTTGGAAGGAGGCGTCCTGGTTCTCAGCGTGGTGGCTTGGAGGTGATGAGGACCCGCAGCTTCAGGCGTCGATGGCACTCTTGGATCGTCTTCCGGACCGCCGTGGATCTTTCGTCGCAGACGGGGTGATCGTAGCTGGCAGAGAGCGGCGTAGGACCGAAGGCGTATCTTTCTCTCGTGCCAGGTGATTCACCGGTCTGAACAACCTTCTAGAGTGGTCGCCTTAATGACACACTCCAGGCAGCGGAAGGTTGTTGGAAGTTGGACTCGCGTACTCGTCACGGCCGCCGGCTGTGATCACGTGGTGTGACTGGGCCGTTCCTGAAGGAGGCTCTGGCTTGGCAGACCGCTGTAGGACGAGGGCGACGTGCAACTTTGGAGAAGTTCTCGATCACTCTCACACTTGGATGGGCAGCGAGTGGAATGCTGGCACGGCTTCAAGGGTGGAGGAGAAGCAAGAGTCTTTGCAGGAACTTGAGCAGGAACCGTCGAAGAAGTTGGTTGTAGTTGGTTGTAGGAGGCGAAGGAGCCAGAGGAAGCGGCAGAAGGAGGGCAAAGAGCGCAACCGAGGGCAACAGAGGGACAGAGGGGAGAGGAGCACAGAGGGACACAGAGGGCTGAACAGAGGGGTGAACAGAGGCTGAACCTCTGTAAACTGGGTCTTTTAAACTCTCATGAAGAGTCTCCTTGTCCAGTCTTGATTGGTTGAAGGAGTTCCATCACCTATTGCTGATTGGACGAGGATTTCCAAGCCTGGCCTTCCTCCTCCTCCTCCAACGGGGTCGTAAATTCCAGTCTTGAGATGGGAGATTTTGATCCCCCCAGTACCAGAGTTTTATTTGACAATAAAACATTACCTGAGTTGTAAAGTTGCTCACAATCTGTCAAAACTTTCCCATCTCAATTCAAGCATTCAAACGACACCAAACATGACCATTCTAGCACATTGTCTTCTTATAACGATCAACATAACAATCAACCATTCATGTCAAGTTTAACATCACATGTTCAGGGCATCTGGTTTGCTTGAACATCCTGTGGAAACCATGGGTTAAGTGGGAAACAAAAGTCCTTTTTCAGAAATACACATTAAGACACATTCACATACAAGTCTGTCTTTGTTCATCTGGAACCAGGAGAAGGGGGAGCTGTGTGTGTCCCCCACCAAACAGGGTTCACGAGTTGGTCAGGGTTTTTCCTCTTACGGCACAGCATCCTGGACTGTTGCTCTAGTCTCTCCCCCCTTTGACCATTCCAATGATTTATGGTCCTTATCGGAGGGTTCCGAAACCTCTGAGCTGCCAAAGGCATGGTGGGAACCCAAGGAGATGTCTCCGAGTTGAAGTCACACATTCGGGAAAAGTTCACCAGGTCCATGCTTGAATCTCTGGAGAAGGAATCACTACATATCCCCCCTCTTGGCGTCGTGTGGAATTGTCGCAGGTATTCCATCGGGGCCAAGATGAGTTGAGTCCTTCGGGTGGTCGTAGATGCCGCATGGATCCTGGTGATGAGAGTCACTCATACACTGACTGGTGTGTTCTAACATCCCCCACTCCCCTTAGTCAACTGAGAGAGAGTGAGTCAGTAGAATGACCCCCGGGGGTCCCATGCATTTAGCTAATATCACCTAGACCGAGGTTGATGGAAACTAGATTCACGAGGGAAGTGTAGTTAGGTGGGTGAAGGTGAACCCGGTTCACCTAACATTGTTTGTGGCGAAGTTTGGAGTTCGGACTTGAATAAGGGTAAGTTGAGAGGAACTGGTGAGACTACGTGAGGAAAATTGTTAGATTTATCCTTCTCAAGTTCACTTTATTTAATTTCTTGAACTAGGCATAAGACAGCTTCATAGTGAATGGAATAAGTGTGGCTTAACTGATGAGGAAAATGTTTTTTTTTCAAAAAGAAGGAGAAGGAGAAGATAGAAGAAGAAGAAGAAGAAGAAACATGCAATAATCAAGATCGACACGCCTATGAACACAACTATCACAGAGACTAGATATGGTTTTTTTTTTGGTCAGAGAGATAATAGTTGACCTTTGAACTTGTATCAAGGTGGAGCCATGTTCTGCTGTTGGAGGAGCGCTTACATCATTAAGTCTTCTTGAGTGTTCTTTAGTTTTGGTTTGAACACCTAACAGCGATTAAACGAGTCCTTGAGATCTTTTATTCTTCTGAGAGAGAATGAAGCTGACGCTGACTATGGAAATTAGCAGGGTATTGGCTCCCGACCAAACACGAGTTAAAGGGGTAACCAGGTTTCTTATGGTGGTGTCGAGGTCTTGAAAGGCAGAATTGATAGGGGCCAGGTAAATGGTTTGTTCATGTTGTGTGTGTTGAACGAAGCGAAACATTAGAATATTTCAGTCTTGACTCCCTAGACAGTGATTTGATGTTAATTTTTAACCGTAAAGCTTATTCTCATGCATTCATCACACATTGGCCTCTTCATCTTAACAGTAACAGCAACCAAACAGCAACCAAACAACACGGATATGACACAGGTGTAAATTCAATAACTTATCATTTTTATACAGTCTGTAGTTATGCTTGATGCGGGTTTTCGTATCAGCCTATCCTAGTTATTATCCGGTGTTAGTTTTTTTTTTTGGAGATGTTGGGGTGTGGTGCCCTTTAATTTGGTTTCGGTGAGCCCAGTTGCAAGAAGATTCATTGCTTCTGGTAGATTTGACCAGGGGTCCCACCCAATCGGTTTGCAGGTCTGACTATGGGGAATGTGACTCCCCTGTTTCAGATTAGGTTGAGTCGGCTGGAACTGACAGCATGTTAAGCACCCTTTTATGTAGTCAGCTACATCTTGATGCATGCATGGCCAGTAGGCTACCTGCTGTAGTGCATCAACGGTTGCTTTGACACCCCTGTGACCTGTGCATGGTGCAACATGTGCATATGCTAGCATTACCCCCCTTAGGCTCAGTGGAACTGCAAGTCTTGGCGTGGCATGTTCATCTGAGACATAAACCAGCAAGCCATCAACCATGCGCAGTTTGTTTTTGACCGTGAGCCAGTGGGACAGTTCCCTGTCCGGCGGGCCGCTATTGGGATTGGGGACGTCATTGTCATGGTCAGCCGTGACGCTGCGAATGAGAGATGACAGGGTGGGATCTTGGTTCTGCCGATTTACCAGATCTGAGTTTTGAAAAACCTGGTCGCATGCCAAATGTAAAGATGTGTTACATTGTGTGGGAGTACTTCTGGATTGTTGGCGAGTTGCGGCCAACACGGATGGCATGGACTCTGTGTGGATCCGAGCAGGTCGAACGCTCCATGGCTTCCCGTGGGGAGCACCTTCTTTGGCCAAAGTATCTGTGAGGTCATTATACTCTCTGTCTCGGCTGGGAATGTGTGATTGACCCCGTACCTTCTTCCAATGCACTCGCATGTCATGGGTGCTGACTGGGTGATCACAGACAGTGAACAAGTCTTTGTGTTTCACTGGCTTGCGTTTGGCCATGAGGAAACGGTTGCGTTTCTGGCCTGGAAGGTGGTAGAGAACGGTGTCAACATTTGAGTTTGAGGGTGTTCGTGGGTTGCTGCACGGGTCGTGTCTCGCCGAGTCACCCCCATTTGCTACTGTATAGTAAGAAGGGTGTGAGTCATGCTCTAGCGGCAGAGGTTGACGAACTTGGGCCCAGATTTTAAGACGTTGGAAATCTATAATCGGATCAAACCTGTTGAGTAAATCTTTGCCGATAAGCAGAGGGATGTTGTTATGTGGTGACACATAGACCGGGTGGACTACAGTCATGGGTCCAATGGTCCAGTGTATTAGCGTTAAGGGGTTCAACTGTGTGCCAACGGTGGAGAATGCCCAGACATCTAATTTACATTTCTGTAATTTGAGAGTTTTATCTTGGGCGTGGGCAGCTCGCTGTAATTGGTCAAACACCTGTGTCGACATGGTAGTGATGTCTGCTGCCGTGTCAACGAGGGCTTCATAGTGAAGCAGATCTTCGAGAGTCGTGGCAAGGTAAAACTTGCGAGCCACCCCCCTTTCTGTCAACTCACCCAAAAGCTGTTGTGTGGGTTGAGCTGGGTGTTTGACCCATGAGTTTTCACCCAAGGGTGGCGAGTCCTGATCATAGTTGACGACTAGGACTGCTGGGTTTGGTGGGTTTGAGGTTAGGTTCTTGTCTGCCGGTGGTGTGGCTTGACTCTCAGTTGCCTCCAGGCCTAGTCTGGAGGGAGGCTTCTTTGGATTTTGTTCCTTGTACCACTGGGCGAACAGCTTGTACATCTGTTCCTCCTCAGGACTGGGATTTTTCTGATTGTCACTTTTCTTACGACGACGGTTAGCCTGGGAATCTGCTTGAGTGGAGGGGACCGGTTTTACGTGGCCATCTCCATGGTTAGCGTGACGACGCCAAACGTTTCCAGGGTGTGGGGGTTTGTGGAAACCCGTCTGGTTGACCACGGACTGCGGTGGCGCTGTGGAGTCATCTGACCATGCCTTCTGTGAGAAGAATGCCTTACGGGCCTGACGAGGACTCGCTTTGCGCTCTGGTTGTCGGTGTGTCTGTGACAAAGGTTTTACTTCTGGCGGGGATACTGGTGCATCCCCTTCAAGTTCCATGTGGGAACTTTGGACACCCAGTGGCAGCAGTGAGTAAGGTGGTTCACCATTTTTCCAGTTGCCCAGCATCTGTTTTGCGAAGCCTTTATCTGCTAGGTCACGCAACTGAAAGCTATTCATAGTGCGGGGGCAGGCTGTCACTCCAAGGTGGTGGCTTGTGCCAGGATGAAGATTTCGGAGGAACAGGGCTTTGAAGTTGAGGTCTTCTTCCATATTTTGCTCATTTTTGTCACCGAAGAATGCTTGTCGGAGTCGGTGATAGTATTGAGCTGGTGGCTCATTTCTCCCTTGTTTGACAGCGATAGCTGACAACAGACCTAGTGAGGGTTCGGGGCTGGAGTATTCCCTCAGCATCATTTTGGTGAGGGTGTCAAAATCATTTTGAACAGCTGGTGGCTGCCTGTCAATGAAGTTGCCTACCTCCCTGCTGGATGTGATTTTGAGGAGGTAGATTTTGTCTGGGGTGGTTGCCTCTGGGAACCGCTGAAGGTGATATTCGATGTCCCTCAGATATGACCTGGTCTCTGTATTACCTCCAGGTTTGGGCTCAAACCGAGGTATGTTGCGAGCCAGTTTGTTTAGTACATTTGTGGTCAGGCCCTGTGTTGGGGCTCTGTCGGGTGGGGCTGCGGCTGCATAACCTCCCTGGTGAGGAGGGTTATTAGGCCAGTGAAGGGAAGCAGAGTCATAGTTTGGTTGTGATCTGCTGCCTTCTGGGTGAGCGGTCCACTGAGAGAAGGGATTGAGAGATTTAAAGGTGATTGGTTGTTCCTTGGAATCTCTGAGCAGAGACCCTGGCTTAGATGGGGGCTTGTGGGCCACGTCTCTAGCTCTTTGGGTTTGCTCTACTGTGTTTTGCAGCTCATTCTTTGTCCTGCTAAGGTCTTCTTGGAGCTGACTTACATGGTCCTCTAAGGACTTTACGTGGCAGAGGAGGTGGTAGTCCTTTTCTACTTCTTCCTCCTTTTCCGCCGTAATTGAGTCAACCTGACTTTGGAGGGACTGGACCTTTTCATTGGCTTGTTGTAACAACTGCCTGGTTTTATCATGTTCGTCCAGAAGTCGAAGGTAGAGCTCTGTTTGTCGAGGTGCTTGTTTCCTTAATGCTTCTGACAAGGTCTCCACTTCTGCAAGTGCATCAGACAGTTCTTTCTGACAAAAGGATAATCTTGCCTCCACCCGCTTGAGTTCATTCTGAGAGGTCAGTGACTCAGCCAGGGCATCTAGGAGGTCTTGCGTTTGTTGATCTCTGACGGCCTCATGGTCAGTTAGATCTTGTCTCAGTTGAGACACCTCTTGAGTAAGCTCTAGGTTGTCTTGTTTCAGCTTACTAAGTTCTGTGGTGTTTGACTGAGATTCAACCATGTCGAGTCTCTCTGTTAAGAGGGACTCCCTTTGTCTCAGCAGGGCTAGGTCCTGTTGTCCACGCTCCCATTGTCGTTCCCTGTTTTCAATTTCTTTGTCTTTAATTTTTAATTGTGCCACCAAGTTCAGGGTCATGCAACTTAGGGCTTTAACCAGGGATTTATCTTTGGGGTCCGTGGACTCCAATTGGCTCATGAGCTGAGCGATATTATCATTGATAGCGTCAGGTTGATCTGCTGCCAGGGTTGTGCTATAACCTGGGCACATCTTATCAGTGATTGTGGCGAGCAGGTGCTCTAACGAATCCAGGTTTTCGTAGTCGACCGGGGATTCTCTGCTTTCAGCCATTTAATCGTTTGTTTTGTTTTATTGCTGAATTCCTTAATTTACGCTTGTAAGCTAGTTAAAATGTTAAAGGAAAACTTATCAGCGAATTGTTCTTAAGTTATTGAAAACCAACTTAAATTATTGGGATGTTAAAAGTAACGGTTTAAGTAATTGCTATTGTTATTACTCAGGTTGTTGAGATAACCAGGGGATCACTTTAGGTGCGTTACTTTTAGCGGATTTGATTTCTAAAATTTCAATGTTAATTTAAAATTTGTTTGAATCAAATCTCAAATTGTTTAATTGTTTCTACTAATAACTCTTTAAGTTATTTAAGTGAGTAACAAGTTGTTTTTTTTTTTTTTTTTCAAATTCAATAGTTGGTTTGTCAACTTGGATGCGAGATTTAATTGTGTGGGCTATTTATGGACTGGTTGAATTATTTAATGAATAAGTAATTATTAATTAAAAAGGCAAGGTTTGTTTCTATTGTCGATGTTTCTAATTGAGTAGTGAGACAGCTATTCAATAAAAATATTCAAGTGTATCTGTGTATAAATTAGTAATCTTAATTCTTAATTAAAATTATTTTTATACACAAGTGGGGTTGGAATTACTAGGTTTGTAATTTTAAATCCAAACTGTAGTTTGACTTTGGGTTGGTGACAACAGGTGAAGCGTGTAAGCTGGACAGGTAGAGAAAGACTGTGGAGCAAGAATCTGCAAACACTGAAAAAAAAAAAAATAGACAAAGCTTTTTTTTTTTTAAAACACACTGCACAATGGACAGGCAGCACCACAAGCATCAGCAATTTGCAGGATGGCAGAAAGCAAACAGCTAATTTGTGTGCAAAGCAAAACAAACAACACAAGCTAATCGTGGCAGATTAGCATTACCAGCTATTGCAGCTGCAGACTGTAACACCGCTAGTGGTGGCCTCGCAAGTAGCACAGCACAAACAAGGCACGGAGGCCCCAACTGTCAACTTAAACAAGTTGGCACTGTAACAAAATAAGCCAAAGACTAAAGTTATCCAACCTCAGTACCTTAGCATCTGACATGGTAACTAAACAATAGCTTTCACCGCAGTTAGGCTATCAGTAGAAGTGAGCATCACACGCCTTAGCATTAGCAACAACAAATAGCCTTCAACAGTGTTAAACCTATTGTCAATGGCAGGCTAGCTGTGAGCTGGCTAGCCTAGCAACAGTTGCTACGCTGACGTCACTTCCTTTAATGAGGCGGGACTTCCTGTCCGCCCTCCAGTGGGGTACAATTACTACAGAGACGTGCGCTTCTTTCACTGGGAAGAAGAAGCTGCGACCACGCATGCGCGAAAGTCTTATGAGATCAAAATTTCTGCTCTACACACAGCAATAAATAAGTGAATGAGGCGGGACTTTCTGTCCGCCCTCCAGTGATGTGGAATGACTCCAGAGGAGCGCGCTTCTTCCACTGGGAAAAAGAAGCTGCGACCACGCATGCGCGAAAGTCTTATGAGATCAAAATCTCTGCTCTATGCACAGCAATACAAGAATAGGTCAATTACGCTCACCACACCCAACACAAGCTCACGTCAATTGATCACTATTGTTCCCGTAGGCAGAAACTCGTGCGCCGGGCAAATGTAAGACTCCCGTCGTGTTGGAACAACGTTTTAATAACTGGTTAGCTACGCCAATTATTAAAGTTGGAGTTGGACGTGAAGGTTCACTGTTGGTTAGACGCTCGTAACTCGGTCGTGAATTCCGTCCGCAGGCCTGATGAATTAATGCTCAGCGTTTGTCACTAGAGCAAACACATGTATATTCTCTCGATAAGACTTGTAGTCTTTTTTTTTTTTTTTTTTTTCGAGGCAGTAGGTACCATCAAAGTAATTTCAGTGCTTTTGAAGCACAGACAAAGTGGTTTAAACGCGTTATTAATTTTGTTCTTATTTTTATTTATTTATTTTTCTTAATAATGTCTCAGCGCAGGCTGGGCACACGCTTTGAAGAGAGTGAGAGGGAAGAAACGGGGTGAAGCAAGGGGGGGGAACACTCTACCTTTATGGAATGGTTTACAATCAAAATTTAGCAATTAATCAGCCTCACACGGGGCACCAATAAGGCTGTAGTGAAAGTGAAGGATTGTCTGGTCACGGACGCCTGCGTCTGTGACGTGGATATTATGAAAAATAATATCTCCTCGAAAGTTTGGGGCACCACCTGAAATATAGTTTCCAGGAGACTATTTAGCTCTCTTGATTAACACTTAATTAATTAATTAACCGTGGTAACTTAATTAACTATTAGCGTAATCAATCTATTTATCTGAAGTCACTACTCGTGATGTAATGTCCTTTACTGATCAGAGGCTCTTAGATTGATTATAATACACTCCAAAGTAATGTGATCAAGACCAACGTAATTTTATAGATTTATTTAGGAATAAAAGAACAGAAAGAAACAGGAAAGATGCAAAGGAGAATGAGATGATCCCGACAATATCGCGATGGAAGCGTAAACCAGTTATGAATCACTGTCAATACCGTATCAGACACGTGTGTAACTGATGGGAAAGTTCAGACGTTCTAGTCTAACTGTCAACCTCAGGCAAGTAATAACATTACTAAACCCCAACACACCACTCTGTGCAGAGATGACAAGCAGCGGCTTACTTTGGCGATGAGTGGAGGGATGAATGGGATGGAGGGATGGATGAGAGGGTGATGAGTAGATGCAGAAGGTCGGTCAGGAGGTGAGGGAGGAGGCAGGCGGCTTTGGAAGGAGGCGTCCTGGTTCTCAGCGTGGTGGCTTGGAGGTGATGAGGACACGCAGCTTCAGGCGTCGATGGCACTCTCGGATCGTCTTCCGGACCGCCGTGGATCTTTCGTCGCAGAGCAGAGAGGGGAACAGAGGGCTGAACAGAGGGTCACAGAGGGCTGAACAGAGGGGAACAGAGCGCACAGAGGGCAGAACCTCTGTAGACTGGGTCTTTTGAACTCTCATGAAGAGTCTCCTTGTCCAGTTTTGATTGGTTGAAGGAGTTCCATCACCTATTGCTGATTGGACGAGGGTTTCCAAGCCTGGCCTTCCTCCTCCTCCTCCAACGGGGTCGTAAATTCCAGTCTTGAGATGGGAGATTTTGACCCCCCCCGGTACCAGAGTTTTATTTGACAATAAAACATTACCTGAGTTGTAAAGTTGCTCGCAATCTGTCAAAACTTTCCCATCTCAATTTAAGCATTCAGACGACACCAAACATGACCATTCTAGCACATTCTCCTCTATAATGATCAATATAACAATCGACCATTCATGTCAAGTTTACCATCACATGTTCAGGGCATCTGGTTTGCTTGAACATCCTGTGGAAATCATGGGTTATTATGGGAAACAAAGTCCTTTTTAAGAAATACACATTAAGACACATTCACATACAAGTCTGTCTTTGTTCATCTGGAACCTGGAGAAGGAGGAGCTGTGTGTGTCCCCCACCAAACAGGGTTCATGAGTTGGTCAGGTTTTTTTTTCTCTTACGGCACAGCATCCTGGACTGTTGCTCTAGTCTCTCCCCCCTTTGACCATTCCAATGATTTATGGTCCTTATCGGAGGGTTCAGAAACCTCTGAGCTGCAACAGGCATGGTGGGCACCCAAGGAGATGTCTCCGAGTTGAAGTTACACATTCCAGAAAAGTCCACGAGGTCCATGCTTGAATCTCTGGAGAAGGAATCACTACAGTGATATAATAGCGATACAAACGTCCTATAACTTGTCATGTAACACAATGTAGGAGGGACTGAACATTCATTGAATGAACATTCATTTATACTTGATGCTATCCCTAGTCAGACAAGTAGTGTAGAAATATCCAAAGTATGTCAACCCTTAATTTTATTTTATTTTATTTTATTTTACTTATTTTTTGCCTTACCAGTGGCTTAAATGTGTATATTACAAGCCGTGCTTTTCACTGATTTAAATGTGTCTTTATTCTGTATTTTCAGGTGAAAACAGCCAAATGCGGGAGCAGTACGGTGCAACATGTTCGTTTTGTAGTGTGCATTTTGTGTTTAGCATTTTTTAAAAAGTAACTTGTGACTATTCAAAACCAGGCAACTAGTGTAGAAATAATTGAATGTTTTAACTCTTTAAAAGTTGCACCAAAGGATAAAAATAAATATCACAGTTGTTAGGTATTATCAGGATTAATCAACCAGTTATGCATGCATTACGCAATTACTCCAGCATCATATGTGGTATTTAGATCAGATCCAGAGACTAACCTGCTTCTAGCTGAGGTGAAACTATGAATGTACGAATTGAGAATTATAAAAAAAAAAGTAACCCGAGTCGAAATCGAAATGTGTTGAAATTAAATCTTTCCATTTTAAAAAAACTGTGTTTCTATTGTTCATTTTCACAAAATTTTAATGCTGAAGTAAAGCTTGTGAACAAATTCAGATATTGTATTTTCATATTTCTTCACAAGTTACAGGTGTATTCTAAGTTTTTATTTATCAACTGTGTCTCAAATTTTAAAACTTTTTCAGTGTTTTTAAAAACAAACAACTGGCAATCATTAAACTGGTTGACATTGTAGGTTCGTGAACCTGTTTTTGTCTTGTCTGTTTTGTCTGTGTTCGCAAGTTACCATAAAAGAATAGTTTTGGTAGGCAAGCTGTTCATGCTATAAAATCTAAAAGTACATTTTTCCTTCTAATTCAAACTTTTCTCCATCCATTAGAATCTCAAATATCTGTTTCACTGTTAAAAACTCCTAATTGTCAGTACAATAAATTGAATTGTTTGTAAAAACAACAAATTTCTTTCAGCAGTTTTCTTTCAGCACTCACTCACACACACACACACACACACACTCGTGCATCAAATTTAAGACTTTCCATTCTCACTATAAGACAACAAGCCATTTTAGCATGTGCGAGCAGCATGTTCCCAATCTTCTTAATCTTTTCATTCACCTGACACTGTCTGCTTACACAAATTGTACTAGTAATCCTGAACTAAAGCCTGACATTTTTGTACAACCATCTACGATATGGTAAATAAATGAATATTATTAGAAATGTTATTAGAAACTAGATATGGTTTTATATAATTTTGACAAACTTTTTTCATTTGTTCAGCCATTTTTCAAATTTGAAAAAAAATAAAAGATGTATAACTTTTGAGATGTCAAGAACTTTTTATTTTTCGCTACCGGTCACAACCCCACTTTTGCATGAAATAGTATGAAATATATATTTTTTTTTTTTTACAAGTAAAGCTTTTTACTACTCACTGTCAATTCTAACTGACAAACAACAAATCACAGGGTTGACATTGTAGTTTCTGACATACTTTCAGTTTTTTCATTTTTAATCGTCCTAGACCTACATTTTCTTTACATATCTTCAAGCTAAAGAGTATATTATCTTTTATTTGTTTACATTCACAAGGTGTACGAATTGCGTGGAAGCATTTTTTTTTTTTTTTTACGTTAGTAGTCTTTCAATGAGGCGCTGAATCCTGCAGAAGGCTTTTATTCCTTTTTATGAACTTGCATCTACCTATCCATCCATCAGTCAGTTAAGTTTTAAAGTGTAACTGCATAAGACGGAATATGCACACAGAAAATATTAGAACAAATAAATACGAGAATATACTTCAAAGAACAACTCTGTTCATTGAGAAGGGAGAGAATAGAAACTCCATAGAAAGAACATCTGAGAAAAACAACAACAACAACAACAACAACAACAAGAAAAACAATATAACAAAACTAACAAAGATTTTTGAAAGCAACAGTGTGATTATATCTCATTTTTCACTCAAATTAAATTTTTAACTGAGTGAATGTCTGCAAACACATGAAAGCATGTTTGTGAACATGACAATGCTTGGTGATCCAATATCCAATCCTATGGGAAGATGTCCCGGATCATACTCAGGTCTTCGTTCAACATATACAGCCAATGACTAGTTTCTCGCCCCTAAAATCAGCCTCGATGCACTTTTTAAAAACGGTGGCAAAATTCGCTGTTCTGCCCATAAGAGGGGGAAAGTGATAGAATGAGATTAAGATTTGTCTTTTTTTTCTTGAACAATTACAGTAATTGTGTGTGTCATTCTCCCTTAAATCGGTTGCTATCATTTAGCGTAAATGTCGCGAGCCGCCCAAAATGTCGAGGGTGACCACGGTGATGAATACAATCTTGAATCTTGAGCACAGAGTGCCCCTTGTTTGTCCCGCAGTGGGGAAATGTTGGACTTGTTGGATCTACGCATACGTAGGTAAATGCGGAATTGATGAACATCTCATAAACATCTCATACGAGAACTTTAAACGGAAGGAAGGAACACATATTGGATATGAAGTTCTATGAAGCTTTTCCACTGGACCTTTGGAGTCAAAGCGTAGACTGACATTCATGTTTGCATGTTACTACAGTACTTTTTGGGTTTTATTTTGTAATTATGTATGTATTGTTTCTGTTGGTTGGGGAGAAACTCTTGAAAGTGCTGCAATTTCTGGGACCACGTTGAAATTTTCAAACGTTACTGTCAACGTTTGCGTCAAAAGGATACTTCTGCAAGGAATCTCAATTAATTCCAAAAGCAAACGGATACCTACAATATCCTTGAACAAAATCTGAAATTTTGAAAGAGTTAAATGTAATGCTGTTGTAATATATTCTCACTATGATGTGGTTTAAACATAAATGATGCAATAGTTATCTCCTGCAAAAGATAATGATGATGATGATAAAAGTTGAAAATTAAAAGTTGAATGCAGGCAAATATTTATGTTGAATGTTTGTGAGTAGCTTGTAAAATCTTCGATGTATGACTTCATTTTACCCTTTCCTCACTAGTAGCCATCACAAATTGGCGACCTCCATCTTGATCTGAGATGCACCCTCCTCCTATGAAAACCTGGCCATCAATTCAGACATATGTGACTCTGCTTGTCTGCCTGTGTAGCAGTCTCTAAAATATACATCATGGCAGGTCCTTTGTATTGTATTGTTTGTAAAGAACAAGTACAACAATACGTGGTATCCTCAGTTTAGACAGAACGTGGGTGATTCAACAAGTTACACATGTTCAATGGTGCTCATTCAGAGAACCAATGATTGAGACCTAAAAGATATTTCTTGTTGATGCCAGTGAGGAGAGAGTGACCGTACGTCTCGCAGAAGAATATAAACGCATTAATTGATAATCTGAGGATCAAAAAACTTGAACAATGACCCATCTTTCAGGATGGCCTCAAATTTTCATCCACGATCTAACAGTCATGTGTAAAGGGTTCCCGGGTTGTTTGTGGTGACATTGGATGACTTGTTTTGACATAATTCACCTGATGGGCTGCCTGAGACCCGTCAACACAGCATTGTCAGGGATAAAAAGAACATCACTTTAAAAAACAGATCAGTTACTAAAAAAACTCTGGGTCGTGTACACTAAGAGGCGATTGTTTTCAGACGCACAACCAAACCTTTTGGGTTCTGAGTTTTGAGTGGATGAGGGGTCATTATGGAAGAAATTCATTTCGATCCTCGTTTGAAAACACCATTTTCATGTCTAGTGGTGGGACCATCAGGGTCAGGAAAGACCCATTTTGTAAAATGTATACTTGAAAATTGTGAACATGTTATGGATGATGCCAATGTAAATATTGTATGGATTTATACTTCTTTTCAACCAATGTACAGTGAATTGCAAAAGATGAATAAAAATATCAAATTCATTGAAGGTTTACCTGAATCTTTTGAAAATGAAGATGTATTTCCTTCTGATAGAAAACATTTGATTATTCTTGACGATGTTTTTTGTTGATTTTTGAAGCTTCTGAAAACCCTGAGGTTGTTCGCATTTTTACACAGTACAGACATCATAAAAATATGAGTGTTATAATGCTGACGCAAAACTCATTTCATCGTGGTAAATATAGTCGCAGTATTAGTCTGAATAGCAATTACTTTGTACTGTTTAAGAATCCTCGCGATAAAATGCAGGTAAAAGTTCTTGCTCAACAGGTTTACCCGTCTCAGAGAGCTTTCTTTCTAGAAAGCTTTGAAGATGCTACAGCTGACGCACACGGGTACTTAATTGTTGATCTAACACCCTCATGTCCAGAACGCTACAGACTAAGGACCGGGATACTTCCTCATCAACGTCACACGGTGTACATACCAAAAACGTCTGCTTAAGTTATGTCAGCGCGTACAAAAAGAAACACGGGTTTACTTAAGGAACTATACCATGCTCCGTCAAAGAAACGTAAAGACATTTTGATGCGTAGTTCTCGGGACTTTATTCAAGCTCTCGGTGAGATCGCCCTGAATGTTTTGAAGGGGAATGTACCATTGTCACAGGCTCAGTTAAAAAAACTGAAAAAACAGAAGAAAAACATCAGACTCTTGGCTAATAAAAAGGCATGCGTGAAGCGTAAACGAAGGATTCTTAAAAAGCAATCGGGAGGATTCATTTTGCCATTGCTAGCGGCTGCCGTTCCAATCATTGGAAATCTAATAGGAGGACTTGTAAAGAAGTAAAACACCATGAAGACTGTCCAGAAAATGTATCTCGTCTCTCCTCAGCAAATTAACCAGTTATCACGTCCAACCTCCGACATCCGTGAAACTGCCGAAGATGAATTAAATGACAAGATGAGGTCCATTCTAAATGATTCTCAGTTAAACCCGTATGAGAAGATTAAAAAGTACGATGCTCTATTGCAAAGATATTTAACCTTTGCAAAACAGGATCAGAGAGACCAAAGGAGAGTAACTCAGACTTTACAACGAGACGGAGTCAGCGATCATCCACACGACTCTGACAGTCGTGTCGAAAGTGTTCTAAAAACACCCTCTGTAACAGATGACTTAGGTAAGGATATTCTAAATAGCCTTCTGGCAAAAGCTCGAAGAAATGCTGAATACATTATCCAGAGGATATCCAAAAACGGTGATGGTTGGAATATGAATGGCGAATTTATGTATGAAGGAAATGCTGTAAAAGGCTCTCATGTGATTGATTTATTCAAGTACCTTTCCCTACCGTATAAGAAAACAAGTTCTTCATTACCTGAGGGCTGGTCCGAGTTTCTCGTCACATTATTAAAGCTAAACATCCCTCTCACACTGCTGTCCAACCCTGAAGCGAGGGCTCAATATCAGAGACTTAAATCGAATTCTATCTCGCGAAAGAAAAGTATAGCTGAGAGCTGGTCTCCCGACCCAAAGGATCCTAAAGCGACACCTCGACGACGCTTGACGCATGTAGTGACCAAAGGGAAGAAATTGTCTCTAACACCTTGATGGGTTTCCTGAATAATTGTCTTGTACACGGTTATTGTCATTTCATCAATAAAATGTTTTATTGAATTATTATGTGATTACAGATTTTTCTTTTAAACACACGTACAAACAAAATAAGATTAGTCACACGTTACAATAGTCTTTAAAATACAGAAGAGAACCGTTTTGTTGTTTCCACGGACAGTGTGCACATCTTTTTAGACATTTTTGATGTCCATTCACAAAGTTGTATACCATGAGGTCGTTTTTTAAGGTATCGTCGCTGTATAGACTTAATACTTCTTCCATAGACAGCCCTCTAGCACGATGACAGAGGTAGAAGACGCAATGATGACCACATACAAACGATAGAGCGTGCTGTAGTTGGCCATTGTTGTACTTGATGTCGCTTGAATGTTTCTTGAGAAACTTTAAAATATTTTCAGGGTAATGTGAAAAGTACGGCCCCATTCCAAATGAGTCAAAGAAAGTTGATCTACCGTCTTCTTTGAGAGTTAAAGCCAACCAGTGCTCTCCTGGTTTATGTGCCGGATGTGTGTTGACGACGAAATATGCAGGCGGTCTGAGGGGTTGAGTGAATTGAGGCAACTCATCCGGCGGCCATACACCGTAAAATGTGTCGCCCAAGAGACCTCTCAGCAGCCTCTGTAACTGGAGACTATCCATAACTTTTTTTAATAATAGTCCACCAGCACTTGTCTTTTTGCATCAATCTCCAGAATGGAATCGTAACAAGCGTACACAATCAGTGTTACGGTGTTCGGTAAGGGTACTCTGAATCTCATCTCCAGTCTTAAATTCCCTTTTGAGACAGGGGAGAGAGCGTCGTTGTCGTCGGCTGGATTGAGATTAAACGCAAACAATGAATAACCGCCTTAAAACCTTCGCGGTCAATGCTTAGCGGTAGATCCTTCAAATGTCTTCCTGTAGCTAGAATCATGTTATAAAACTCTCTGACCGCCATACTGTTATTAAACTGAGGTTGAAAAGCTTTAGCGGGGATCTGTCGGCCGTCCTGACAGAGGGCGAGATATTCGGTGTTGTAATGATGAAAATTGAACGGGGAGAGATCTCTCCTACCGGTAAATGCCTCATGATGCACCATCCCTAAAACCACGTATTTAGGTATTGAACCCAGAAATAAATTCTCCTGGGTACATATTCTTGAGTTTTCAGGAATGGAGTATGTTTTTACGTTGACTCGTGAGAGGGGGTAGAGAGCATTTCCTTTTAACAAACCCGCTGCATGACCTATTCTCACAGCTGGCGAAACAGTGACTTTCTTCACAAACAGAGAGGCGCCGAGGATTTTCAGACGAAAGGTGGAGTCGCGGGGTCCGGTCAGGCAGAAGGCATCGTTCGCCCTGGTGAGTTTAATTCTTAAATCGACCGAGTTCAATAACAGTCTCTCGCAGAAAAATATGTCGCTGTGGAGAGGACCGAGAAGGTGTACTTCTCTGGATCTGCTCGTGAACTCTGCCCCTTTATTAAGGCCTGCGTTCGGTCCGTTTACAGTGACGATCGAGTCAACTGACCCGGGTAAAAAAGACCGGCGCTAAACTGTGTTTTAAGAGTGTCGCCGGAAAAGTTGAGAAGTGTTTCAATCATAGCTCTGTACGGGTGAGTGGAACTGGACTGCGAAATCATCCGATCCCCCAGAACCACATTGCACTGATCAAAGATTGTGTTTAGAGGATAATTGATGAGACCGACTGCTGCGTCGTTAGCCAGCGGTGTGCCATCGGCGTTAGTAATTCTTGCACGCACGTGTAGAAGGGTGTCGTTTAGGTCTAGATACTTTTCGCTGTCTCCCGGTATAAAAAACTCAATCGGTCCTCCTTCGCGGATAGCGGCTACTGGAGCAATTTCAGTGTAAATTTTGTCCTCGATGGAAAGCTGTGTCACTGGCGCCGTGAATAAATCCAGTTCTGCTAATGTGCATTCAGCAGATTTCTGGTGTAGGAGCGCCATGTTACTGTATATAAGGTTTTTTAAAATATATCGGAGCTCCCTCTGGACTTCCTCTTGGCCCGTTTGCTTCTGTCAACTGGCTTCTTTCTTTTTTTGTTTGTACGTTTATTAGAGCTCTGTGTTACACGGCGACCTGGAGGGCGTCTCTTTGTCCTTCGTGATAAGACGGCTATACCGCCTGACCCTTCCTGTCTCTGTTGATCGCTCATTCCTCTCACGGTACGGGTGAACATATCCGAGGCTATGTTACCCACCGCTTATTTGAGATGGGGTTTCGCTATGGCAATACCTCTTTTCAACAGAGGTGATACAAACCGAAACATTTTTGAGAAGAGGGAACCGATGCCTCGTCCGTACATAACCGGGGCACCGTAGAACCCGGGTAGATCTCCGCCCACCTGTTTTTCATAATATTGTACAAATCTGTGCGGGTCGTCTCTTAAGCCTGCATGTACCATTGTGTTTGTTTATGACGGGTCTACACAGGGGGTTATCTCTCTCCGGCGTTGTGATGATGAATGGATTTCCAGACGACGATACGAGGGTTATATAATATCCTCTCAAGTAACAGGTCTAAAGTGTAGAGTCACCACCACTTTTCCAAAGGTAAAATTGACTGGTTTGTTAAGATCTGATTTAATTTGTACCTGAATATTTTCAATATGGTTCTTGGCAACCGGTAAATAGTAGCAGGGTTAAAATGTTGTGTGATTATATCTGAGTAACTACCCTTGATTTCCACCGTTCTTAAAAGCGGTGCATATGCATCCCCTACAAGCTGCGGTCTTACAACGTCGCTGTAACAGTAAAGATGGTAAAACCCCGCTTTTAAATGAACTGGATGGGGCGCTCTGAACTCGCAAAAATTGATCCAATGACCAGGCTCTACACCTAACATGTAAGCTAAAGGCGAGTTAAAAAGCACTAAGTTCTGACCGTCTCCTTGAAGATCAATTTTTTGCCATGCACCGTCAAACAGGAAGCATATATTGTTATTGGTTTTTTTAAAGGTTTGCTCCAACTCGGTTGTAATCTGATTAATAGAGCTGTAATATCCACCCTTGAACTTCAGTTTAGAAATATCTGTTCCTGCAGTTTTGAAATGTCGATCAACCCCTCGTGATTCGTCTTTTTTCCTCTGAGGTGAGGCGCTGGCGTCAGGATCCGGAGCCCGAAGTCTCGCCATGGCTCTATGAAATTCATCTTTATGCCGCCTCGACGTGTTAGCATCTGAATCTGATCCTCTTGGGGGAGCCGTGTTTGTGTTGGAATCAGGTCCTCTGGGGTTCGGTTTCCAGTAAAATAACGCCGCATCCTCCGGAATATTATGCCATGTGTGAGGGTATGTAATCTCCGTCAAAGCCACCTCCCATTTCCCGTTTAAATCAATATGTTGTGCTAAATCAACGCGGAAAGTACCGATCGAGTTGTCTTTAAAAACGTGGTGGTGGTAAAGTCACATAGAAGCCAGTGTTCTTTGTTGTACATGATGATATGACGTCTGGTGTAAAGAAGGATCGTCTTATATATTTTTTATATCTGAAGCTTTTACCCAACTGTTGAATTTTTCAGGCCAGTTCTTCCACTGGACAAAGACCTGTCTCTCTCCTTTAACGCAGCGTTCCTTGAGAATCTTTTCTACGTGAAATACTTTATCCTTATCGAGTTGTACTTTTTGTAATTCTTGATCATAAAATGACCCCTGGATGGGTTCGCCGTCGAAATCTTTCAATTTATACACAGACGGGTTGCGGTGAATACATTCAGTTATCGTAAATATCTCGTCTGTAAAACTCTGCTCATACTTTTTGTCAAATATACCTCGTAGTTTTGATATCCTAACATGATCGCCCTCCTTAAATTTCGGCTTCTGTCGACCTTTCGACGGTCTCATGTAAAGATTGTCAAACACTTGCAGAGTATTTTCTTTAGTTACTTCCATCGGTGTCATTTTTATACTACTGTGATAGCTGTGATTATAACTCTTTACTAGATCCTGTAAAACTTCGATGTAACGTAGAGTGTTTTTAGCTGTAAAATATCTCCACATCCGATTTTTAAGAGTGCGGTTAAATCTCTCAACCACAGAGGCCTTAAAGTCACTCGCTGTTGAAAAATGAATAATTCTCTTCCTTTCCATCAAAGCCCGGAAACTCTTGCTAAAAAATGCTTTCCCATCATCCGTCTGTAGCTTTGCAGGCGTCCCGCTCTCATCCAGCACTGATTCAAACGCCTTCATTGTCTCAATCGCAGTCTTTCTTTTTAAAACGCGTACATAGGCCTTCTTTGAAAATACATCTATAACGGTCAACAAGTAATTTTGATCGTCGTTATATCTAGCCAACGCCTGCATGTCGCATAGGTCGGCCTGGAATTGTTGAAGCGGCCTGTGAACAAATACTCTGTTTCTCGGAAAGTTTACTCTGGCCGGTTTATGCAGGGTGTAAGCATCCTGTTTTGATAAAAAATCTTTAATAGATTTAGAACTGACTGGTTTTCCAGTCTCAACCTGCACCCCTTGACGAAGGCGATCCGCGCCTCCGTAGCTCCCGGGGTGAAGAGGATTGTAATAAACTCTTTTAATGATGTGTTTCACCGACATGTTAAATGAGAAATGAATGAGCCGAGATCCGAATATGCTTCTTAATGTTTTTTTATTAAACAGGTTATGTCAGGATTCGATCGTAAAGTTATACAAAGACAGTAAAAGCAAAAAATAAAAATAAAAAATATCACATACGAGGGTATCTCGTGTTTGTGACATCGCCCAGGACCGGCGTTCTATTCCAGATTCTACTTGCTGATTCCAGACGTTCAATTAGAAGATCCTCTGGCTCGTGTTTGATGTATTCGTTCCAGACGCTTGATTTTGGAGACCTCATTTCGAGCAAGACTGTCTCAGCCGTAGCCTTGGTTCTCATTTTCTCCGGTTGTACGTCATTCAGGGTCAAGTAGTGTTGTATAGCAGGCAGAAAGTTGTTGTTACAGAGTCTCTTCATCAACGGGTAGAAGTTAAGGCTGTAGAAATCATCCTCCATCTCTTCAAGACAGCTGTGTTGTACTTGGCTCGGATGGTCTACTTGGCAGCCGTAGCAGATCTCCCTCCAATATCTGCGCATGATTTTACCTAGTAGATGAAATACAACTGTCTTTACAGCTTTCAGGAAGAAACCGCTTATCCATCCATCCGTTTCATCATTAGCTGCTGGTTCTTGGTCTTGAGAAGCTGAGGATGAAGCAGGCGGATGCACGCAGACAGTTCCGTTCTCGGGACAGGAGGTTGTTGCTCTCCCTACAGGTTCCTCTTCATCGTCCACGTCTTCCATTTCACTTGCATCAGAGTCGTCTGTGTCGTCTTTGATGGTCAATGAAGGACAGGCTCCGTCCGCCATGCCGTTGTTAGAACCCTCGTACTCATGATCATCACCTGTAACGTCTTCTACCACAGGAAGTAGACGGGTCGGCGAGGGGTTGTTCATTCCGTACCCAGCACCGCCTGTAGCAGCTCCGAGGAAGATAGTGGCAATACGTCTCGGAACACCTTCGGTCCTCATTGTTTTCCTGGATGCGTTTGTTCCGCCGGATACGTCTGCAGGGTGTCGCTCTGGAAAACACCCTCTTTATAACAACCGCCAGCCAGTAGGCGGTCCAAAGGGCGGGACTAAAAGGTCAGTGCTTTTTTCAACACAAGGGTATCAACCCATAAGCGGTTATGGTAGAAGAGGCCGTCGATTTTTGCAGAAATCTCGCGGATTTTTTCACTCCAAGCATCCAAAGGTATGGTTAACAGAGTACGAAATACACCGCAATCAGAATTAAAATACTCCAGGACGAAATCTTCTTCTTCTTCACCCGTGACTCCTGTTGATACTTTATGGAGGGCTCTGAAGGACCATCGTCCTGATCCTGAGATTTTAGCCAGCCATATAGCCATGAAGGACGGCATCCTCTCCGTTCGATCAGGTTTGTTAGACACAGCTCCAGCCTTCTGACGTTGTTGTTGTTCTTCTTCTTCTTCAGCCCTTGGAAAATTTTCCGGCTTCACCTCTCTCAGCACACCCCAGTCGTTAGACGATAACACGGCCATCTCCGTATAGGCACTCAAGGTTTCGTTGTCATCCAGTTGATAAATGTACAATTCAGCTGTTTCATACTTAAACGCGTACCCCCATCTCCCTCAACGTCCGTAAGGCTCTAGAGACCACTCATCCTGCAAAGATTCCCCGGGCGGCGCCTGCGTACGCCGTAGGTACATTACAGATTTACGGGGAGCCCCAGCACCCATCCACGGGTCCTCAATAACAGTCACAGCTGTCTCGCTGATCACTGGTGATCCACGCGCCGTTGTAGGGATAGACATTGCGAGTTGGTTGTGTTTGCCGGTTCCTTGCTCCTTGCGACGGTCTGAAGGTTACATATATATATACACACAGGTTGATGTTTATTCAGCGGTCAGAACCCTCCCTTTGTTATTTTCCTTCCTGTTATAAAACAAGGAATGATAGGGTTAATTATTACCCTTCCTGTCATAAAACAAGGGGGAGGGTTATAATTTTAATTCCCTGTTGATATAAAAAAGGGGGAGGGGTATTATTTTAATTTCTTTTTATATAAAAAGGGGAGGGGTTATTATTTTAATTTCTTTTTATATAAAAAAGGGGAGGGGTTATTATTTGAATTTCTTTTTTATATAAAAAGGGGGAGGGGGTGGTTTTATTACCTCCGGAAGGGGAGGTGTTTTATTATCTCCAGGGCCATAAATCAAACAATTTTGACATTTTGGTGTATCCTTCTTCTCTCTCATGACCCTTGATGAGGAAAAGTCACAAGATTTCACGAAGAAAAAGTCAGGATAACCACTACGTTTTTCAACACAAAAACGGATATCGGTCAAATTGACCCTAAGCATAATATGAGGGTTAAAGCTTTTCTAGGTCTGCTAAGCTTTTATAACAAATTCTTGCCAAACTTGTCTACTGTGCTCTCTCCATTACACAAGTTACTGAGGAAAGATGTGAAACGGAGGTGGGAGGTTGAGCAAGAAGAGGCTTTTAAGCAGGCAAAAAAGTTACAACAAAGCGTTTAAGTGTTGGTTCATTATGATGAACAAAAAGAACTGGCACTGTCATGTGATACCTCACCTTATGGGGTGGGGGCAGTCTTGGCACATAGGCTGGAAAAGGGAGCAGAAAAGCCTATTGGATATGCCTCACGCACACTCACAGCAGCACAAAAAAACTATTCGCAGTTGGATAAAGATGGGAGTTATCAGCAGTTATTTTTTGGGTGCAGTACTTCCACAAATATTTGTGTGGATGTAAATTTGTGATTTGTACACAGACCATAAGCCCTTAATCAGTCTGTTTCATGAAGGAAAAGCTGTGCCACACATGAGTTCTCAGAGGATCATGAGATGCGCTATTCTGTTAAGAGCAAATGAATATGCCGTGGTGTACCGACGTGGACAGGACAATGCAAACGCAGATGCTCTCAGTAGACTTCCACTTCCAGAGAAAACTGGGGATCCAGACTCAGAAGACCAGGTATTGATGGTAGAGCAGGATCAGAGTTCAGTGGTCAACTCGGAAGAGCTTCGTAACCATCGTGGACCAGTGAAGACCCCGTACTCGCACCAGTCCGTGAATACATACTCAGAGGGTGGCCCTGTAACCTCGATGTTGCTTTCAGGCCATACACTATGAAGCAACAGGAGCTGAATGTACAAGATGGGTGTGTACTGTGGGGGTGCTGTGTGGTGATTCCGGAAACAGGATGTGGTCTGATGTTGAAGCAGTGGTGGTGATTGATGCACATTCAAAGTGGTTGGAGGTCTACCCTGTTTCATCAGCATCTGCAGTGGCTACTGTGAACTGCTTGAGGGCCAGTTTCAGCACTCATGGTATCCCAGAAATGATAGTGTCAGATAATGCCCAGTGTTTTGTGAGCGAACACACTAAAGAGCTTTTGGCACGCAATGGGATCACTCATGTCACATCAGCACCGTATCATCCTTCTTCTAATGGGATGGCAGAGAGAGCGATACAAACGTTCAAACAGTTGATGAAAAAAACATCCGGTGATCCTCCGGAAACCAAACTGAGTAGAGCTTTATTCAGTTATCAGATGGGGAGGAAGTTGAGGTGCATGTTGGATCTGATATACCCAAATTTGAAGACGAAAGTGGAACTGAAACTGGCAAACCAGAAAGTTCAGCATGATCAACATGCTCGGTTCAGAAGTTTTCAGACAGGTGACCGGATGTTCACAAAAAACTATGGTTATGGGTCTAAGTGGGTTCCAGGGTTAATACAGGAATGCACAGGACCAGTCTCCTACACAATGGTGCTGGGAAATGGGCAAACTGCGTAGACTCGTAGACCAGGTTTTCAGTGGGAAACTGTCCATTTTAACAGGTCAGACATCCTCCGCGCCCACTGTGGAGGATGTCAAAGTGGAGAATCCACTTGGGGATGGGATCTCACTGGAGACTGAGACAAGTGAAGGGAACAGTGAAGAAGTCAGTCTGAAAAAAAAAAAAAAAAAGCAGACCGACAGTGATCTGGTATGCTCACCGTCTCAAGGAAGAGTACGACCACAAAAGAACAGGAATCCCCCAGTGTATCTGAATGACAATGTTCAAAAAGTGGAATAGGAGATAAAAGTTTTGGACCAAGGTGCTTGCAATTTTCTTATTCTTTAGCGTAAAGAGGCATGTTTTTGTTTTGTTTTGTTTTGGGTTAGTCGTTTAAGTTGCATTCTATTTTATGACTGTTTTATTATTTTATTAAGTTTTAGGCTTACCCAAGTGTTTATGGTGGTTTTGGGGACATGGGTTTTGGGAGTGAAGTTGGAAGACGTGAACAGTTTGGCGAAGAGGTGTTATGATGTGTCATGGGATTATTTGGGGTCACAACTTGGGGGCGCTCTTGTTATGTTGCCGTGTCATCATCCGGTTTGTTGGAAGTTGGAACCGTGAATAAAACCTGCTGTGTTGATACCTCCTGTGTGTTTTCCTTTCCGCTTCGGCTATCACAGGGTGTGTCACTTCAACCCACTTGGGAGAACGAATCAAATGTCCGGACCATCATTGAGCAGTGTCACCAGGTTCGCGGACAGGACCCCAGGCGACAAGGCCCGGATTAGCGCTCGAGGCCGAGGCGCTGGAAGGAGCGAATTCAATACGAATAAAAAAATTAAAATAAAAAAAAACGCAAATACTATGCTTCAAGCAATTGTTTTATTTAAAGCAAATTTTCCAAAACAGAAATTTCCTCCGGTCAGCTGACTGCCCGGGGAGAAGCTGCTGCCTAAGATTCCGACGTCCACGCTCGGAGCATGACAAGCGCTGAGTCACCTGCCTTTAAATCCGCTCCTGCGCTGATGCGACAAGTCTCTGCCGTGACTGCAACGAGACCTCAGTCCTACCAGAAGTTTCCGTGGTCCAGATGAGCCGCTCCGCACCTCTTCAAGTCTCAAGCTTCATCGCTTGATGTGCCAGATTCGCCGACTCCGGGTGTGCATGTGACCGGTAAGAATTTACAGGGAGACGGCGACCCTGCAGTTTACCGCATGAAGTCCGACATGCCTCGGTGCTCGACTGAAGCTAAATGGCGTTGCTCCCGTGAATAGGAGGATGTCGGCATCACTAGCTATGAAAGACCAGCGCGTCACGGCACGCGGCAATCATTCTCCCCTGACTGCGATGAGACCTCAGTCCTGCCTGAAGTTTTCATGGTCCAGACAAGGCACTCCGCTCGTCTTCAGGTCTCAAGCTTCTTCTCTTGTTGTGCCAGATGCGCCAGCTTCGGCTGCAATTTCACAATTACAGAGTCACTCACTCACGCCTCGGTAATTTCACAATCACATTTTGCGGAGTGCCCTGGCACTTCCAGTGAAGTAGAAAGGCTGGTGTAATATTCCTAGCAAAAATTATGAGCGGACCTCCGATCCTGGGGCGTCCCCTCAAAGTGTGGCTACTTCAAGCTTAGCAGGCAGTCCTCTGTCCCCCGAAATGCAGTTCACTATTCGAAATCCTAAAGCAACTGCAACACTCAAAGGATATAATGCCAAATGGGTGTGGACTGCCGTCTGTTGGGTAAACATCCACTGCTAGTCCAATTCAATCCGGACTATTCCCGGTGCAGCTCTGAAACTCCACTGGCACTAGGCCCGCACGTGGTCAGGTACGGAGCCCCCCCTGAGGAGGGACCATCCCACCCGGCGTTGACAGAGCCACTTTCGCACAGTAGAATGGCGTCTACGCTGTCGGCAACCGGCTCATAGCACTTGAGAACATCATTGCGCTCTTTATGAGCTCCATGGACAGGCTCATCCATCACAGAACCTTTCTTACTCCACCTGAGATTTTGGAGATTCAACAGTCCATCGGCGTGGTGCTCTACTCGCAGCGCTTCCTCCACACATAGCTGCTGCCCGGGAGGAACAGACGTATAATAGCCGCGCTGATCATCGCTGCTCCTCTTGGACAGACCAGTCGGCTGCTCTCACATCTGCTCCCTCCAAAAGCGTAGAAAGAACTTTGTATCTAAAAGTATGCATCTAAACCAAAGTCTAACTTGAATAAAAAATAAGATGCATTACTTTGGTATCGAGTCTGTTTTTTCTCTGCCCAAAATGAGGGTTTATCACCTGCCAAGTTCTCTTCCGGTTCCAGTCAGTGCGAACTCTGGCTTCATTTTTTTTTTTTTTTTGTTTGACATTGTCTCAGGAGACCAAGCAGTATAGTAACAGACTCTCTGCCTCCTTATCCCTGACATCCTTTGGAAGTATCTGGAGCCAAGAAGTTATGTTTTTCCTCAGCTTCGGCACAATAAGAAGCGTAGGCGTAAAATAACTCTTTCCCGTCTCTCAACAGATTCCGTTTCCAACCAAAAGTCAGGAGAGTTTCAATTCTGCCATTAACTCTTCTGATTCCACAGACTCGGCAGTTTCCAGCAGGGGTCGCCAGAGGACCGCGAAAGCCACCGCGCTGCGTGCGAGACCTGCTCTGTTCTCAGCTCCCTCGTGCGATGTCTGATGGGATGTCCGTCTGTGACTCTGCAGCCCTCCAAACCTCTCAGAGGCAAGCAGGACGTTGTCATCTAGAGAGTCATCTCTTTCTGAGGATGATTGGGCCGGTACCTCAGGGCTCCATCTTAGGAGAATTGCAGTGTCAGATCCAGGTACACTGCAAGTTTGGGGTACTTCCTCTGACGGCTCAGAACCAGCCGGACCTGAAGTCCCCAGAGGAGTAGGCGCTGATCATCGACGACCCTTTCGTCTTGTACCCGCCCTGGAGGCCGGGTCCGCTCCTGTGCTCAGGCCGCCTATCATGACAGAGTATCTTCTGAATTGAAAGCGCCTGTGTCCTCACCTGCCCATATGGATCAAGAATATACTCGATCATTGACACGCCCTTCAGTTTCACAGTCAACCTCCAGGTTCTGCGACACCACGTGGACCTGAGTGAACTCAAAGAAACAACATGTCTGATGGAGGAGGACCACGCTCTCCTGTCAAAGGAAATAATTGAGCTAGTACCAATGCGATCCTCTTACACTGGCTATTACTCCAGGTACTTCCTGGAACCCAAGAAGACAGGAGAGTGGAGACCTGTTCTGGATCTCAGTCTCCTCAACCAATTTATGACCAGACAGCGGTTCCGGACTACCAGCAGACTCCTGGAGTGTGTCAGAGTGTGAGAGTGGATGACCTCCATAGATCTTGCAGACTCCTACTTCCACAACACGGTCTCCAGTGTCTTGTGCCTCGTAAATTCGCCAAGTGCGTGGAGGCGTTGCTCGAACCACTTAGAAGACAGCGTCTGCGGATTCTGACATACTTGGACTACTCGTTGATTCTAGCCAGGTCCAAACAGGAGTCATGAGCGCACACCAGCTTAGCAGAAGGGGTCTTTTTCGTAGCTGCAGAACAAATTCAACGTCTCTGAAGTGGTTTCAGAGAGTTATCAACAATTTTATGTATGTTGTTCTGAAAGACACAGGTCCCTCGTGCTGAAAACGCGTTTTCTGCACTGTTCACTCACTGCTCAGGGCTGTCTCAGAACATAAAAATTTCACCTGGCACTATATCAGAAGCTGTTATTCTAGTAGGTGCCGAACTAATTCAACATGTCTGAAGTGGTTTCAGAGTGATAACATTTTAATGTTTGTCGATTCCGAAAACGACCTTCGCTTGGGTGAAAACCCGTTTACTGCACTGTTCACACAGTGATCAGAATAGTCCCAGAGCATGAAAATATCAGCTGCAACTGTTGGAAAAAGACTCTTTTGAATATATTGCGCACTAAATCCACGTTACTGAACTATTTTCAGGGTGTAATCAACAATTTTATTTTTTTTTTGGTCGGATATCTCGCGCTGAAAACGCATTTTCTACACCTTCACTCACTGCTCAGGGATGCCTCAGAACAAGAAAATTTCAACTGAATTTCCACCAGAAGTGGTATTTCTAGTAGTTGCAGAACTAATTCAACATGACAGAAGTGATTTCAGAGTGATAATAACATTTTTTTATTTGTCGATTCTGACAACTCGGGCCGAAAACGGGTTTTACATACTGTGCACTCGCTGGTCAACGATTCCTCAGAAGATGAAAATTTCACTTGCCACAATAAAAAAAGGCATTTCTATTGGGTGCAGAACTAATTCAACCTGACTAAAGTGATTTAACAGAGTTATCAACATTTTTATTTTTATCGGTCTTTAAACCACCATTCCTTTGGCTGACAACGTGTTTTATGCGCTGTTCACTCACTGCTCAGGGATGCCTGAGAACATGAAAATGTCTCCTGCAACTATAGAAAAAACACTCTTTCTCGTAAAATTAACACTAAAGCTACATTTCTGAACTGTATTTCAGGGAGTTTTGAACTTTTTTTTTTCCTGGTCAGAAACCGAGCCTGGAGAGTTTTCTGCACAGTGCACTCACTTATCAGAATACACTCAGAACAAGAAAATATCACCTGCAACTGTTAGAAAAACACTCTTTCGAGTACATTCAACACTAAACATACATTTCTGAACTGTTTTTAAAGGGTCATAAACAATTTTATTTTTGACGGTCCGAAACCCACTTTCTCTTTGTCTGAAAACACTTTTTACGCACTGTTCACTCACTGCTAAGCGATTCCACAGAAGATGAAAATTGCAACTGCCTCTATAACATAAATGGAATTTCTACTGGGTGATGAACTAATTCAACATGTCTAAAGTGATTTCCGAGAGTTATCAACATTTTTATTTTTGTCGGTCTTTAAACCACCTTTTATTTGGCCGAAAACGCATTTTACGGACTGTTCACTCACTGCTCAGGGATACCTGAGAACATAAAAATTTCTCCTGCAACTATAGGAAAAACACGCTTTCTAATATAATTAACACTAAACCTACATTTCTGAAATATATTTCATGGGGTTATCAACTATTTTTTTCCTGGTCAGAATCCGAGCCTCTCTCGGACTGAAAACACGTTTTCTGCACTGTTCACTCACTGTTCAGGGATGCCTCTGAACATCAAAATTTCACCTGGCACTATAGCGGAAGCAATCTTTCTAGTAGGTGCCGAACAAATTCAACATGTCCGAAGTGTTTTGAGCGAGGTAACATTTTTATTTTTGTTGGTCTGAAAACCACTGTCATTCGGGCTGAAAATGCGTTTTCTGCACTGTTCACTCACTGATCAAAATAGCCTCAGAACATGAAAATATCACGAGCAACTATAGGAAAAAGACTCTTTCTAGTATATACAACCCTAAACTTACATTTCTGAACTGTATTTCAGGGGGTTATGAACAATTTCATTTTGCCGGTGCGAAACCACTTTCTTTCTTGCTAAAAACTCATACCTAAGATAAAGTTATCAACATTTTTATGTTGTTCTGAAAACCACAGTCCCTCGGGCTGAAAACGTGTTTTCTGCACAAGTCACTCACTGCTTAGAGGGGTTACTCGAATCATGAAAATTTCACCTGCAATTATCGGAAAAACAGTTTTTCTCGTATATTCAACACTAATCCTCTCCGAAAAGGGCACTGCGACAGGCCTACAAACAGCCGAACCGTTCCACAATTTTCTGCTTCCAAGCCATGGGATGAGTTTGACGAAAGCCAGGCGCTGCTCTGACGTGGATCCGGAGACTCTGTTCCCAGAGTTGGATGAGTTCCGTTTGGTGGAGTCAGGCAGGTTCCCGTTTGATCTGCACCTGTGCCTCATGGCATCCGCCGCCCATCGTATCGAAGTTGAGCTCTCTCTCCGATGCCTGTTCAAGAATCATCCCACTTCACTAACGGCGTGCTGGTGTTGCATGGTGAGACAACACACGGTGCACGCCCGCATGTTGTCTGCCCACAACTGGAAGAAATCCGGACTATTCCCGCCACAGTTCTGACACTCCACTGGCACTGGGATCGCACGTGGTGCAGAACAGAGCTTACTGCCAGGTGGAGGTTTTGGATTTGCGGTGCGGCGTTCCCTTTCACTCAGCCGTCATGCGCGATGTGCGATGCATGATGCCCTCGCCCCTGGAGCTCGACCTCTCTCCTGAGGTGTGACCATCCCACCTGTGGACAGGCTCATCCATCGCAGAACCTCTCTCACTCCACCAGAAATTTCGGAGACTCAACACTCCGTCGGCGCGGTGTTCCGCTCGTGGCCCCTCCTACACACAGCCACTGCCCTTGGGGAACACCGTCGCTGGTCGAAGGGGCGGGGTGAGCACAGCCGCCCGGATCATAGGTGCCCTGATCATTGCTGCTTATCTTGGAGAGACCAGTCGGCTGCTCTCACCTCTGCTCCTTCCACAAGCGTAGGAAGAAAAAGGTATCTAAAATTATGCATCTAAAGCAAAGTCTAATTTGAATAAAAAAATAATATGCTTTACTTTGGTATCGGTTCTGTTTTGTCTCTGCCCAAAATTAGGGTTTATCACCTGCCAAGTTCTCTTCCGGTTCCAGTCAGTGCAAACTCGAGTGGCAGCTCTCTGGCTTCAAAAATTTGTTTTTGTTTGACATCGTCTCAGGAGTCCGAGCAGTATAGTAATAGTATAGTCTCTCAGCCTCATTAACCCTGATGCCAGAACTGTCCGTGTGAAGTTTCTTGAGCCAAGAAGTTTTGTTTTTCCTCAGCTTCGCCACAATAAGTAGCATGGGCGTCAAATAACTCTTTCCCATCTCTCAACAGATCCTGGTTCCATCCAAAAGTCGAGAGAGTTTCAATTCTGCCATTAACTCTTCTTATTCCTTAGACTCGCCAGTTTCCAGCAGGGGTCGCCACTGGACAGCGAATGGACCTCTTCAGAGGATCACTTAGTAGGCACTGCATGCCGGCTCTGTTCTCAGCTCGCTCGCGCGATGTCTAATGCTCTGTCTGTCTGTGATTCTGTTCTCTGCCGCCCTCCAAACCTCTCAGAGGCAAGCAGGACATCTTCATCTAAAGACTCATCTCTTTCTGAGGATTGCTTCGCAGAGAGAACTTCAAAAGTCCTCTCTGGTTCTCTCTCTATAGATCCAACGACCCTCCACTTGGAGTGGACGCCCTGGCTCATCCAAGGTGGACAGAAGGCCTCCTATATGCTTTTCCTCCTCCTTGCCTTCTTCTTTCTCTGATGAGGAGAATTCAGCTGGAGAGAGTGAGAATGATTCTCGTGCCTCCAGAAAGCCCCAGCTCCAGCTGGTATCCGGAGATGTATCAGATGCGGATCAAAGGCCCCTGGGAGTTTCCTCCATCCAGGTCAGGGCATCTGCAAGCATCAGGAACCCCGAGGGCTCCCCCGGCTCCCCCAATACTAGGACGACCCCTCAAGGTTCGGCTTCTCCAGGGTTAACAATTAATCACATGCCCCCTGATGTTCAATTAACTCTTCAGAACGCTAAAGCTCTGTCAACCGTCAGAGCATACAATGCTAATTGGACATTTTTTTCCCGGCTTTCTCTAATCCTCTCTTTTCTCCAGTATCTGGTTAGCGAATGTTGTAGCAGCGCTACATTACGGGTTTTTGTAGCAGCCCTTTCGATGCTACACAATGGTCTGGACAGCCACCCCGTCGGTGAGCATGGTCAAGTGAGCCGTTTCATGAGAGGAGTGAAAAGGCTTAGACCGACCTCAAGACCTTTATGCCACGACTAGGACCTGCAGCTGGTCCTCAATTCACTCTCCAAAGCCACTTGATCAGGCCTCCCTGGTGCTACCAGCTGGGACACCAGTATCTGCTTCATTACAATGCTGTGGAGTGTGCAGCGACCCAAGATTCATCGGATTCCTGCATAACTTTCTGTTCTTTTGTTAATAAACTCATTCTTTCTTGCTCAGCTCAGACTAGAACCCTGACTGCAGCTGCTCAGTAAATGTTTTCTCTCTACTTATGGAGGATTGTTAATGCCACTTTCTGTTTCAGCCGTATATTGGCTAAAAGAAGGCAACACACTACTGATCCAGAGTGTAAGTTACACTCTATATATGAGGGGTCGTTAATGCCACCTTCTATTTCGGGGGGCTGACCCCCCGATCACTAGACGGAGGCTCTACCCACTGAGCTAACCAGCCACTTCTCTCCATGGGTCTTCGGGGATTCGAACCGGTAAGCCCCCATACCCGATCACTTGACGGAAGCCCTACCCACTTCTCTCTCCTTGGCACTTCAGGGATTCGAACCCCTGACCAACCAATCACAAGATGGCCGCTCTACCCACTGAGCAGACCTGCCACACACGAACACTATACACACTGAGCTAAAGAGCCACTTCTCTCTCCATGGCTCTTCAAGGATTTGAACCCCTGACGACACGATCACTAGACGGACGCACTATACCCAGAGCTAACCAGCCACTGGGCTAACAAGATTCAATCCCTCGACCACCCGATCACAATACTTTCGCTCTAGCCACAGAGGAAAGCAGCCACTTCTCACTCCGGAGCTCATCAGGGATTCAAACCCCTGATGGCATGATCACTAGAGCGATGCTCTACCCACTGGGCTTGCCAACCACTGAGCTAATAAGCGACTTGTATCTCTTTGGCTCTTCTGGAGCTAACCTGCCACTTCTCTCTTGATGGCTCTTCAGTGGCAGGTTAGCTCAGTGGCTAGAACGTTCGTCTAGTGTTCGGGGGTTTGGGGGTTGGAATCACTGAAGTGGGTCACCGGTTCAAATCCCCGAAGAGCCATTGGAAGAGATGAGATGGAAGTGGCTTGTTAGCTCAGTGGCTGGTTAGGGTAAGCGGTTCGAATCCCTTAAGTGCCATGCAGTGAGAAATGGCTGGTTAGCTCAGTGGGTAGAGCGTCTGTGTCGTGGTCAGGGGGTGAAGTGTTCAAATCCCTGAAGAGCCAAAGAGATTGTAGTGGCTTGTTAGCTCTGTCGGTACAGCGTCCGGCGGTCAGGCGTTCAAATCCCTGAAGGCCATGGTGAGAGTTGTGGCTGGTTAGCTCAGTGGGTAGAGCGCGCGATGGAGATGAGAACCGAGCAGGTCTGGCACGCAGCGGCTACTGTGTGATCCTTTGAAGAAGTGGCATTCGCAGCAAACTGGCGAGTCTGAGGAATAGGAAGAGTTAATGGCAGAATTGAAACTCTCTTGACTTTTGGCTGGAAGCGGAATCTGTTGAGAGACGGAAAAGAGTTATTTGGGGCCGATGCTTGTTATTGTGTCGAAGCTGAGTAAAAACAGAATTTCTTGCCTCCAGAATCTTCCCCAGGGACAGTTCTGGCGTCAGGGATAAGGAGGCAGAGAGGCCGTTACTATTCTGCTCGGTCCCCTTAGACGATGTCAAACGAAAACAAAATTTTGAAGCCGGAGTTCGCATTGACTGGAACGGGAAGGAGAACTTGGAGAGTGACAAAGCCTAATTTTGGGCAGAGAAGAAATGGACCCGATACCAACGTAATGCATCTTGTTTTTTATTCAAGTTAGACTTTGGTTTCGATGCTTACTTTTAGAAATAAAGTTTTCTTCCTACGCTTTTGGAGGGAGCAGAGGTGAGAGCAGCCGACAGGTCTTTCCATAAGGAACAGCAATGATCACCGCGGCTATGATCCGGACGGCTGGGCTCACTCCGCCCCTTCGACCAGCGACGGTGTTCACCCCGGGCGGTGGCAGTGAGTGGAGGAGGGGCCGCGCACCACGCCGACGAACTGTTGAATCTCCAAAATCTCTCGTCGATTGAGAGAGGTTCTGCGATTGATGAGATTGATGGGTGGCGGATGACATGAGGCACGGGTGGAGATCAAGCGGGAACCTGCCATCCACCTCATAGCAGCGCCTGGGTTTTGTCAAACTCATCCCATGGCTTCGAAGCAGGAAATGTGGAAAGGTTCGGCTGCTAGTAGGCCGGTCGCAGCGCCTTATTCGTAGAGGTTTAGTGTTCAATATACTACAAAGAGTGTTTTTCCAATCGCTGTAGGTGATGTTTTCATGTTCTGAGGCTATTCTGATGAGCGAGTGAACAGTGCACAAAACACGTTTTCAGCCCGAGTGAGGGTGGTTTTCTGATTGACCTGAGCCTTCGGTTTCAGAAGGCCAAACATAAAAATGTGGATAACGTTCAAAAACGAGTTCAGATAGCTGAGATTTGAAGTGCAACTACTAGAAAGACAATTTCTGCTATAGTGGGAGGTGAAAATGTCATGTTCTGAAGCTTCCCTGAGAAGTTGTGGCACAATGCAGAAAACGCGTTTTCAACCTGAGATAAGGCGGGTTTCGGAACACCAAACTTAAAAATGTTGACAACGCACAAAAAACACTTCAGACAGCTTAGATTTGATGTGCAACTACTAGAAAGACAATTTCTGCTATAGTAGGAGGTGAAAATGTCATGTTCTGAAGCTTCCCTGACAAGTTATGGCACAATGCAGAAAACGCGTTTTCAGCCTGAGATAAGGTGGGTTTCGGAACGCCAAACAAAAAAATGTTGATAACTTTCAAAAAACACTTCAGACAGCTTAGATTTGATGCACAGCGACGAGAAAGACCCTTTCTTCCATAGTGGGAGGTGAAAATTTCATATTCTGAAGCTTCCCTGAGAAGTTGTTGCACAATGTAGCAAACGCGTCTTCAGCCTGAGATCAGGTGGGTTTCGGAACGCTAAATATAAAGATGTTGATAACTTTTGGAAAACACTTCAGACCGCTTAGATTTGATGTGCAACTACGAGATAGAAAGTTTCTGCTATAGCGGGATGTGAAAATTTTATGTTTTGATTCTTCGCTGAGAAGTTGTGGCACAATGCAGAAAACGCGTTTTCAGCCTGAGATAAGGTGGGTTTCGGAACGCCAAACATAAAAATGTGGATAACTTTCAAAAAACACTTCAGACAGCTTAACAACAGGTATTATGCAGGTATTATGCTTGACTCTTTCTCAGACACTGAAACAGAGTCTGTGATAATCGGTTAATTTGCAGGGGAGACGTGAGTTCTTTCCCACACGATTGAATCTTCAAAAGAGACAATTTGAAGGCAGACCTCATTGTCTTTCAGACAACGTTGTTTAGGCCGAGTTCACACCCAGGCCGCCCCACCTGTAGACCTTCCTTTTCAAATTGTGCCATTTGGTGGAGGGTCAGTTCACACCTCTTAGCTACCTAGCAGACACTGGGCTCTTCCTCCCTATTGTTTTGAAGTATTCAAATCAACAAAGGCGTCACCTAGGCCCTGCCCACACAAACGGAGTATTTAGGTGACCCTGATTCAGACCACATTTTACACCAGTTCAGGGGTAACCTTTGCTGTTGACCAGACCTTCCAGAACCTCAGCCACCTCTCCAAACGACTCCAGACTTGGCATGGACACCTCTTCCTCTGCACATCGTAGGTGAATATTTATCTGTCTATCTATCTATCTGTCTATCTATCTATCTATCTATATCTATACAGTATACAGTACATATATGTATATACATATATGTATATCTATGTATCTAAATTTACATATATAAGTATAATAAAAACGTTACGCCATGTTTATCACGTACCATGTCTCTTTTCATTGACAGATGTCGTCACTCATCTGTGTGACGTTCATTTAACGCAGAGTGATACAGGTAAAAAGATTTCATTATTCGAGCAGCTAATGCGACTAACTTTTGAAGACGGTGGCGTACACGCGGATCCGACGGCGGTGCTCCCTTCAATAGATACCAGTCTAGCCACGGATGCTTATAGGTGAATATAAAAAGCTATTATAAAAACTTTGTCATGTTGGTTTATCATATTCATCTCTACTTTTATAGGAATTATTACCCATCTGGGTGATGTTCATTTAACGCAGAGTGATACAGGTAAATATATTTAATCAATTATAAGCTGCTCTTAATATCTCATGATATTATGTACTAGATGCATTGTCTCTTCTAATATTAGATTCGAGTCAGCCGATAACCTTCTGGTGGCGATAGAAGGACCTCTGGAGCTGGAACAAACAGAGATTTTATTATTTTAAAGTTACATGATGCTGTTTCAAGTCAGACGATAAAATATAGAAACATTCTATTTTCATCAGTCGTTGCTTGACTGAGTCATGCTTTTCGAAAAAAATCTAGTCACACTAAAGGTAAAAAAACGACTACTTTTTGTTTGTACTGTACCCTGTAATTTAGGGGTAAAACAATCAAACGTGCAAGCAGTACAAAATTACTTCATCATTAGCTGTGACATTTAGATCAGACCAGACTGAGCAACACAACGTTTGAGCCTTCGAGAAGTTACTACTCAACACTAATACATACATACTGAACACAAGCACAAAATGTACTGTAACACACAACAAAGTTAACACACACACACAGCGACACGCAAACACTGTGGCAAAAATGAGGGAAAGTGAGAATAAGTTACAAGAACTGTTCTTCACTCTGCTTCTTTTCAATCCCTGTATCATGCAAGATGAAATGACTGAATGTGTTCCTGCAATGTAACAATTGTGAAGCAATGCGATATAATAGCTATACAAACGTCCTATAACTTGTCATGTAACACATCTACAATGTAGGAGGGACAGAACATTCATTGAATGAACATTCATTTATACTTGATGCTATCGCTAGTAGACAAGTAGTGTAGAAATATCCAAAGTATGTTAACCCTTAATTTTATTTTATTTATTTTTTTTTTGCCTTACGAGTGGCTAAAATGTGTATATTAAAAGCCATGCTTTTCATTGATTTAAATGTGTCTTTATTCTGTATTTTCAGGTGAAAATAGCCAAATGCGGGAGCAGTACGGTGCGACATGTTAGTTTTGTAGTGTGCATTTTGTGTTCGGGGGTCGGGTCGCGGAGGCAGCATTCGGAGCAGGGAAGCCCAAACTTTCCGGTCCGCACAAACCTCCTCCAGCTCATCCCGGGGGATCCCGAGGCGTTCCCAGGCCAGACCGGAGACATAATATCTCCAGCGAGTCCTGGGTCTTCCCCGGGGTCTCCTCCTGGTAGAACATGCCCGGAACACCTCCCCAGGGAGGCGTCCAGGGGTCATCCGGATCAGATGCCCGAGCCACCTCAACTGGTTCCTCTCCATGTGGAGGAGCAGCGGCTCCACCCCGAGTTCCTCCCGGATGACCGAACTCCTCACCCTATCTCTAAGGGTGCGCCCAGCCGGAGGAAACTCAATGACGCAATTACTCCAACATCATATGTGATATTTAGATCAGATCCAGAGACTAACATGCTTCGAGCTGAGGTGAAACTATGAATGTATGAATTGAGAATTATAAAAAAGTAACCCGAGTCGAAATCGAAATGTGTTTAAATTAAATCTTTCCATTTTAAAAAACAGTGTTTCTGTTGTTCATTTTCACAAAATTTTAATGCTGAAGTAAGGCATGTGAACAAATTCAGATATTGTATTTTCATATTTTTTCACAAGTTACAGGTGTATTCTCAGTTATTATTTATCAACTGTGTCTCAAATTTTAAAACTTTTTTTTTCAGTGTTTTAAAAACAAACAACTGGCAAATTAAACTGGTTGACATTGTAGGTTCGTGAACCTGTTTTTGTCTTGTCTGTTTTGTCTGTGTTCACAAGTTACCATAAAAGAATAGTTTTGGTAGGCTGGTTGTTCATCTTATAAAATCTAACCGACGCACTGAAGCCTGTAAGTACATTTTTCCTTTTACTTCAAGCTTTTCTCCATCCATTAGAATCTCAAATATCTGTTTCACTGTTAAAAACTTCTAATTGTCAGTACCAGAAATTGAATTGTTTGAAAAAACAACAAATAAAGTTTTTTTCAGCACACACACACACACACACACACACACACACACACACACACACACGTGCATCAAATTTAAGACATACCATTCTCACTATAAGACAACAAGCCATTTTAGTATGTACGAGCATGTTGGCATGTTCCCAATCTTCTTAATCTTTTCATTTACCTGAAACTGTCTGCTTACACAAATTGTATTACTAATCCTGAACTAAAGCCTGACGTTTTTGTACAACCATCTACGATAGGATAAATAGATGAATATTATTAGAAACTAGATATAGTTTATTTAAAAATTTTAACAAACTTTTTTCATTTGTTCAGCCATTTGTCAAATTTGAAAAAATAAAAGATGTATAACTTTTGAGATGTCAAGAGCTTTTTATTTTCGCTACCAGTCACAAACCCCGCTTTTTTCACGAAATAGTATGAAATATATATATAAATATATATATTTTTTTTACAAGTAAAGCTTTTTTACTAATCACTGCCAATTCTAACTGACAAACAACAAATCACAGGGTTGACATTGTAGTTTCTGACATACATTCAGTTTTTCATTTTTAATCGTCCTAGACCTACATTTTCTTTACATATCTTCAAGCTGAATAGTGTTTTATCTTCTATTTGTTTACATTCACAAGGTGTACGGATTGCGCGGAAGCATTTTTTTTTTTTTTTACGCTAGTAGTCTCTCAATGAGGCACTGAATCCTGCAGAAGGCTTTTATTCCTTTTTATGAACTTGCATCTACCTATCTATCCATCAGTCAGTTAAGTTTTAAAGTGTAAATGCATACGACGGAATATGCACATAGAAAATATCAGAAAAGTAAATATGAGAATCTACTTCAAAGAACAACTTTGTTCATAGTGAAGGGAAAGAATAGAAACTCCATAGAAAGAACACCTGAGAAACAACAACAACAAAAAAAAAAAAACAATCTAACAAAGCTAACAAACATTTTTGAAAGCAACAGTGTGATTATGTCTCATTTTTCACTCAAATTGAATTTTAACCGAGTGAATGTCTGCAAACGCATGACCAAACCAAAAGCAAATGGATACCGACAATATCCTTGAACAAAATCTGAAATTTTGAAAGAGCTAAATCTAATGCTGTTGTAATATATTCTCACTATGATGTGCTTTAAACATAAATGATGGAATAGTTATCTCCTGCAAAAGATAGAAATGATAAAAGTTGAAAATTAAAAGTTGAATGCAGGCAAATATTTATGTTGAATGTTTGTGAGTAGCTTGTAAAATCTTTGATGTATGACTTCATTTTACCCTTTCCTCACTAGTAGCCATCACAAATCGGCGACCTCCATCTTGATCTTAGATGCTCACTCCGCCTATGAAAACCAGGCCATCAATTCAGACACATGTGACTCTGCTTGTCTGCCTGTGTAGCAGTCTCTCAACCATACATCATGGCAGGTCCCTTGTATTGTATTGTTTCTAAATAACAAGTACAACAATACATGGTATCCTCAGTTTAGACCTAGAACCTGGGCGATTCAACAAGTTACACGTGTTCAAAGGTGCTCATTCAGAGAAACAATGATTGAGTTGTGGACCAGCAGGAGGGCTAACAGACATTTCTTGTTGATGCCAGTGAGGAGAGAGTAACCGTACGTCTCGCAGAAGAATATTAACACATTAATTGATAATCTGAGGATCAAAAAACTTGAACAATGATCCCTCTTTCAGGATGGCCTCAAACTTTTCATCCACAATCTAACAGTCATGTGTAAAGGGTTCCCCCATTGTTTGTGGTGACACTGGATGACTTGTTTTTACAGTATTCTCCTGACGGCGTGCTTGAGACCCGTCAACACAACATTGTCAGGGATAAAAAAGAACATCACTTTAAAAAACAGATCAGTTACGAAAAAACTCCGGGTCGTGTACGATAAGAGGCGCTTGTTTTCGGACGGCACAACCAAACCTTTCGGGTTTTGCACTGAGTTGCAAAAGATGAATAAAAATATCAAATTCATTGAAGGTTTACCTGAATCTTTTGAAAATGAAGATGTATTTCCTACTGAGAGAAAACATTTGATTATTCTTGACGATGTTATTTTTGAAGCTTCTGAAAACCCAGAGGTTGTCCGTGTTTTTACGCAGTACAGACATCATAAAAATATGAGTGTTATAATGCTGACGCAAAACTTAGTTCATCGTGGTAAATATAGTCGTACTATTAGTCTGAATAGCAATTACTTTGTATTGTTTAAGAATCCTCGCGATAAAATGCAGATAAAAGTTCTTGCTCAACAGATTTACCCGTCTCAAAGAGCTTTCTTTCTAGAAAGCTTTGAAGATGCTACAGCCGACGCTCACGGGTACTTAATTGTTGATCTAACACCCTCACGTCCAGAACGCTACAGACTAAGGACTGGGATACTTCCTCACGAGCGTCACACTGTGTACATACCAAAAACGTCTGCTTAAGTTATGTCAGCGCGTATAAAAAGAAACGATGGTTTACTTAAGGAACTATACCACGCTCCGTCAAAGAAACGTAAAGACATTTTAATGCGTAGTTCTCGGGACTTTATTCAAGCTCTTTGCGAGATCGCCCTGAATGTTTTGAAGGGGAATGTACCATTGTCGCAAGCTCAGTTAAAAAAACTGAAAAATCAGAAGAAAAACATCAGACTCTTGGCTAAAAAAAAGCGTGCGTGAAGCGTAAACGAAGGATTCTTAAAAAGCAATCGGGTGGATTCCTGTTGCCGTTGCTAGCGGCTGCCGTTCCAATCATTGGAAATCTAATAGGAGGACTTGTAAAGAAGTAAAACGCCATGAAGACTGTCCAGAAAATGTATCTCGTCTCTCCTCAGCAAATTAACCAGTTATCACGCCCATCCTCTGACATCCGTGAAACAGCCGAAGATGAATTGAATGAGAAGATGAGGACCGTTCTAAATGATTCTCAGTTAAACTCGTATGAGAAGATTAAACAGTATGATGGTCTATTGCAGAGATATTTAACCTTTACAAAACAGGATCAGAGAGACCAAAGGAGAGTAACTCTGACTTTACAACGAGACGGAGATCATCCCCACGACTCTGACAGTCGCGACCAAAGCGTTCTAAAAACACCCTCTGTAACGGACGTCGTGGGTAAGGATATTCTAAACAGCCTTCCGTCAAAAGCTCGAAGAAATGCCGAATACATTATCCAGAGGATATCCAAAAACGGCGATGGTTGGAATATGAATGGTGAATTTATGTATGAAGGAAATGCTGTAAAAGGCTCTCATGTGATTGATATATTCAAGTACCTTTCCCTACCGTATAAGAAAACTTCAGTTCTTCATTACCTGAGGGATGGTCCGAGTTTCTCGTCACATTATTAAAGCTAAACATCCCTCTCACCCTGCTGTCCAATCCTGAAGCGCGGCCTCAATATCAGAGACTTAAATCGAATTCTACCTCACGAAAGAAAAGTATAGCCGAGGGCTGGTCTCCCGACCCAAAGGACTCTAAAGTGACACCTCGACGACGCTTGACGCGTGTAGCGACCAAAAGGAAGAAATTGTCTCTAACACCTCGATGGGTTTCATGAATAATTACCTTGTACACGGTTATTGCCTTTTCATCAATAAAATGTTTTATTGAATTACTATAAGATTACAGATTTTCTTTTCAACACACGTACAAACAAAATAAGATTAGTCACACGTTACAATAGTCATTAAAATACAGAAGAGAACAGTTTTATTGTTTCCACGGACAGTGGGCGCATCTTTTTAGACATTGTTGATGACCTTTCACAAAGTTGTATACCATGAGGTCATTTGTTAAGGTATCGTCGCTTTATAGACTTAATACTTCTTCGATAGACAACCCTCTAGCGCGATGACAGAGGTAGATGACGCAGTGATGACCACATACAAACGATAGGGGGTGCTGTAGTTGACCATTGTTGTACTTGATGTCGACTGAATGTTTTTTGAGAAACTTTAAAATATTTTCAGGGTAATGTGCAAAGTAGGGTCCCATTCCAAATGAGTCAAAGAAAGTTGTTCTACCATCTTCTTCGAGAGTTAAAACCAGTGCTCTCCTGGTTTATGTGCCGGATGTGTGTTGACGATGAAATATGCAGGCAGTCTGAGGGGTTGTGTCAATTGAGGCAACCTGTCCGACGGCCATACACCGTAAAATGTGTCGCCCAAGAGATCTCTCAGCAGCCTCTGTAACTGGAGACTATCCATAACTTTTATAATAATAGTCCACCAGCACTTGTCTTTTTGCATCAATCTCCAGAATGGAATCGTAACAAGCGTACACAATCAGTGTTACGGTGTTCGGTAAGGGTACTCTGAATCTCATCTCCAGTCTTAAATTCCCATTTGAGAGAGGAGAGAGAGCCTAGTTGTCGTCGGCTGGATTGAGATTAAATGCAAACAACGAATAACCGCTGCTAAAACCTTCGCGGTCAATGCATAGAGGCAGATCCTTCAAATGTCTTCCTGTAGCTAGAATCATGTTATAAAACTCTCTGACCGCCATACCGTTATTAAACTGAGGTTGAAAAGCTTTAGCGGGGATCTGTTGGCCGTCCTGACAGAGGGCTAGATATTCAGTGTTGTAATGATGAAAATTGAACGGGGAGAGATCTCTCCTACCGGTAAATGCCTCGTGATGTACCAACCCTAAAACCACGTATTTAGGTATTGAACCCAGAAATAAATTCTCCTGGGTGCATATTCTTGAGTTTTCTGGAATGGAGTATGTTTTTACATTGACTCGTGAGAGCGGGAAGAGAGCATTTCCTTTTAACACACCCACTGCATGACCTATTCTCACAGCTGGCGAAACAGTGACTTTCTTCACAAACAGAGAGGCGCCGAGGATTTTCAGACGAAAGGTGGAGTCGCGGGGTCCGGTCAGGCAGAAGGCATCATTCGCTCTGGTGAGTTTAATTCTTAAATCGACAGAGTTTAATAACAGTCTCTCGCAGAAAAATATGTCGCCGTGGAGAGGACCGAGAAGATGTACTTCTCTGGATCTGCTCGTGAACTCGGCCCTCTTATTAAGACCTGCGTTGGGACCGTTTACAGTGATGATCGAGTCAACTGACCCAGTTGTGTCTTGGTAAAAAAGACCGGCGCTAAACTGTGTTTTAAGAGTGTCGCCTGAAAAGTTGAGAAGTGTTTCAATCATAGCTCTGTACGGATTTGTGGAACTGGATTGTGAAATCATCCGATCGCCCAGAACCACATTGCACTGGTCAAAGATTGTGTTTAGAGGGTAATTGATGAGACCGACCGCTGCGTCGTTAGCCAGCGGTGTGCCATCGGCGTTAGTAATTCTTGCACGCACGTGTAGAAGGGTGTCGTTTAGGTCTAGATACTTTTCACCGTCTCCCGGTATAAAAAACTCAATAGGTCCTCCTTCGCTGATAGCGGCTACTGGTGCAATTTCAGTGTAAATTTTGTCTTTGATGGAAAGTTGCGTCATCGGGGGCGTGAATAAATCCAGTTCTGCCAATGTGCATTCAGCAGATTTCTGGTGTAGGAGTGCCATGTTACTGTATATAAGGTTTTTTAAAATATATCAGAGCTCCCTCTGGACTTCCTCTTGGACCGTTTGCTTCTGTCAACAGACTTCTTTCTTTTTTTGTTTGTACGTTTATTAGAGCTCTGTGTTACACATCGTCCTGGAGGGCGTCTCTTTGTCCTCCGCGATAAGACGGCTGTACCTCCTGACCCTTTCTGTCTCTGTTGATCGCTCATTCCTCTCAAGGTACGGGTGAACATATCCGTAGCTATGTTACCCACCGCTGATTTGAGATGTTGTTTCGCGATGGCAATACCTCTTTTCAAGAGCGGTGAATCAAACCGAAACATTTTCGAGAAGAGGGAACCGATGCCACGTTCGTACATAACAGGGGCACCGTAGAAACCGGGTAGATCTCCGCCCACCTGTTTTTCATAATATTGTACAAATCTGTGCGGGTCGTCTCTTAAGCCTGCATGAACCATTGTGTTTGTTTACGACTTGGCCTGCAAAGACTGGTTATCTCTCTCCGGCGTTGTGATGGTGAATGAATTTCCACATGACGATACAAGGGTTATATAATATCCTCTCAAGTAACAGGTCTAAAGTATAGAGTCACCACGACCTTTCCAAAGGTAAAATTGACGGGTTTGTTAAGATTCGATTTAATTTGTATCTGAATATTTTCAATATGGTTCTTGGCCACCGGTAAATAGTAAGCAGGGTTAAAATGTTGTGTGATTATATCTGAGTAGCTACCCTTGATTTCCACAGTTCTTAAAAGCGGTGCATATGCATCCCCTACAAGCTGCGGTCTTACAACGTCGCTGTAACAGTAGAGATGGTAAAACCCCACTTTTAAATCAACTGGATGGGGCGCTCTGTAGTCGCAAAAATGTATCCAATTACCAGGCTCTACACCTAGCATGTAAGCCAAAGGCGAGTTAAAAAGCACTAGGTTCTGCCCGTCTCCTTGAAGATAAATTTTTTGCCGTGCACTGTTAAACAGGAAGCGTATGTCGTTATTGGTTTTTTTAAAGGTTTGCTCCAACTCGGTTGTAATCTGATTAATAGAGCTGTAACATCCTCCCTTAAACTTCAGTTTGGAAATATCTGTTCCCGCCGTTTTGAAATGTCGATCAACCCCTCGTGATTCGTCTTTTTTCCTCTGAGCAGAGGCGCTGGCATCGGGATCTGGAGCCCTAAGACGAGCCATGGCTCTATGAAATTCATCTTTATACCGTCGTGTTGTGTTAGCCTCCGAATCTGATCCTCTAGGGGGAGCCGTGTTTGTGTTGGAATCAAGTACTCTATGGTTCGGTTTCCAGGAAAATGATGCTGTATCCTCTGGAATATTATGCCACGTGTGAGGGTATGTAATCTCCGTCAAAGCGACCTCCCATTTTCCGTTTAAATCGATATGTTGTGCTAAATCAACGCGGAAAGTACCAATGGAGTTGTCTTTAAAAACATTTGCGCTGGCGTTTGATGGTAAAGTCACATAGAAGCCTGCGTTCTTTGAGTCGTACATGGTGATATGATGCCTGGTGTAAAGAAGGACCTTCTTATATATTTTTTATATCCGAAGCTTTTACCCAGCTGTTGAATTTTTCAGGCCAGTTCTTCCACTGGACAAAGACCTGCCTCTCTCCTTTAACGCAGCGTTCCATGAGAATCTTTTCAACGTGAAATACTTTATCCTTTACGAGTTGTACTTTTTGTAATTCTTGATCATAAAATGACCCCTGGATGGTCTCGCCGTCGAAATCTTTCAATTTATACACAGGCGGGGTGCGATGAATACATTCAGTTATCGTAAATATCTCATCTGTAAAACTCTGCTCATACTTTTTGTCAAATACACCTCGTAGTTTTGATATCCTAACATGATCGCCCTCCTTTAATTTTGCCTTTTGCAGATCTTTCGATGGTCTAATGTAAAAATTGCAGAGTATTTTCTTTAGTTACTTCCATCTGTGTCATTTTTATACTACTGTGATAGCTGTGATTATAACTCTTTACTAGATCCTGTAAAACCTCGATGTAACATAATGTGTTTTTAGCAGTGAAATATCTCCACATCCGACTTTTAAGAGTGAGGTTAAATCTCTCAACCACAGAGGCCTTAACGTCACTCGCTGTTGAAAAATGATTAATACCCTTCCTTTCCATCAAAGCCCTGAAACTCTTGTTAAAAAAATCTTTCCCATCATCCGTCTGTAGCTTTGCAGGCGTCCCGCACTCCTCCAGCACTGTTTTGAACGCCTTCATTCTCTCGATCGGAGTCTTTCTTTTTAAAACGCGTACATAGGCCCTCTTTGAAAATACATCTATAACGGTCAACAAGTAATTTTGATCGTCGTTATATCTAGCCAACGCCTGCATGTCGCATAGGTCGGCCTGGAATTGTTGAAGAGGCCTGTGAACAAATACTCTGTATCTCGGAAAGTTTACTCTGGCTGGTTTATGCAGGGTGTAGGCATCCTGTTTTGATAAAAAAATCTTTAATAGATTTAGAACTGACTGGTTTTCCAGTCTCAACCTGCACCCCTGGACGAAGGCGACTCACACCTCCAGAGGTCCCGGGGTGAAGAGGATTGTAATAAACTCTTTTAATGATGTGTTTCACCGTCATGTTAAACGAGAAATGAATGAGCTGAGATCCAAATATACTTCTTAATGTTTTTTATTCCACAGGTTATGTAAGGATTCAAACGTAATGTTATACAAAGACAGTAAAAGAGTAAAAAAAAATAAACATCACATACGAGGGAATCTCGTGTTTGTGACATCGCCCAGGACCGGCGTTCTATTCCAGATTCTACTTGCTGATTCCAGACGTTCAATTAGAAGATCCTCAGGCTCATGTTTGATGTATTCATTCCAGACAGTTGATTTTCGACACCTCATTTCGAGCAAGACTGTCTCAGCCGTAGCCTTCGTTCTCATTTTCCCCGGTTGTACGTCATTCAGGGTCAAGTAGTGTTGTACAGCAGGCAGAAAGTTCTTGTTACAGAGTCTCTTCATCAACGGGTGGAAATTAAGGCGGTAGAAATCATCCTCCATCTCTTCAAGACAGCTGTGTTGTAGTTGGCTGGGATGGTCTACTTGGCAACCGTAGCAGATCTCCCTCCAATACCTGCGTATGGTTTTACCTAGTAGATGAAATACAACTGTCTTTAAAGCTTTCAAGAAGAAACCGCTTATCCATCCATCCGTGTCATCATTAGCTGCTGGTTCTTGGTCTTGAGAAGCAGTGGATAAAGCAGGCGGATGCACGTCGACAGTTTCGTTCCCGGGGCAGGCGGTTGCTGCCTTCCCTACAGGTTCCTCCTCGTCATCCACATCTTGCATTTCAGTTGCAACAGAGTCGTCTGTGTCGTCTTTGACGTCCAATGAAGGACGGGCTCCGTCTGTCGTGTCGTTGTTAGAACCCTCGTACTTATGACCGTCAGCCGCAACGTGTTCTACCGCAGGATGTAGAGGTGACGGCGAGGAGTTGTTCATCCCGTACCCGGGGCCGCCTGTAGCAGCTCCGAGGAAGGTAGTGACGATACGTCTCGGAACACCTTCTGGCCTCATCGTTGTCTTGGACGGTCTTGTTCCAACAGGTACGTCTGCATGGTGTTGCTCTGGAAAAAATCCTCTTTATAACAGCCATCAACAAGTAGGCGGTCCAGGGTGGGGCGGTCCTAAAACACAAGGGCATCATTCCATAAGCGGCTATGGTAGAAGAGACCGTCGATTTTTGGAGAAATCTCCTGGATTGTCTCACTCCAAGCATCCATCGGTATGGTTAACAGAGTACGAAAAACACCACAATCGGAATTAATATACTCCAGGACGAAATCTTCTTCTTCTTCACCTGTGACTCCTGTTGATACTTTATGGATGGCCCTGAAGGACCAACGTCCTGATCCTAACATTTGAATCACATCGTCTTTTGCACCTGCACGTCACTAACATGCTGGTGCTTGACCTCGGCTTGCTTGCACCGTCACTTGAAATTACTGCATTTAATAAAAACAAGAGAAAAGAAACGCCCTTTAAACTTGACTGTAGCTTGCTGAATAAACGCATCCAACATACGCACTGGTGGATGCATTTAGACAATCATCAGCTGGTCATTTGGTCGATGCTGAGCCAGGATAATTAATAATTTTAGCGATAACTTCCTTGGAGAAACATCTCACCCGTCCAGCTGGAGTTGCTGTCCTGGCAGCTGCCTCACTGTCCAGCTCATATTTGATGTCACAGCAGTGTTTCTGTGAATGGAGATGCACTGCCAGTGTCCAGCTGAATCAGGTGTAACTGGATCACACGTCACCATCTTTGTATCTGCGGCCAATTTAAGCGCAGAAAAACAAGGCGTTTGACAAATTTTATTGATGGTAAAGGCATAAAGGGAAATTTTAGGCGTGTTTTCCTTCTCCCATAGCTATTAATAGTAATATTGAAATGTTTATTTTTATCTTTGCTGAAGGGGACCCCACATATGACCTTGAAATGAATAAGGATCGGGCATGCGCATGATGTAACTTACTGAAATTCAGTGACCGTTTTCTCCCACCAACTTTCATCTATTTGAAAACCTGATTCCCTGTTGTATGCTCCTCTCGTTTTTGACCTCAATCTCATTAATATATTTCAGAAACAATTCTCTTCTAGGGCTGAGTAGATTGTTGCTGAGTCAGGAGGTAGAGAAGGAAACCTGTGAAAGTCTTTATTTTTTTATTTATTTTAGACAAAATATATGATTTGATATTGTTTTGAGAGACTATTGTACGAGCGTGACAAGCATTTCTCCAAGTAAGAGGGAGGAAACACACGATTCTCTTTTTGGGCCAGAATTCTGAGTGGCTGAATTATATTTACAGCGCTTCTGAAATTGGGAGCAAACTTTAATAGCATGGAACGTAACCTTGGGATTCTTGACATTGGTAGGTCTTTTCATAGGCAGTGAGGAATATACTGGAGCATTAATAGAGGATGAGCATGAAAACATTTCCAGTTTGGACTAAGGTAAACATCAGTAAGACAGCAGATTTTATGAATATAAGAGGCTCAATAATAAAACTGTTTTAAATTTACACTTATGGAGTAACGATCTGCTGACCCGAGGAGACTTCCCACTCCAAACAAAATCACTTGCTGTAGTTTATCAATGATTTTTTTTTTTTTCTTTTTAAATTTCTCCACCTCTGAAGGTCAGATTTGACTAGAGTCGTGCGTGAAGGTAAAGGTAGAGGATTTATTGTCAATTCTGCCATATGCATTACATATCAAGGATTGAAATGTGCAGCCACATGAACGCAGAGAGATTTAAAACAAGATTCTTTAAATCAAAGTGCAGGTTCTTGAAGCCTACCCCTTTTAATTGGATGACATATGCTTTTCTCATTTTTGACCCTATATCCTGAAAACATGAATAATAATTCACTATTGTTATGCATGATGCCTTTAAACCCTAGAGATGAGCTCTGTGCTAAAGACTTAATGCCCAAGTGGTTTCCATAATACCTCTTATGAAGACCCTCCAATATTTATAACGTACAGAACATTAAGAATCACCCGTTATAATGTACTTAAATCGGTAATAATAATGTATATGTAATAATGTATAATCAAAAAACATGTTTTATTAGTGCATAATTTACATTTTCCCTTTGGTTTCCTTGTTTATACATTCTGTTTATAAATGCTAATGATAATGCTAATAACAGACATATGTAGATCGTAGTTATGAGAACACAGAAGTGTAAGAGCTGTTGCCACGAAAGAGCATTACAAGGGTACTGTGCTATAAAACGGTTATTATTCATGATGCTAATGTCGAATCAGCGTAGCATTTTTGTGTGGTCATCTTTGCTAAGTATGGAAGTCAAAAGTCGTGGGACAACCTGGGAGTAAGTTCAGGTGGTCATGGAAAAGTGGACAGGAAGTTAATATACTGTAGGATTTCACAGCTTCTATTGACTGAATTGACTGATCTGCATCTTGTGACATTTATGAGACATTTATCTGAGAAACTTAAGGGAAATCAAACATATGCAGTGGCAGGAAGTAGCAATGAAAGCAATCGTGAAGCTATTTAGTGAAATCTCGCAGAAAAGCATTTCCTCCTCCCAGAGGCTCTTTGACTGTGTGTGTGATTGCAATGGCAATGATCTTGAATCCACTTCGTGGGGACTGTCTTTCCTTATTTTATACTGAACAACAAGCACGGCTCTATTTACTGTTTCGTTCAAATGAAACACAACATACCAGGGCCCATCACTGTGTTCTGAAACCTCCTTTGAGTTGGGTCTGTTTCAAGCACTGAGTCAATAAGCGTCATGCAATCTTGAGCTGCGTTTTTAATGTGTGCAGTTTTGGCGCGTGTTGCTCGCTCGGTGCCCAGAGAGTACAGAGAGCTGCAGATGGTAACAGGCAGGGAGGTGGGAAACCTTGTCTCTCTTGCACCTCAGACTGTGCTGAAACCTGATTTGTAAACATGCTCACAGGAACCATCTGCCGCTGAGTTCATGTTTTCCTCTGCATTTTTTGATTTGGGATTCTATAAATAGACAGAGAGATGAAGGAGACCACTATATGTCAAATCTGTATGATTGATGGTCCCCCGGGAGTAATAAAACCCTCCCCTTCCGGAAGTAATAAACCCCACCCCTTTTTATATCAAAAAGAAATTAAAATAATTACCCTCCCCATTTTTATATCAACAGGAAATTAAAATAATGAAGGTCCAAGGGGTAGCTTCACCCTTGTGTGATGCAGGGGGTGGGGGTCAGCTACATCCTCACAGACGCAAGGGTCAGGCAGGGTCAGCGGGAGGGTGGGTGTGTGATGAGACACCGGGAGGATTACCTTAGGGGTGTGGGTAAAAAAAAAGGGGTAAAACAAAAAGAAAGAAATACTTTTAGTTTTCAGCATTAGTCAATGTTTGAACTGTTTCTGCATTGCAGGCTAAATAATCAAAACACATTAGTAGCTACAATATTATTTCGGGTTTAAACATTTTAGAAGTTATTTAACATCTTATGAAGAAGTTTTTCATTCTTGAAATATTTCTTAAAGATAAAACAGTAGAAAGAAAACACTTCTTAGTCTTCACTAATAGTTCAAACGACGCAGCTACCCAACTCATGCACCATTTTTCAAAATGCGTTTAAACAGATAATTTGTACTTGTTTGAGAAATACTTTTAGTTTTCAGAATAGAACAAAAGAAAGAAATACTTTTAGTTTTCAGAAAATAAGGTTGAGTGAACAAGGATAAAACAAAAGAAAGAAATACTTTTAGTTTTCAGAAAATAAGGTTGAGTGAACAAGGATAAAACAAAAGAAAGAAATACTTTAGTTTTCAGCATTAGTTCAAATAACACAGCTATTCAACTCATATGAGTTTCTGTTGAATCAGTCTATTTAATTTTACACCCTGTGTGAGTTTTAAACGATGCAATTTTACTTACTCAGGAAATACTTAAAAAAGGGGTAAACAGCGGTGTGACAACAGGCATTATGCCTGACTCTTTCTCAGACACCGAAGCATACCACATTTTACATCAGTTCCGGGGTAACCTTCGCTGTTGACCAGACCTTCCAGAACTTCATCCTCCTTTCCAAAAGGACTCCAGACTACCCATGGATGCCTCTTCCTCTGCACGTCGTAGGTGAATATTTATCTATCTATCCATCTATCTATATCTATACAGTATACATATAAGTATATACATATATGTGTATCTATGTATTTACATTTACATATATAAGTATAATAAAAACGTTACGCCATGTTTATCACGTACCATGTCTCTTTTCATTGACAGACGTCGTCACTCATCTGTGTGACGTTCATTTAACGCAGAGTGATACTGGTAAAAATATTGAATTATTTCATAATTCGTTGTTAATATCTCTATTATGTGTTACAACAGCCGCACTTCTATTTTTCAGATATTATCGCCTCCGCGAATAACTTCCCGGAGACGCTGATCGGCGCTGAGGAGCTTGAGCGGTTAATGCGTGTAACTTTTGAAGACGGAGATGCCCGTGCGGATCTGTCGGCTGTGAATCTGAGAGCGAGTCTTCAAGTCAGCGGCACCGAGGCTCAGAACACGCCGTGTATTATAATAATCGACAGCGAGGACGAGTTCGTCCGGGGCCGAGTACAGGAAATCGATCGAAGGGGAGTAACCAACGCTCTCTGAGCCGTAAGCGACGGTTAATTTGGCACGGAAGACAGGACCGGCGCGAGTCATTGGTGAGAAGGAGACAGCGATTCTAATCATAATTACGATAACTAGGTAAAGAATAGCGGTATTTATTAAGTGTATATACATGCGTATGTGTGTGTGTGTGTGTGTGTGTGTGTGTGTGTGTGTGTGTGTGTGTGTGTGTGTGTGTGTGTGTGTGTGCATGAAAAGGTCACCCGGAACCCGGAAATCAGACACGACCGGGAAGTCATCCGGACCCTGTGGATGCTGATCATTCATTGAACGGGTCGCTCCAACTGTTCAACGGTGAGAGCAAAACATTCAGTTCAATAAAAAAAAAGTATTTTAACCACAGTCTGTCGATGTATTTTATATTTAACTACCTATGTTTTTTGTTTTATTCAACGCCTGTGCGTATGAAAACAGACGATCAGTCAGAGGTCGAAGGAGTAGGGCACCCGCTCGTTGATTCTTTAACTCACCAGACGCCTCAGCTGATAGGAGGTGGGAAAAAACATTTTGGAGTGATAGTTTACGTTTCACTGCTGTATTTATTTATTTATTTTTTCACATGAAAACAGATACAAAGACAACGAGCACGCCACACCTTCTACCTGTCGCTTCAACACCAACACCAACACCAACGTTTGGGAAGATACGAATCTCAATTTTTTTCAACACATCTCTACCGTTCAGTATCAGTTGAATGGTTGTATGTTCGCTATTGTGTGTGTGTGTGTGTGTGTGTGTGTGTGCGCGTACGTGCGTGCGTGCGTGCGTGCGTGTGTGTGTGTTTTATCTGTAATGCGGTTTGTCTATGTTCCGGCTATGTGCTTTTAGACGGTGTCATTTTACTATTGAAGGTGTTTGAGTAACTGTTGCTGCTAAGCGTCATTGTGATTTTACTACTATGCTTTAACGACGACGGACACTAGAGACCGCGATTACTATTTCGCACTATGCTTTAACGACGGCGGCCACGTGAGGTCGAGATTACTATTTCACACTATGCTTTAACGATGGCGACCACTAGAGGTCGGGATTACTATTTTACACTATGCTTTAACGACGGCGGCCACTAGAGGTCGTGATTTTACTAACTGTAATGTGCTTTAACGACGGCGGCCGCTAGAGGTCGTGATTTTACTAACTGTAATGTGCTTTAACGACGCCGGCCGCTAGAGGTCGTGATTTTACTAACTGCAATGTGCTTTAACGACGGCGGCCGCTAGAGGTCGTGATTTTACTAATTGTAATGTGCTTTAACGACGGCGGCCACTAGAGGTCGTGATTTTACTAACTGTAATGTGCTTTAACGACGGCGGCCACTAGAGGTCGTGATTTTTACTAACTGTAATGTGCTTTAATGACGGCGGCCACTAGAGGTCGTGATTTTACTAACTGTAATGTGCTTTAACGACGGCGGCCACTAGAGGTCGTGATTTTACTAACTGTAATGTGGTTTAACGACGGCGGCCGCTAGAGGTCGTGATTTTACTAACTGTAATGTGCTTTAACGACGGCGGCCACTAGAGGTCGTGATTTTACTAATTGAAATGTGGTTTAACGACGTCGTCCACTAGAGGTCGTGATTTTACTAACTGCAATGTGCTTTAACGACGGCGGCCGCTAGAGGTCGTGATTTTACTAATTGTAATGTGCTTTAACGACGGCGGCCACTAGAGGTGGTGATTTTACTAACTGTAATGTGCTTTAACGACGGCGGCCGCTAGAGGTCGTGATTTTACTAACTGTAATGTGCTTTAACGACGGCGGCCACTAGAGGTCGTGATTTTACTAATTGAAATGTGGTTTAACGACGTCGTCCACTAGAGGTCGTGATTTTACTAACTGTAATGTGGTTTAACGACGGCGGCCGCTAGAGGTCGTGATTTTACTAATTGTAATGTGCTTTAACGACGGCGGCCACTAGAGGTCGTGATTTTACTTTTTTATATTTAACTACCTATGTTTTTTGTTTTATTCAACGCCTGTGCGTATGAAAACAGACGATCAGTCAGAGGTCGAAGGAGTAGGGCACCCGCTCGTTGATTCTTTGACTCACCAGACGCCTCAGCTGATAGGAGGTGGGAAAAAACATTTTGGAGTGATAGTTTACGTTTCACTGCTGTATTTATTTATTTATTTTTTCACATGAAAACAGATACAAAGACAACGAGCACGCCACACCTTCTACCTGTCGCTTCAACACCAACACCAACACCAACTTTGGTAAGATACGAATCTCAATTTTTTTCAACACATCTCTACCGTTCAGTATCAGTTGAATGGTTGTATGTTCGCTATTGTGTGTGTGTGTGTGCGCGTACGTGCGTGCGTGCGTGCGTGTGTGTGTGTGTGCGTGTGTGTGTGTTTTATCTGTAATGCGGTTTGTCTATGTTCCGGTTATGTGCTTTTAGACGGTGTCATTTTACTATTGAAGGTGTTTGAGTAACTGTTGCTGCTCAGCGTCATTGTGATTTTAATACTATGCTTTAACGACGGCGGCCGCTAGAGGTCGTGATTTTACTAATTGTAATGTGCTTTAACGACGGCGGCCACTAGAGGTCGTGATTTTACTAACTGTAATGTGTTTTAACGACGGCGGCCACTAGAGGTCGTGATTTTACTAACTGTAATGTGCTTTAATGAGGGCGGCCACTAGAGGTCGTGATTTTACTAATTGTAATGTGCTTTAACGACGGCGGACGCTAGAGGTCGTGATTTTACTAACTGTAATGTGCTTTAACGACAGCGGCCGCGAGAGGTCGTGATTTTACTAACTGTAATGTGCTTTAACGACGGCGGCCGCTAGAGGTCGTGATTTTACTAACTGTAATGTGCTTTAACGACGGCGGCCACTAGAGGTCGTCATTTTACGAATTGTAATGTGCTTTAACGACGGCGGCCACTAGAGGTCGTGATTTTACTAACTGTTATGTGGTTTAACGACGGCGGCCGCTAGAGGTCGTGATTTTACTAATTGTAATGTGCTTTAACGATGGCGGCCACTAGAGGTCGTGATTTTACTAACTGTAATGTGCTTTAACGACGGCGTCCACTAGAGGTCGTGATTTTACTAACTGTAATGTGGTTAAACGACGGCGTCCACTAGAGGTCTTGATTTTACTAATTGTAATGTGGTTTAATGACAGTATACACTAGTGATTTACTATTTGTTTTTACGCTTTAAATGTTGATCCTTAGTAGATCCCTACATTTACACTCTGTTTATATTAATATCATATTAACTGCTATCCGAGGTCTTGCTTCTAGATTGTATTTACATTTGTGTTGTTGTCGGTATTCTGTTTCAGCTCTCCCCTCTGGGTCTTGGCCTTTGTGGGAGACATCGACGCCGGTTTCCTCAGTACCTCTGGATCTACTATCCGGACCGTTCCCTGCTGAAGACTCGACGTCGGCATCTGGGCTATCCGCACCTCCACAGCCACCGTCGCCGACACCATCAGCACAGCCAGCAACCACAGACAAGCCGCGGACATCGCCCCGGATACCAAAACAAAAAGAAAGAAATACTTGTGTGTGTGTGTGTGTGCATGAAAAGATCACCTGGAACCCGGAAATCAGACACGACCGGGAAGTTATCCGGACCCTGTGGATGCTGATCATTCATTGAACGGGTCGCTCCAACTGTTCAACGGTGAGAGCAAAACATTCAGTTCAATAAAAAAAAAGTATTTTAACCACAGTCTGTCGATGTATTTTATATTTAACTACCTATGTTTTTTGTTTTATTCAACGCCTGTGCGTATGAAAACAGACGATCAGTCAGAGGTCGAAGGAGTAGGGCACCCGCTCGTTGATTCTTTAACTCACCAGACGCCTCAGCTGATAGGAGGTGGGAAAAAACATTTTGGATTGATAGTTTACGTTTCACTGCTGTATTTATTTATTTATTTTTTCACATGAAAACAGATACAAAGACAACGAGCACGCCACACCTTCTACCTGTCGCTTCAACACCAACACCAACACCAACGTTTGGTAAGATACGAATCTCAATTTTTTTCAACACATCTCTACCGTTCAGTATCAGTTGAATGGTTGTATGTTCGCTATTGTGTGTGTGTGTGTGTGTGTGTGTGTGCGCGTGCGTGCGTACGTGCGTGTGTGTGTGCGTGTGTGTGTGTTTTATCTGTAATGCGGTTTGTCTATGTTCCGGCTATGTGCTTTTAGACGGTGTCATTTTACTATTGAAGGTGTTTGAGTAACTGTTGCTGCTAAGCGTCATTGTGATTTTACTACTATGCTTTAACGACGACGGACACTAGAGGTCGCGATTACTATTTCACACTGTGCCTTAACGACGGCGACCACTAGAGGTCGCGATTACTATTTTACACTATGCTTTAACGACGGCGGCCACTAGAGGTCGTGATTTTACTAACTGTAATGTGCTTTAACGACGGCGGCCACTAGAGGACGTGATTTTACTAACTGTAATGTGCTTTAACGACGGCGGCCACTAGAGGACGTGATTTTACTAATTGTAATGTGCTTTAACGACGGCGGCCGCTAGAGGTCGTGATTTTACTAACTGTAATGTGCTTTAACGACGTCGGCCGCTAGAGGTCGTGATTTTACTAACTGCAATGTGCTTTAACGACGGCGGCCGCTAGAGGTCGTGATTTTAGTAATTGTAATGTGCTTTAACGACGGCGGCCACTAGAGGTCGTGATTTTACTAACTGTAATGTGCTTTAACGACGGCGGCCACTAGAGGTCGTGATTTTACTAACTGTAATGTGCTTTAACGACGGCGGCTACTAGAGGTCGTGATTTTACTAACTGTAATGTGCTTTAATGACGGCGGCCACTAGAGGTCGTGATTTTACTAACTGTAATGTGCTTTAACGACGGCGGCCACTAGAGGGCGGGATTTTACTAATTGTAATGTGCTTTAACGACGAAGGCCACTAGAGGTCGTGATTTTACTAATTGTAATGTGCTTTAACGACGGCGGCCACTAGAGGTCGTGATTTTACTAACTGTAATGTGGTTTAACGACGGCGTCCACTAGAGGTCGTGATTTTACTTATTGTAAAGTGCTTTAATGAGAGTATACACTAGTGATTTACTATTTGTTTTTACGCTTTAAATGTTGATCCTTAGTAGATCCCTACATTTACACTCTGTTTATATTAATATCATATTAACTGCTATCCGAGGTCTTGCTTCTAGATTGTATTTACATTTGTATTGTTGTCGGTATTCTGTTTCAGCTCTCCCCTCTGGGTCTTGGCCTTTGTGGGAGACATCGATGCCGGTTTCCTCAGTACCTCTGGATCTACTATCCGGACCGTTCCCTGCTGAAGACTCGACGTCGGCATCTGGGCTATCCGCACCTCCACAGCCACCGTCGCCGACACCATCAGCACAGCCAGCAACCACAGACAAGCCGCGGACATCGCCCCGGATACCAAAACAAAAAGAAAGAAATACTTGTGTGTGTGTGTGTGTGTGTGCATGAAAAGATCACCCGGAACCCGGAAATCAGACACGACCGGGAAGTTATCCGGACCCTGTGGATGCTGATCATTCATTGAACGGGTCGCTCCAACTGTTCAACGGTGAGAGCAAAACATTCAGTTCAATAAAAAAAAAGTATTTTAACCACAGTCTGTCGATGTATTTTATATTTAACTACCTATGTTTTTTGTTTTATTCAACGCCTGTGCGTATGAAAACAGACGATCAGTCAGAGGTCGAAGGAGTAGGGCACCCGCTCGTTGATTCTTTAACTCACCAGACGCCTCAGCTGATAGGAGGTGGGAAAAAACATTTTGGAGTGATAGTTTACGTTTCACTGCTGTATTTATTTATTTATTTTTTCACATGAAAACAGATACAAAGACAACGAGCACGCCACACCTTCTACCTGTCGCTTCAACACCAACACCAACACCAACGTTTGGTAAGATACGAATCTCAATTTTTTTCAATACATCTCTACCGTTCAGTATCAGTTGAATGGTTGTATGTTCGCTATTGTGTGTGTGTGTGTGCGCGTACGTGCGTGCGTGCGTGCGTGTGTGTGTGTGTGCGTGTGTGTGTGTTTTATCTGTAATGCGGTTTGTCTATGTTCCGGTTATGTGCTTTTAGACGGTGTCATTTTACTATTGAAGGTGTTTGAGTAACTGTTGCTGCTCAGCGTCATTGTGATTTTAATACTATGCTTTAACGACGGCGGCCGCTGGAGGTCGTGATTTTACTAATTGTAATGTGCTTTAACGACGGCGGCCACTAGAGGTCGTGATTTTACTAATTGTAATGTGCTTTAACGACGGCGGCCACTAGAGGTCGTGATTTTACTAATTGTAATGTGCTTTAACGACGGCGGCCACTAGAGGTCGTGATTTTACTAACTGTAATGTGCTTTAACGACGGCGGCCACTAGAGGTCGTGATTTTACTAACTGTAATGTGCTTTAACGACGGCGGCCACTAGAGGTCGTGATTTTACTAATTGTAATGTGCTTTAACGACGGCGGCTGCTAGAGGTCGTGATTTTACTAATTGTAATGTGCTTTAACGACGGCGGCCACTAGAGGTCGTGATTTTACTAACTGTAATGTGCTTTAACAACGGCGGCCACTAGAGGTCGTGATTTTACTAACTGTAATGTGCTTTAATGAGGGCGGCCACTAGAGGTCGTGATTTTACTAATTGTAATGTGCTTTAACGACGGCGGACGCTAGAGGTCGTGATTTTACTAACTCTAATGTGGTTTAACGACGGCGTCCACTAGAGGTCGTGATTTTACTAATTGTAATGTGGTTTAATGACAGTATACACTAGCGATTTACTATTAGTTTTTACGCTTTAAATGTTGATCCTTAGTAGATCCCTACATTTACACTCTGTTTATATTAATATCATATTAACTGCTATCCGAGGTCTTGCTTCTAGATTGTATTTACATTTGTATTGTTGTCGGTATTCTGTTTCAGCTCTCCCCTCTGGGTCTTGGCCTTTGTGGGAGACATCGACGCCGGTTTCCTCAGTACCTCTGGATCTACTATCCGGACCGTTGCCTGCTGAAGACTCGACGTCGGCATCTGGGCTATCCGCACCTCCACAGCCACCGTCGCCGACACCATCAGCACAGCCAGCAACCACAGACAAGCCGCGGACATCGCCCCGGATACCAAAAGAAAAAGAAAGAAATACTTGTGTGTGTGTGTGTGTGTGTGCATGAAAAGATCACCCGGAACCCGGAAATCAGACACGACCGGGAAGTTATCCGGACCCTGTGGATGCTGATCATTCATTGAACGGGTCGCTCCAACTGTTCAACGGTGAGAGCAAAACATTCAGTTCAATAAAAAAAAAGTATTTTAACCACAGTCTGTCGATGTATTTTATATTTAACTACCTATGTTTTTTGTTTTATTCAACGCCTGTGCGTATGAAAACAGACGATCAGTCAGAGGTCGAAGGAGTAGGGCACCCGCTCGTTGATTCTTTAACTCACCAGATGCCTCAGCTGATAGGAGGTGGGAAAAAACATTTTGGAGTGATAGTTTACGTTTCACTGCTGTATTTATTTATTTATTTTTTCACATGAAAACAGATACAAAGACAACGAGCACGCCACACCTTCTACCTGTCGCTTCAACACCAACACCAACACCAACGTTTGGTAAGATACGCATCTCAATTTTTTTCAACACATCTCTACCGTTCAGTATCAGTTGAATGGTTTTATGTTCGCTATTGTGTGCGTGCGTGCGTGTGTGTGTGCATGTGTGTGTGTTTTATCTGTAATGCGGTTTGTCTATGTTCCGGCTATGTGCTTTTAGACGGTGTCATTTTACTATTGAAGGTGTTTGAGTAACTGTTGCTGCTAAGCGTCATTGTGATTTTAATACGATGCTTTAACGACGGCGGCCGCTAGAGGTCGTGATTTTACTAATTGTAATGTGCTTTAACGACGGCGGCCACTAGAGGTCGTGATTTTACTAACTGTAATGTGCTTTAACGACGGCGGCCACTAGAGGTCGTGATTTTACTAATTGTAATGTGCTTTAACGACGGCGGCCACTAGATGTCGTGATTTTACTAACTGTAATGTGCTTTAACGACGGCGGCCACTAGAGGTCGTGATTTTACTAACTGTAATGTGCTTTAATGACGGCGGCCATTAGAGGTCGTGATTTTACTAACTGTAATGTGCTTTAACGACGGCGGCCACTAGAGGTCGTGATTTTACTAATTGTAATGTGCTTTAACGACGGCGGCCGCTAGAGGTCGTGATTTTACTAATTGTAATGTGCTTTAACGACGGCGGCCACTAGAGGACGTGATTTTACTAACTGTAATGTGCTTTAATGAGGGCGGCCACTAGAGGTCGTGATTTTACTAATTGTAATGTGCTTTAACGACGGCGGACGCTAGAGGTCGTGATTTTACTAACTGTAATGTGCTTTAACGACAGCGGCCGCTAGAGGTCGTAATTTTACTAACTCTAATGTGCTTTAACGACGGCGGCCGCTAGAGGTCGTGATTTTACTAACTGTAATGTGCTTTAACGACGGCGGCCACTAGAGGTCGTAATTTTACTAATTGTAATGTGCTTTAACGACGGCGGCCACTAGAGGTCGTGATATTACTAACTGTTATGTTGTTTAACGACGGCGACCGCTAGAGGTCGTGATTTTACTAATTGTAATGTGCTTTAACGACGGCGGCCACTAGAGGTCGTGATTTTACTAACTGTAATGTGCTTTAACGACGGCGTCCACTAGAAGTCGTGATTTTACTAACTGTAATGTGGTTAAACGATGGCGTCCACTAGAGGTCGTGATTTTACTAATTGTAATGTGGTTTAATGACAGTATACACTAGTGATTTACTATTTGTTTTTACGCTTTAAATGTTGATCCTTAGTAGATCCCTACATTTACACTCTGTTTATATTAATATCATATTAACTGCTATCCGAGGTCTTGCTTCTAGATTGTATTTACATTTGTATTGTTGTCGGTATTCTGTTTCAGCTCTCCCCTCTGGGTCTTGGCCTTTGTGGGAGACATCGACGCCGGTTTCCTCAGTACCTCTGGATCTACTATCCGGACCGTTCCCTGCTGAAGACTCGACGTCGGCATCTGGGCTATCCGCACCTCCACAGCCACCGTCGCCGACACCATCAGCACAGCCAGCAACCACAGACAAGCCGCGGACATCGCCCCGGATACCAAAACAAAAAGATAGAAATACTTGTGTGTGTGTGTGTGTGTGTGCATGAAAAGATCACCCGGAACCCGGAAATCAGACACGACCGGGAAGTCATCCGGACCCTGTGGATGCTGATCATTCATTGAACGGGTCGCTCCAACTGTTCAACGGTGAGAGCAAAACATTCAGTTCAATAAAAAAAAAGTATTTTAACCACAGTCTGTCGATGTATTTTATATTTAACTACCTATGTTTTTTGTTTTATTCAACGCCTGTGCGTATGAAAACAGACGATCAGTCAGAGGTCGAAGGAGTAGGGCACCCGCTCGTTGATTCTTTAACTCACCAGACGCCTCAGCTGACAGGAGGTGGGAAAAAACATTTTGGAGTGATAGTTTACGTTTCACTGCTGTATTTATTTATTTATTTTTTCACATGAAAACAGATACAAAGACAATGAGCACGCCACACCTTCTACCTGTCGCTTCAACACCAACACCAACACCAACGTTTGGTAAGATACGAATCTCAATTTTTTTCAACACATCTCTACCGTTCAGTATCAGTTGAATGGTTGTATGTTCGCTATTGTGTGTGTGTGTGTGTGTGTGTGTGCGCGTACGTGCGTGCGTGCGTGTGTGTGTGCGTGTGTGTGTGTTTTATCTGTAATGCGGTTTGTCTATGTTCCGGCTATGTGCTTTTAGACGGTGTCATTTTACTATTGAAGGTGTTTGAGTAACTGTTGCTGCTAAGCGTCATTGTGATTTTACTACTATGCTTTAACGACGACGGACACTAGAGGTCGCGATTACTATTTCACACTATGCTTTAACGACGGCGGCCACGTGAGGTCGAGATTACTATTTCACACTATGCTTTAACGATGGCGACCACTAGAGGTCGAGATTACTAATTTACACTATGCTTTAACGACGGCGGCCACTAGAGGTCGTGATTTTACTAACTGTAATGTGCTTTAACGACGGCGGCCACTAGAGGTCGTGATTTTACTAATTGTAATGTGCTTTAACGACGGCGGCCGCTAGAGGTCGTGATTTTACAAACTGTAATGTGCTTTAACGACGCCGGCCGCTAGAGGTCGTGATTTTACTAACTGCAATGTGCTTTAACGACGGCGGCCCGCTAGAGGTCGTGATTTTACTAATTGTAATGTGCTTTAACGACGGCGGCCACTAGAGGTCGTGATTTTACTAACTGTAATGTGCTTTAACGACGGCGGCCACTAGAGGTCGTGATTTTACTAATTGTAATGTGCTTTAACGACGGCGGCCACTAGAGGTCGTGATTTTACTAACTGTAATGTGCTTTAACGACGGCGGCCACTAGAGGTCGTGATTTTACTAACTGTAATGTGCTTTAATGACTGCGGCCACTAGAGGTGGTGATTTTACTAACTGTAATGTGCTTTAACGACGGCGGCCACTAGAGGTCGTGATTTTACTAATTGTAATGTGCTTTAACGACGGCGGCCACTAGAGGTCGTGATTTTACTAATTGTAATGTGCTTTAACGACGGCGGCCACTAGAGGTCGTGATTTTACTAATTGTAATGTACTTTAACGATGGCGGCCACTAGAGGTCGTGATTTTACTAACTGTAATGTGCTTTAACGACGGCGTCCACTAGAGGTCGTGATTTTACTAATTGTAATGTGGTTTAATGACAGTATACACTAGTGATTTACTATTTGTTTTTACGCTTTAAATGTTGATCCTTAGTAGATCCCTACATTTACACTCTGTTTATATTAATATCATATTAACTGCTATCCGAGGTCTTGCTTCTAGATTGTATTTACATTTGTGTTGTTGTCGGTATTCTGTTTCAGCTCTCCCCTCTGGGTCTTGGCCTTAGTGGGAGACATCGACGCCGGTTTCCTCAGTACCTCTGGATCTACTATCCGGACCGTTCCCTGCTGAAGACTCAACGTCGGCATCTGGGCTATCCGCACCTCCACAGCCACCGTCGCCGACACCATCAGCACAGCCAGCAACCACAGACAAGCCGCAGACATCGCCCCGGATACCAAAACAAAAAGAAAGAAATACTTGTGTGTGTGTGTGTGTGTGCATGAAAAGATCACCCGGAACCCGGAAATCAGACACGACCGGGAAGTTATCCGGACCCTGTGGATGCTGATCATTCATTGAACGGGTCGCTCCAACTGTTCAACGGTGAGAGCAAAACATTCAGTTCAATAAAAAAAAAGTATTTTAACCGCAGTCTGTCGATGTATTTTATATTTAACTACCTATGTTTTTTGTTTTATTCAACGCCTGTGCCTATGAAAACAGACGATCAGTCAGAGGTCGAAGGAGTAGGGCACCCGCTCGTTGATTCTTTAACTCACCAGACGCCTCAGCTGATAGGAGGTGGGAAAAAACATTTTGGAGTGATAGTTTACGTTTCACTGCTGTATTTATTTATTTATTTTTTCACATGAAAACAGATACAAAGACAACGAGCACGCCACACCTTCTACCTGTCGCTTCAACACCAACACCAACACCAACGTAAGATACGAATCTCAATTTTTTTCAACACATCTCTACCGTTCAGTATCAGTTGAATGGTTGTATGTTCGCTATTGTGTGTGTGTGTGTGTGTGTGTGTGTGTGTGTGCGCGTACGTGCGTGCGTGCGTGCGTGTGTGTGTGTGTGCGTGTGTGTGTGTGTATTTTATCTGTAATGCGGTTTGTCTATGTTCCGGCTATGTGCTTTTAGACGGTGTCATTTTACTATTGAAGGTGTTTGAGTAACTGTTGCTGCTAAGCGTCATTGTGATTTTACTACTATGCTTTAACGACGACGGACACTAGAGGTCGCGATTACTATTTCACACTGTGCCTTAACGACGGCGACCACTAGAGGTCGGGATTACTATTTTACACTATGCTTTAACGACGGCGGCCACTAGAGGTCGTGATTTTACTAACTGTAATGTGCTTTAACGACGGCGGCCACTAGAGGACGTGATTTTACTAATTGTAATGTGCTTTAACGACGGCGGCCGCTAGAGGTCGTGATTTTACTAACTGTAATGTGCTTTAACGACGTCGGCCGCTAGAGGTAGTGATTTTACTAACTGCAATGTGCTTTAACGACGGCGGCCGCTAGAGGTCGTGATTTTACTAATTGTAATGTGCTTTAACGACGGCGGCCACTAGAGGTCGTGATTTTACTAACTGTAATGTGCTTTAACGACGGCGGCCACTAGAGGTCGTGATTTTACTAACTGTAATGTGCTTTAATGACGGCGGCCACTAGAGGTCGTGATTTTACTAACTGTAATGTGCTTTAACGACTGCGGCCACTAGAGGTCGTGATTTTACTAATTGTAATGTGCTTTAACGACGGCGGCCACTAGAGGTCGTGATTTTACTTATTGTAATGTGCTTTAACGACGGCGGCCACTAGAGGTCGTGATTTTACTAATTGTAATGTGCTTTAACGACGGCGGCCACTAGAGATCGCGATTTTACTAACTGTTATGTGCTTTAACGACGGCGGCCACTAGAGGTCGTGATTTTACTAATTGTAATGTGCTTTAACGACGGCGGCCACTAGAGGTCGTGATTTTACTAACTGTAATGTGCTTTAACGACGGCGGCCACTAGAGGTCGTGATTTTACTAATTGTAATGTGGTTTAACGACGGCGTCCACTAGAGGTCGTGATTTTACTAACTGTAATGTGGTTTAACGACGGCGGCCGCTAGAGGTCGTGATTTTACGAATTGTAATGTGCTTTAACGACGGCGGCTACTAGAGGTCGTGATTTTACTAACTGTAATGTGGTTTAACGACGGCGTCCACTAGAGGTCGTGATTTTACTTATTGTAAAGTGGTTTAATGAGAGTATACACTAGTGATTTACTATTTGTTTTTACGCTTTAAATGTTGAACCTTAGTAGATCCCTACATTTACACTCTGTTTATATTAATATCATATTAACTGCTATCCGAGGTCTTGCTTCTACATTGTATTTACATTTGTATTGTTGTCGGTATTCTGTTTCAGCTCTCCCCTCTGGGTCTTGGCCTTTGTGGGAGACATCGACGCCGGTTTCCTCAGTACCTCTGGATCTACTATCCGGACCGTTCCCTGCTGAAGACTCGACGTCGGCATCTGGGCTATCCGCACCTCCACAGCCACCGTCGCCGACACCATCAGCACAGCCAGCAACCACAGACAAGCCGCGGACATCGCCCCGGATACCAAAACAAAAAGAAAGAAATACTTGTGTGTGTGTGTGTGTGTGCGCGTCCGTGCGTCCGTGCGTGTGTGTGTGCGTGTGTGTGTGTTTTATCTGTAATGCGGTTTGTCTATGTTCCGGCTATGTGCTTTTAGACGGTGTCATTTTACTATTGAAGGTGTTTGAGTAACTGTTGCTGCTAAGCGTCATTGTGATTTTACTACTATGCTTTAACGACGACGGACACTAGAGGTCGCGATTGCAATTTCACACTATGCTTTAACGATGGCGACCACTAGAGGTCGTGATTTTACTAACTGTAATGTGCTTTAACGACGGCGGCCACTAGAGGTCGATATTTTACTAATTGTAATGTGCTTTAACGACGGCGGCCGCTAGAGGTCGTGATTTTACTAACTGTAATTAGCTTTAACGACGGCAGCCACTAGAGGTCGTGATTTTACTAATTGTAATGTGCTTTAACGACGGCGGCCACTAGAGGTCGTGATTTTACTAACTGTTATGTGCTCTAACGACGGCGGCCACTAGAGGTCGTGATTTTACTAACTGTAATGTGCTTTAACGACGGCGGCCACTAGAGGTGGTGATTTTACTTATTGTAATGTGCTTTAACGACGGCGGCCACTAGAGGTCGTGATTTTACTAATTGTAATGTGCTTTAACGACGGCGGCCACTAGAGATCGCGATTTTACTAACTGTTATGTGCTTTAACGACGGCGGCCACTAGAGGTCATGATTTTACTAATTGTAATGTGCTTTAACGACGGCGGCCACTAGAGGTCGTGATTTTACTAACTGTAATGTGCTTTAACGACGGCGGCCACTAGAGGTCGTGATTTTACTAATTGTAATGTGGTTTAACGACGGCGTCCACTAGAGGTCGTGATTTTACTAACTGTAATGTGGTTTAACGACGGCGGCCGCTAGAGGTCGTGATTTTACTAATTGTAATGTGCTTTAACGACGGCGGCTACTAGAGGTCGTGATTTTACTAACTGTAATGTGGTTTAACGACGGCGTCCACTAGAGGTCGTGATTTTACTTATTGTAAAGTGGTTTAATGAGAGTATACACTAGTGATTTACTATTTGTTTTTACGCTTTAAATGTTGAACCTTAGTAGATCCCTACATTTACACTCTGTTTATATTAATATCATATTAACTGCTATCCGAGGTCTTGCTTCTACATTGTATTTACATTTGTATTGTTGTCGGTATTCTGTTTCAGCTCTCCCCTCTGGGTCTTGGCCTTTGTGGGAGACATCGACGCCGGTTTCCTCAGTACCTCTGGATCTACTATCCGGACCGTTCCCTGCTGAAGACTCGACGTCGGCATCTGGGCTATCCGCACCTCCACAGCCACCGTCGCCGACACCATCAGCACAGCCAGCAACCACAGACAAGCCGCGGACATCGCCCCGGATACCAAAACAAAAAGAAAGAAATACTTGTGTGTGTGTGTGTGTGTGCGCGTCCGTGCGTCCGTGCGTGTGTGTGTGCGTGTGTGTGTGTTTTATCTGTAATGCGGTTTGTCTATGTTCCGGCTATGTGCTTTTAGACGGTGTCATTTTACTATTGAAGGTGTTTGAGTAACTGTTGCTGCTAAGCGTCATTGTGATTTTACTACTATGCTTTAACGACGACGGACACTAGAGGTCGCGATTGCAATTTCACACTATGCTTTAACGATGGCGACCACTAGAGGTCGTGATTTTACTAACTGTAATGTGCTTTAACGACGGCGGCCACTAGAGGTCGATATTTTACTAATTGTAATGTGCTTTAACGACGGCGGCCGCTAGAGGTCGTGATTTTACTAACTGTAATTAGCTTTAACGACGGCAGCCACTAGAGGTCGTGATTTTACTAATTGTAATGTGCTTTAACGACGGCGGCCACTAGAGGTCGTGATTTTACTAACTGTTATGTGCTCTAAGGACGGCGGCCACTAGAGGTCGTGATTTTACTAACTGTAATGTGGTTTAACGACGGCGGCCACTAGAGGTCGTGATTTTACTAATTGTAATGTGCTTTAACGACGGCGGCCACTAGAGGTCGTGATTTTACTAATTGTAATGTGCTTTAACGACGGCGGCCACTAGAGGTCGTGATTTTACTAACTGTAATGTGGTTAAACGACGGCGTCCACTAGAGGTCGTGATTTTACTAATTGTAATGTGGTTTAATGACAGTATACACTAGTGATTTACTATTTGTTTTTACGCTTTAAATGTTGATCCTTAGTAGATCCCTACATTTACACTCTGTTTATATTAATATCATATTAACTGCTCTCCGAGGTCTTGCTTCTAGATTGTATTTACATTTGTATTGTTGTCGGTATTCTGTTTCAGCTCTCCCCTCTGGGTCTTGGCCTTTGTGGGAGACATCGACGCCGGTTTCCTCAGTACCTCTGGATCTACTATCCGGACCGTTCCCTGCTGAAGACTCGACGTCGGCATCTGGGCTATCCGCACCTCCACAGCCACCGTCGCCGACACCATCAGCACAGCCAGCAACCACAGACAAGCCGCGGACATCGCCCCGGATACCAAAACAAAAAGAAAGAAATACTTGTGTGTGTGTGTGTGTGTGTGCATGAAAAGATCACCCGCAACCCGGAAATCAGACACGACCGGGAAGTCATCCGGACCCTGTGGATGCTGATCATTCATTGAACGGGTCGCTCCAACTGTTCAACGGTGAGAGCAAAACATTCAGTTCAATAAAAAAAAAGTATTTTAACCACAGTCTGTCGATGTATTTTATATTTAACTACCTATATTTTTTGTTTTATTCAACGCCTGTGCGTATGAAAACAGACGATCAGTCAGAGGTCGAAGGAGTAGGGCACCCGCTCGTTGAATCTTTAACTCACCAGATGCCTCAGCTGATAGGAGGTGGGAAAAAACATTTTGGAGTGATAGTTTACGTTTCACTGCTGTATTTATTTATTTATTTTTTCACATGAAAACAGATACAAAGACATCGAGCACGCCACACCTTCTACCTGTCGCTTCAACACCAACACCAACACCAACGTTTGGTAAGATACGAATCTCAATTTTTTTCAACACATCTCTACCGTTCAGTATCAGTTGAATGGTTGTATGTTCGCTATTGTGTGTGTGTGTGTGTGTGTGTGTGTGCGCGTACGTGCGTACGTGTGTGCGTGCGTGCGTGTGTGTGTGTGTGCGTGTGTGTGTGTTTTATCTGTAATGCGATTTGTCTATGTTCCCGCTATGTGCTTTTAGATGGTGTCATTTTACTATTGAAGGTGTTTGAGTAACTGTTGCTGCTAAGCGTCATTGTGATTTTAATACTATGCTTTAACGACGGCGGCCGCTAGAGGTCGTGATTTTACTAATTGTAATGTGCTTTAACGACGGCGGCCACTAGAGGTCGTGATTTTACTAACTGTAATGTGCTTTAACGACGGCGGCCACTAGAGGTCGTGATTTTACTAATTGTAATGTGCTTTAACGACGGCGGCCACTAGAGGTCGTGATTTTACTAACTGCAATGTGCTTTAACGACGGCGGCCACTAGAGGTCGTAATTTTACTAACTGTAATGTGCTTTAACGACGGCGGCCACTAGAGGTCGTGATTTTACTAATTGTAATGTGCTTTAACGACGGCGGCCGCTAGAGGTCGTGATTTTACTAATTGTAATGTGCTTTAACGACGGCGGCCACTAGAGGTCGTGATTTTACTAACTGTAATGTGCTTTAACGACGGCGGCCACTAGAGGTCGTGATTTTACTAACTGTAATGTGCTTTAATGAGGGCGGCCACTAGAGGTCGTGATTTTACTAATTGTAATGTGCTTTAACGACGGCGGACGCTAGAGGTCGTGATTTTACTAACTGTAATGTGCTTTAACGACAGCGGCCGCTAGAGGTCGTGATTTTACTAACTGTAATGTGCTTTAACGACGGCGGCCGCTAGAGGTCGTGATTTTACTAACTGTAATGTGCTTTAACGACGGCGGCCACTAGAGGTCGTAATTTTACTAATTGTAATGTGCTTTAACGACGGCGGCCACTAGAGGTCGTGATTTTACTAACTGTTATGTGGTTTAACGACGGCGGCCGCTAGAGGTCGTGATTTTACTAATTGTAATGTGCTTTAACGACGGCGGCCACTAGAGGTCGGGATTTTACTAACTGTAATGTGCTTTAACGACGGCGTCCACTAGAGGTCGTGATTTTACTAACTGTAATGTGGTTAAACGACGGCGTCCACTAGAGGTCGTGATTTTACTAATTGTAATGTGGTTTAATGACAGTATACACTAGTGATTTACTATTTGTTTTTAAGCTTTAAATGTTGATCCTTAGTAGATCCCTACATTTACACTCTGTTTATATTAATATCATATTAACTGCTATCCGAGGTCTTGCTTCTAGATTGTATTTACATTTGTATTGTTGTCGGTATTCTGTTTCAGCTCTCCCCTCTGGGTCTTGGCCTTTGTGGGAGACATCGACGCTGGTTTCCTCAGTACCTCTGGATCTACTATCCGGACCGTTCCCTGCTGATGACTCGACGTCGGCATCTGGGCTATCCGCACCTCCACAGCCACCGTCGCCGACACCATCAGCACAGCCAGCAACCACAGACAAGCCGCGGACATCGCCCCGGATACCAAAACAAAAAGAAAGAAATACTTGTGTGTGTGTGTGTGTGTGTGCATGAAAAGATCACCCGGAACCCGGAAATCAGACACGACCGGGAAGTTATCCGGACCCTGTGGATGCTGATCATTCATTGAACGGGTCGCTCCAACTGTTCAACGGTGAGAGCAAAACATTCAGTTCAATAAAAAAAAAAGTATTTTAACCACAGTCTGTCGATGTATTTTATATTTAACTACCTATGTTTTTTGTTTTATTCAACGCCTGTGCGTATGAAAACAGACGATCAGTCAGAGGTCGAAGGAGTAGGGCACCCGCTCGTTGATTCTTTAACTCACCAGACGCCTCAGCTGATAGGAGGTGGGAAAAAACATTTTGGAGTGATAGTTTACGTTTCACTGCTGTATTTATTTATTTATTTTTTCACATGAAAACAGATACAAAGACAACGAGCACGCCACACCTTCTACCTGTCGCTTCAACACCAACACCAACACCAACGTAAGATACGAATCTCAATTTTTTTCAACACATCTCTACCGTTCAGTATCAGTTGAATGGTTGTATGTTCGCTATTGTGTGTGTGTGTGTGTGTGTGTGTGTGTGCGCGTACGTGCGTCCGTGCGTGCGTGCGTGCGTGTGCGTGTGTGTGTGTTTTATCTGTAATGCGGTTTGTCTATGTTCCGGCTATGTGCTTTTATATGGTGTCATTTTACTATTGAAGGTGTTTGAGTAACTGTTGCTGCTAAGCGTCATTGTGATTTTACTACTATGCTTTAACGACGACGGACACTAGAGGTCGCGATTACTATTTCACACTGTGCCTTAACGACGGCGACCACTAGAGGTCGGGATTACTATTTTACACTATGCTTTAACGACGGCGGCCACTAGAGGTCGTGATTTTACTAACTGTAAGGTGCTTTAACGACGGCGGCCACTAGAGGTCGTGATTTTACTAACTGTAAGGTGCTTTAACGACGGCGGCCGCTAGAGGTCGTGATTTTACTAACTGTAATGTGCTTTAACGACGTCGGCCGCTAGAGGCCGTGATTTTACTAACTGCAATGTGCTTTAACGACGGCGGCCGCTAGAGGTCGTGATTTTACTAATTGTAATGTGCTTTAACGACGGCGGCCACTAGAGGTCGTGATTTTACTAACTGTAATGTGCTTTAACGACGGCGGCCACTAGAGGTCGTGATTTTACTAATTGTAATGTGCTTTAACGACGGCGGCCACTAGAGGTCGTGATTTTACTAATTGTAATGTGCTTTAACGACGGCGGCCACTAGAGGTCGTGATTTTACTGACTGTTATGTGCTTTAACGACGGCGGCCACTAGAGGTCGTGATTTCACTAATTGTAATGTGCTTTAACGACGGCGGCCACTAGAGGTCGGGATTTTACTAATTGTAATGTGGTTTAACGACGGCGTCCACTAGAGGTCGTGATTTTACTAACTGTAATGTGGTTTAACGACGGCGGCCGCTAGAGGTCGTGATTTTACTAATTGTAATGTGCTTTAACGACGGCGGCTACTAGAGGTCGTGATTTTACTAACTGTAATGTGGTTTAACGACGGCGTCCACTAGAGGTCGTGATTTTACTTATTGTAAAGTGGTTTAATGAGAGTATACACTAGTGATTTACTATTTGTTTTTACGCTTTAAATGTTGATCCTTAGTAGATCCCTACATTTACACTCTGTTTATATTAATATCATATTAACTGCTATCCGAGGTCTTGCTTCTAGATTGTATTTACATTTGTGTTGTTGTCGGTATTCTGTTTCAGCTCTCCCCTCTGGGTCTTGGCCTTTGTGGGAGACATTGACGCCGGTTTCCTCAGTACCTCTGGATCTACTATCCGGACCGTTCCCTGCTGAAGACTCGACGTCGGCATCTGGGCTATCCGCACCTCCACAGCCACCGTCGCCGACACCATCAGCACCGCCAGCAACCACAGACAAGCCGCGGACATCGCCCCGGATACCAAAACAAAGAGAAAGAAATACTTGTGTGTGTGTGTGTGTGTGTGCGCGTACGTGCGTCCGTGCGTGTGTGTGTGCGTGTGTGTGTGTTTTATCTGTAATGCGGTTTGTCTATGTTCCGGCTATGTGCTTTTAGACGGTGTCATTTTACTATTGAAGGTGTTTGAGTAACTGTTGCTGCTAAGCGTCATTGTGATTTTACTACTATGCTTTAACGACGACGGACACTAGAGGTCGCGATTACTATTTCACACTATGCTTTAACGATGGCGACCACTAGAGGTCGGGATTACTAATTTACACCATGCTTTAACGACGGCGGCCACTAGAGGTCGTGATTTTACTAACTGTAATGTGCTTTAACGACGGCGGCCACTAGAGGTCGTGATTTTACTAATTGTAATGTGCTTTAACGACGGCGGCCGCTAGAGGTCGTGATTTTACTAACTGTAATTAGCTTTAACGACGGCAGCCACTAGAGGTCGTGATTTTACTAACTGCAATGTGCTTTAACGACGGCGGCCGCTAGAGGTCGTGATTTTACTAACTGTAATGTGCTTTAACGACGGCGGCCACGAGAGGTCGTGATTTTACTAATTGTAATGTGCTTTAACGACGGCGGCCACTAGAGGTCGTGATTTTACTAACTGTAATGTGCTTTAACGACGGCGGCCACTAGAGGTCGTCATTTTACTAACTGTAATGTGCTCTAACGACGGCGGCCACTAGAGGTCGTGATTTTACTAACTGTAATGTGGTTTAACGACGGCGGCCACTAGAGGTCGTGATTTTACTAATTGTAATGTGCTTTAACGACGGCGGCCATTAGAGGTCGTGATTTTACTAATTGTAATGTGCTTTAAGGACGGCGGCCACTAGAGGTCGTGATTTTACTAACTGTAATGTGGTTTAACGACGGCGGCCACTAGAGGTCGTGATTTTACTAATTGTAATGTGGTTTAACGACGGCGTCCACTAGAGGTCGTGATTTTACTAACTGTAATGTGGTTTAACGACGGCGGCCCCTAGAGGTCGTGGTTTTACTAATTGTAATGTGCTTTAACGACGGCGGCCACTAGAGGTCGTGATTTTACTAACTGTAATGTGCTTTAACGACGGCGGCCACTAGAGGTCGTGATTTTACTAATTGTAATGTGGTTTAACGACGGCGTCCACTAGAGGTCGTGATTTTACTAACTGTAATGTGGTTTAACGACGGCGGCCGCTAGAGGTCGTGATTTTACTAATTGTAATGTGCTTTAACGACGGCGGCCACTAGAGGTCGTGATTTTACTAATTGTAATGTGGTTTAATGACAGTATACACTAGTGATTTACTATTTGTTTTTACGCTTTAAATGTTGATCCTTAGTAGATCCCTACATTTACACTCTGTTTATATTAATATCATATTAACTGCTATCCGAGGTCTTGCTTCTAGATTGTATTTACATTTGTATTGTTGTCGGTATTCTGTTTCAGCTCTCCCCTCTGGGTCTTGGCCTTTGTGGGAGACATCGACGCCGGTTTCCTCAGTACCTCTGGATCTACTATCCGGACCGTTCCCTGCTGAAGACTCGACGTCGGCATCTGGGCTATCCGCACCTCCACAGCCACCGTCGCCGACACCATCAGCACCGCCAGCAACCACAGACAAGCCGCGGACATCGCCCCGGATACCAAAACAAAAAGAAAGAAATACTTTTAGTTTTCAGCATTAGTCAATGTTTGAACTGTTTCTGCATTGTAGGCTAAATAATCAAAACACGTTAGTAGCTAAAATATTATTTCGGGTTTAAACATTTTTGAAGTTATTTAACATCTTATGAAGAAGTTTTTCATTCTTGAAATATTTCTTAAAGATAAAACAGTAGAAAGAAAACACTTTTTAGTCTTCACTAATAGTTCAAACGACACAGCTACCCAACTCATGCACCATTTTTTCAAAATGCTTTTAAACAGATAATTTGAACTTGTTTGAGAAATACTTTTAGTTTTCAGAATAGAACAAAAGAAAGAAATACTTTTAGTTTTCAGAAAACAAGGTTGAGTGAACAATGATGAAACAAAAAAGAAAGAAATACTTTAGTTTTCAGCATTAGTTCAAATGACACAGCTATTCAACTCACATGAGTTTCTGTTGAATCAGTCTATTTAATTTTACACCCTGTGTGAGTTTGAAACGATGCATTTTTAGAGTCTGTGATAACCAGTTAATTTGCTGCGGAGACGCGAGTTCTTTCCTGGACGGTTGAATCTTCAAAAGAGACAGTCTGAAGGCGGACCTCATTGTCTTCAGACAACATTGTTTAGGCTGTAGGAAATACACTTCTGTACCTTCCACGTGTTCGTTTTCTCGTGAGAATGACAACCAAAAACACCCCAACTTAAAATCCAAAAGAATTTACACCCTGACAGAGGCGTCTAATTACCCTAACAGAGCTCTGGGCCCGCAACTACACCTGGCTTTGCCTCAGCTCCGATGGTGTAGAGTGACAAAGACTATCTCAGGCCCTGACCCCTTTTATTACACATTTCAGTTCATTTTGGGGGTGCAGTCTCCACTGATTGATCCTGGTCTTCTTACGGTCCAGGTCGTCATGGGTCAAATTCCAGATCTTGTGCCGTCTCCACCACATCTGGAAACACCTTTAGAATATTCATACATCTGTCTTTAATTGGCGACAATGGCAGAGCGGATGACCCAAGCCATTCTTTTTTTGGCATCCTGCTTCTGTCACCATGTCCGTTCTCCATCTGATTATTTGTTTTACGTCGCCGCGGTTCATACCTCTGAGCTACCTAGCAGACATTAATCCTGGTCTTCTTATGGTCCAGGTCGTCATGGGTCAAATTCCAGATCTTGTGCTGTCTCCACCACATCTGGAAACACCTTTAGAATATTTATACATCTGTCTTTAATTGGCGACAATGGCAGAGTGGGTGACCCGATCCAAATCAACAAAGACGTCACCGAGGACCTACCCACACGGACGGAGTATTTAGGTGACCCGATTCAGACCACATTTTACATCAGTTCCGGGGTAACCTTCGCTGTTGACCAGACCTTCCAGAACTTCATCCTCCTTTCCAAAAGGACTCCAGACTACCCATGGATGCCTCTTCCTCTGCACGTCGTAGGTGAATATTTATCTGTTTATCTATCCATCTATCTATATCTATACAGTATACATATAAGTATATACATATATGTGTATCTATGTATTTACATTTACATATATAAGTATAATAAAAACGTTACGCCATGTTTATCACGTACCATGTCTCTTTTCATTGACAGACGTCGTCACTCATCTGTGTGACGTTCATTTAACGCAGAGTGATACTGGTAAAAATATTGAATTATTTTATAATTCGTTGTTAATATCTCTATTATGTGTTACAACAGCCGCACTTCTATTTTTCAGATATTATCGCCTCCGCGAATAACTTCCCGGAGACGCTGATCGGCGCTGAGGAGCTTGAGCGGTTAATGCGTGTAACTTTTGAAGACGGAGATGCCCGTGCGGATCTGTCGGCTGTGAATCCGAGAGCGAGTCTTCAAGACAGCAGCACCGAGGCTCAGAACACGCCGTGTATTATAATAATCGACAGCGAGGACGAGTTCGTCCGGGGCCGAGTACAGGAAATCGACTGAAGGGGAGTAACCAACGCTCTCTGAGCCGTAAGCGACGGTATAATTCGGCACGGAAGACAGGACCGGCGCGAGTCATTGGTGAGAAGGAGACAGCGATTCTAATCATAATTACGACAACTAGGTAAAGAACAGCGGTATTTATTAAGTGTATATACATGCGTATGTGTGTGTGTGCGTGTGTGTGTGTGTGTGTGTGTGTGTGTGTGTGTGTGTGTGTGTGTGTGTGTGTGTGTGTGTGTGTGTGTGCATGAAAAGATCACCCGGAACCCGGAAATCAGACACGACCGGGAAGTCATCCGGACCCTGTGGATGCTGATCATTCATTGGACGGGTCGCTCCAACTGTTCGACGGTGAGAGCAAAACAAAAAAAGTATTTTAAGCACATTCTGTTGATGTGTTTTATATTTAACTACCTATGTTTTTGTTTTATTCAACACCTGTGCGTATGAAAACAGACAGCCAGTCAGAGGTCGAAGGAGTAGGGCGCCCGCTCGTGGATTCTTTCACTCACCAGACGCCTCAGCTGATAGGAGGCGGGAAAAAACATTTGGAGTGATAGTTTACGTTTCACTGCTGTATTTATTTATTTTTTCACATGAAAACAGATACAAAGGCAACGAGCACGCCACACCTTCTGCCTGTCGCTTCAACGCCACCACCACCGTTTGGTAAGATGTAAATCTCCAATTTTTTTTCAACACATCTCTACCGTTCAGTATCAGCTGAATGGCTGTATGTTCGCTATTATGTGTGTGTGTGTGTGTGTGTGTGTGTGTGAGTGTGTGTGTGTGTGTGTGTGTGTGTGTGTGTGTGTGTGTGTGTGTGTGTGTGGTTTAATGATGTGTCTGCAATTCGTTGTGTTAGAGCATCAAGGTGCCTGTTATCTGTAATGTGGTTTATCTATGTTCCGGCTTTATGCTTTTAGATAGCGTAATTTTATTATTGAAGGTGTTTGGGTAACTGTTACTGCTAAACAACATTGTGATTTTACTACTATGCTTTAACGGCGCCGGCCACTAGAGGTCGCGATTACTATTTACGCTATGCTTTAACGACGATGACCACTACAGGTCACGATTACTATTTGCACTATGCTTTAACGTCACTGGTCGCTAGAGGTCGCAATTACTATTAACACTATGCTTTAATGACTGCGGCCACTAGAGGTCGTGATTACTATTTACACTATGCTTTAACGACGTTGACCACTAGAGGTCATGATTACTATTTGCACTATGCTTTAACGTCACCGGTCGCTAGAGGTCGCAATTACTATTAACACTATGCTTTAACGACGGCGGTCACTAGAGGTCGCGATTGCTATTTACACTGTGCTTTAACGATGATGACCACTAGAGGTAATTGTAATGTGCTTTAATACATATACACTATGTATTATGCTATATACTATATATATATATATATATATATATATATATATATATATATATATATATATATATATATATATATATATATATATATATATATATATATAGTATTCTTATACACTAATGATTCGTGATTTGCTATTTGTTTTTATGCTTTAAATGACGGTCCTGAGTAGGTCCATACATTGAGTTTTTTATTTATCTATTTTTAACGCTCTTTAGGATATGCTTCTGTTGTGATGATGGTTTTGTCCATGAGTATTGATATGTATGCTACACGTGTTGTTGTTTTATTATAGCCATCGCTAGAAAACAACACGGCTCAACACCGGTTATATGATTACGTAATTTTGTTTTTCCGCAGGTCGTATTTTTTCATATTGTACTAGGGTTATTTTCATACTACTCTGTTTATATTAATATCATATTAACTGCTATCCGAGGTCTTTCTTCTAGATTGTATTTACATTTGTATTGTTGTCAAAATTCTGTTTCAGCTCTCCCTCCTGGGTCTTGGCCTTTGTGGGAGACATCGACGCTGGTTTCCGCAGTACCTCTGGATCTACTATCCGGATCGTTCCCTACTGAAGACTCGACGTCGGCATCTGGGCAATCCGCACCTCCACAGCCACCGTCGCCGCCACCATCAGCACCGCCAGCAACCACAGACAACCCGCGGATAGCACCCTGGACACCAACGTCGACTTGCGCCGCATCACCCCCTGACCAAACCCTGCCTCTACCCCCTGCCCCCGAGCGCTCTGTCACAGCTACCCAAGACAGACCCCACGCTCCAGTGTCGCCGACCCTATTAGCGTTCCATGATGCAACGGCTGTAAAACAACAGCTTGAATTCAGAGTACGTACACTTGAACGTCGTCTTCATCAGAGTGAAATACAGAGTCGTCGTCTAGCACGTCAAGCGCGTCAAGCACGTAAATACCGCCGTTCTGCGAGAAATATACGTGAAGGTAAGATTAACAACCATTTCAACGAGTAATCAGCAGGGATGCATATGTCTTAAATATTATGATAATCGTTACAGAACTCATCTTTAAGGACGTCACGAATAAAGCGCTGGTGTCTGAAGTTCTGAGACTCCTAAAACAACAAGGACCTGGTGGTAACAGACGTCGTGGACTGATCTGACTGAAGTTCGACCCCAGTAAGGTCCATTTGGATCCTCATTATTTAAAAGCAGTGATGGGTGATTACGGTTTGAGGTTGCTGTTGCACTGCGGGTGATTGTGTTTTGAGGTCGCTGTTGCATCGCGGGTGATTGTGTTTTGAGACTGTTTTTTTGTTTATTAAATGTTTTTTTAATTATTATTTTATTGTTATTGTTATTATTGTTATTACGCTATGGCCAACCATGATGGTTTTCCTTCCGGTTCTGACCCTGAATCCACACACAACCAGGACACTACACCACACCTCATTGACCAGAGTGCTTCACCAACACGTATGTTTCTGTCTCACTTGTTTGACAACGTGTCTGAGGAGGATGTAGTGCAGGTCTATGATCCGAGTATAAATGAAAACATGGAGTCCATTTTTTTCGGCGAGAGAGAGGATAACCGAATTTTAAATATGGTTCCTGCATCATCTCATGAGGGTAGGGCTGATACCTCTTTAGACAATGGCAATCGGTTAGAAAGGTTTGTTGATAATCTGCAGACGACTGATTCAGGGACAACTGCTCTTGACCCTCTGGTAGATGTGTCTGACTCTAACTGTAGCGATGACAATGTTGATGATGACGGTGATTCGCTTCAGGAAGGATGTTGTATTAGAGGTACCGGTATTGAATCAGAAGTCATAGAGCCTTTTAACACCGATAGGATAAGAAGGGTGCTAACACGTCCTGCTGTACCGGACACTCCTGATTTAGCTACTTTCTACAGAGGTTGGATGCAACAGGTCAGGGAGTTGGCTGATGAAGCGCAGAGACTGGCAGATCGAGAGGATGTGGTTCAGCTTGAAGTGGTAGGTGAAGATGTTCAAGAACACGTTAATGTTGTGGTTGAACGCGACGGTGGAAATATCTACCCTGCTTTTGAGGACCTCCTTAGCAACACAGTGCAATCTGACAGAGTCATCGCTATGGGTAAGAGAATTGAATTAACGGTCCAAATTGTACATATCCCTCGAGGAGGCGCGAAACGCAAGCTCGAGAAGACGCTGGATGCCAAAATTTTTGTTAAAAAAAGACGACATCTCTATGTAGTTGGTGGTGATGGAACCAAGCAGCTTTGCGTCGCAATCAGCCTTTCTTGTCTCCTTAATCCTAACCGTGCGTATCAAGATTGTGTTGAGTTGGGGAGGGAATTATTAAACAAAGCTGGTTTAGATTCTCAAACACCTATCATATTCACAGATATACCCCTGTTTGAACGGATAGTGAGGCGTAAAATTGTTGTGTTTAATAAAACGACAGCAAACCAGCCATTAGCGCATTATGCCACCGGTTTTGCTGATGGTTCGGAGCCCTTATTCTTGTTTCTACTTCAGGGACATTATTACGGGGTGAAGAACCCTAAAGGTTTGTTAGGAACACGTTACTTTTGCGTCAGCTGTCATAAGGGGTATGAAGATAAATCAAAACACATATGCAAAGCTCACTGTAGCGTTTGTCACGATCCTGTTTGCCCTACAGAGGTCCCAGACCCGGTAACTTGTGACGACTGTCGCAGGGTTTGTCACAACCCAGCAAAGAGACAGGTGGCTAAGGCTTGTCTTAATAGCCTTTGGGGAAAGTTTTGTCAGAGAGTGAACGTGTCTCAGGTTTCTGTAGTGTCAGACCCCAACGAGTTTTTCAGTTTCATGTTTTCAGGGAAATACGAGGTCAGCTACTTTAACGTGCTGGATGAGAAAAAAGTTGTGATCCAGTGGCGTTACAATGGTCTCTACCCTCCTGGTAAAAGCAGCAATGTTTTTATCGGAGCTTTTACCACTGCTTATGCTCGTCTGAAGTTGTACAGTTACATGGAGAAATTGCAGGAGAATGTTCTCTACGTTGACCCAGACAGCTTGATATATGTTGTGAAAGACGGCGAGACACCTTTAAAATTAGGTAACTATCTCGGTGATCTGACTGATGAACTCGATGGGGATAGCATCGAGGACATTGTTTCGGCGGGTCCTAAGACGTATGCTTATAGGACCAAAGGACAGAAGATGGTTGTGATGAAAGTTAAAGGTATCACGCAAACAAAAGAATCTTGTCAGCGGATAAACTTTGACTCCGTCAGAGATCTTGTAGAGGGCTATTTGCAGAATTCACCTGATGGGGTGCTTGAGACCCGGCAATGCAACATTGTGAGGGATAAAAAGAACATCGCAGTAAAAAACAGATCAGTTATTAAAAAACTCCGAGTCGTGTATGATAAGAGGCGATTGTTTTCGGACGGCACAACCAAACCTTTCGGGTTCTGATTTTTGAGTGGATGAGGGGTCATTATGGAAGGAATTAATTTCGATCCGCGTTTGAAAACACCATTTTCATGTTTAGTGGTGGGACCGTCGGGGTCGGGAAAGACCCATTTTGTAAAATGTATACTTGAAAATTGTGAACATGTTATGGATGATGTCAATATAAATATTGTATGGATTTATACTTCTTTTCAACCTATGTACAGTGAATTGCAAAAGATGAATAAAAATATCAAATTCATTGGAGGTTTACCTGAATCTTTTGATAATGAAGATGTATTTCCTTCTGATAGAAAACATTTGATTATTCTTGACGACGATTTTTGAAGCGTCTGAAAGCCCAGAGGTTGTTCGCATTTTTACGCAGTATAGACATCATAAAAATATCAGTGTTATATTGCTGACGCAAAACTTATTTCATCGCGGTAAATATAGTCGTGCTATTAGTCTGAATAGCAATTACTCTGTATTGTTTACCCGTCTCAAAGAGCTTTCTTTCTAGAAAGCTTTGAAGATGCTACAGCTGACGTTCACGGGTACTTAATCGTTGATCTAACACCCTCCTGTCCAGAACGCTGCAGACTAAGGACTGGGATACTACCTCATCAGCGTCACACTGTGTACACACCAAAAACGTCTGCTTGAGTTATGTCAGCGCGTATAAAAAGAAACGCTCGTTTACTTAAGGAACTATACCATGCTCCGTACCAAGAAACGAGTAAAGACATTTTGACAGTTCCCGGGACTTCATTCAAGCTCTCGGTGAGATCGCCCTGAATGTTTTGAAGGGGAATGTACCATTGTCGCAGGCTCAGTTAAAAAAACTGAAAAAACAGAAGAAAAACATCAGACTCTTGGCTAATAAAAAAGCATGCTTGAAGCGTAAACAAAGGATTCTTAAAAAGCAATCGGGTGGATTCCTGTTGCCGTTGCTAGCGGCTGCCGTTCCAATAATTGAAAATCTAATATGAGGACTTGTAAAGAAGTAAAACGCTATGAAGACTGTCCAGAAAGTGTATCTCGTCTCTCCTCGACAAATTAACCAGTTATCACGTCCAACCTCTGACATCCGTGAAACTGCCAAAGATGAATTGAATGAGAAGATGAGGACCATTCTAAATGATTCTCAGTTAAACTCGTATGAGAAGATTAAAAACTACGATGCTCTATTGCAGAGATATTTAACCTTTACTAAACAGGATCAGATAGACCAAAGGAGAGTAACTCTGACTTTACAACGAGACGGAGTCAGCGATCATCCCCTCGACTCTGACAGACGTGTCGAAAGCGTTCTAAAATCACCCTCTGTAACAGATGACCTGGGTAAGGATATTCTAAATAGCCTTCCGTCAAAAGCTCGAAGAAATGCTGAACACATTATCCGGAGGATATCCAAAAACGGCGACGGTTGGAATATGAATGGTGAATTTATGTATGAAGGAAATGCTGTAAAAGGCTCTCATGTGATCGATATATTCAAGTACCTTTCCCTACCGTATGAGAAAACAAGTTCTTCATTACCTGAGGGATGGTCCGAGTTTCTCGTCACATTATTAAAGCTAAACATCCCTCTCACCCTGCTGTCCAATCCTTAAGCGAATCGAATTCTATCTCGTGATAGAGGATTCTTTCAATTTCAGGAGTGAAGCTATTCACTATTGTAAAAACGATGTTGACATTCTGGCCAGAGGATGCATGATATTTAGCCATGTCCCAACAATTATGTAACGAGCGGTAACAAGAGGTTCTCAGATGCTTCCATCCAGTGGCTGCACAATCACACAGACAGGGCATTTTCATACAACATGCCTTGAACGGTGGGGAGATGGTGTTTGGCCAGTATTTTGTTGACGGTTATCCTGAAGTTGACGGTGTTACGCAGGTCTGGGAGTTTAACGGATGTTTATTCCACGGTTGTCCTTCATGTGTTGACCCTCATGCAGTTTTTCCGTTAAGAGGTAGACCATACGGTGAATACTACTCTGCTACGATGGAGAGAGAGCAGGCGTTAAAGTCTGATCATGGGGTGCGTCTTTTTACCATCTGGGAACACGAATGGCATTCGCTTCGACAGTCGTTTGATGATCTCAGAGATTTTCTCTTAGATTTTGACACCCCTGAGCCTCTCAACCCTCGTAATGCCCTCTACGGCGATAGAACCAGCGCTTTAAAGCTGCGTTACACGGCCAAGCCTGATGAAAAAGTTTATGACGCTGATGTCACCTCTCTGTATCCTTACGTCAACAGCACGTGCTCCTACCTCCTCCACCCCCGAATAATTCACGAAGACTTCGGGGATTCCAGACAGTACTTCGGTCTTATCAAGGCGGTTGTCTATCCTCCTCGGGGTTTATATGTACCTGTTTTACCCTACAGAGGACCGGGGGTAAATTACACTTCACGTTATGCAGTATCTGTTCATGTCGTAATGTTCAAGGCAGTGACTTTACGCATAATGATGACGAACTTGTTTTGACAGGGGTCTGGGTCACGGTTGAGTTCAACAAGGCTCTGGACAAGGGATACAAGGTGGCCAAGATTATCGAAGTATGGCTTTTTGATAGATCTAGCAATTGTATTTTCGCAGGTTACATCCGTACATTCCTGAAGGACAAGCAGGAGGCTTCTGGTTACCCTGCTGAGGCCGTTGATCAGGAAAGCCGTGACAAATACATTGAGGATTATCAAGCCCATCAGGGGATTTTGCTTTGCGCTGATAAGATTTGTCACAACCCAGCAAAGAGACAGGTGGCTAAGGCTTGAATTAATAGCCTGTGGGGCAAGTTTTATCAGAAAGAGAACATGTCTCAGGTTTCTGTAGTGTCAGACCCCAACGAGTTTTTCAGTTTCTTGTTTTCAGGGAAATACGAGGTCAGCTACTTTAACGTGCTGGATGACAAAAAAAGTTGTGATCCAGTGGCGTTTCAAGGGTCTCTACCCTCCCGGTAAATGCAGCAATGTTTTTATCAGAGCTTTTACCACTACTTATGCTCGTCTGACGTTGTACAGTTACATGGAGAAATTGCAGGAGAATGTTCTCTATGTTGACACAGACAGCTTGATATATGTGGTGAAAGACGGCAAGGCGCCTTTAAAATTAGGTAACTATCTCGGTGATCTGACTGATGAACTCGACGGGGATAGCATCAAGGACTTTGTTTCGGCGGGTCCTAGGTCGTAAGCTTATAGGAACAAAGGACAGAAGAAGGTTGTGATTAAAATTAAAGGTATCACGCAAACAAAAGAATCTTGTGAGCGGATAAACTTTGACTCCGTCTGTAGAGGGCTATTTGCAGAATTCACCTGATGGGGTGCTTGAGACCTGCCAACACAACATTGAGAGGGATAAAAAGAACATCGCAGTAAAAAACAGATCAGTTATTAAAAAACTCCGGGTCGTGTACGATAAGAGGCGATTATTTTCGGATGGGACAACCAAACCTTTCGGGTTCTGAGTTTAGGGTGGATGAGGGGTCATTATCGAAGAAATTAATTTCGATCCACATTTGAAAACACCATTTTCATGTCTAGTGGTGGGACCATCAGGGTCAGGAAAGACCCATTTTGTAAAATGTATACTTGAAAATTGTGTGGACTTGAAAAAAATGTAATGGATGATGTCAATGTAAATATTGTACGGATTTATACTTCTTTTCAACCTTTGTACAGTGAATTGCAAAAGATGAATAAAAATATCAAATTCATTGAAGGTTTACCTGAATCTTTTGAAAATGAAGATCTATTTCCTTCTGATAGAAAACATTTGATTATTCTTGACAATGTTATTTTTGAAACTTCTGAAAACCCTGAGGCATTTTTACACAGTAGAGACATCATAAAAATATGAGTGTTATAATGCTTACGCAAAACTTATTTCATCGTGGTAAATATAGTCGTACTATTAGTCTGAATATCAATTACTTTGTATTGTTTAAGAATCCTCGCGATAAAATGTAGATAAAAGTTGTTGCTCAACAGGTTTACCCGTCTCAAAGAGCTTTCTTTCTAGAAATCTTTGAAGATGTTACAGCTGGCGCTCACGGGTACTTAATTGTTGATCTAACACCCTCATGTCCAGAACGCTACAGACTAAGGACTGGGATACTTCCTCATCAACGTCACACTGTGTCCATACCAAAAACGTCTGCTTAAGTTATGTCAGTGCGTATAAAAAGAAACGCGGGTTTACTTAAGGAACTATAGCATGCTCCTTCAAAGAAACGTAAAGACATTTTGATGCATAGTTCTCGGGACTTTATTCAAGCTCTCGGTGAGATCGCCCTGAATGTTTTGAAGGGGACTGTACCATTGTCGCAGGCTCAGTTCAAAAAACTGAAAAAACAGAAGAAAAACATCAGACTCTTGGCTAATAAAAAAGTGTGCGTGAAGCGTGAAGGATTCTTAAAAAGCTGTTGCCGTTGCTATCGGCAGCTGTTCCAATCATTGGAAATCTAATAGGACGACTTGTAAAGAAGTAAAACACGATGAAGACTGTCCAGAAAATGTATCTCGTCTTTCCTCAGCAAATTATCCAGTTATGACGTCCAACCACCGACATCCGTGAAACTGCCAAAGATGAATTGAATGAGAAGATGAGGACCATTCTAAATGATTCTCAGTCTAACTCGTATGAGAAGATAAAAAAGTATAATGCTCGATTGCAGAGATATTTAACCTTTACTAAAGAGGATCAGAGAGACCAAAGGAGAGTAACTCTGACTTTACAATGAGATGGAGTCAGCGATCATCCCCACGACTCTGACAGTCGTGTCGAAAGTGTTCTAAAAACACCCACTGTAACAGATGACTTGGGTAAGGATATTCTAAATAGCCTTCCGTCAAAAGCTCGAAGAAATGCTGAATACATTATCCAGAGGATATCCAAAGACGGTGGTGGTTGGAATATGAATGGTGAATTTATGTATGAAGGAAATGCTGTAAAAGGCTCTCATGTGATCGATATATTCAAGTACCTTTCCCTACCGTATAAGAAAACAAGTTCTTCGTTACCTGAGGGATGGTCCGAGTTTCTCGTCACATTATTAAAGCTAAAATGCCTCTCACACTGCTGTCCAATCCTGAATCGAGGGCTCAATATCAGAGACTTAAATTGAATTCTATCTTACGAAAGAAAAGTATAGCTGAGAGCTGGTCTCCCGACCCAAAGGACCCTAAAGTGACACCTCAACGACGCTTGACGCGTGTAGTGACCAAAGGGAAGAAATTGTCTCTAACACCTCGATGGGTTTCCTGAATAATTGTCTTGTACACAGTTATTGTCTTTTCATCAAAGAAATGTTTTATTGAATTACCATGAGATTACAGATTTTTTTTAAATACACACACGCACAATAAGATTAGTCACACGTTACAATAGTCTTTAAAATACAGAAGAGAACAGTTTTGTTGTTTCCATGGACAGTGTGCACATCTTTTTAGACATTGTTGATGTCCTTTCACAAAGTTGTATAGCATGAGGTCGTTTTTTAAGTTATCGTCACTGTATAGACTTAATACTTCTCCGATAGACAGCCCTCTAGCACGATGACAGAGGTAGAAGACGCAATGATGACCACATACAAACGATAGAGGGTGCTGTAGTTGACCATTGTTGTACTTGATGACCTCTGAATGTTTCTTGAGGAACTTTAAAATATTTTCAGGGTAATGTGCAAAGTAGGGCCCCATTCCAAACGAGTCAAAGAAAGTTGTTCTCCCGTCTTCTTTGAGAGTTAAAGCCAGCCAGTGCACTTCTGGTTTATGTGCCGGATGTGTGTTGACGATGAAATATGCAGGCAGTCTGAGGGGTTGTGTCAATTGAGGCAACTTATCCGACGGCCACACACCGTAAAATGTGTCGCCCATGAGACCTCTCAGCAGCCTCTGTAACTGGAGACTATCCATAACTTTTATAATAATAGTCCACCAGCACTTGTCTTTTTGCATCAATCTCCAGAATGGAATCATAACAAGCGTACACAATCAGTGTTAGGGTGTTTGGTGAAGCAACTCTGAATCTCATCTCCAGTCTTAAATTCCCTTTTGAGACAGCTGAGAGAGCGTCGTTGTCATCGGCTGGATTGAGATTAAATGCAAACAGCGAATATCCGCTGTTAAAACCTTCGCGGTCAATGCTTAGATACTTCAAATGTCTTCCTGTAGCTAGAATCATGTTATAAAACTCTTTGACCGCCATACCGTTGTTAAACTGAGGTTGAAAAGCTTTAGCGGGGATCTGTCGACCGTCCTGACAGAGGGCTAGATATTCATGTTGAACGGGCAGAGATCTTTCCTACCGGAAAATGCCTCATGACGCACCATCCCTAAAACCACGGATTTAGGTCTTGAACCCAGAAATAAACTCTCCTGGGTACATATTCTCGAGTTCTCTGGAATGGAGTATGTTTTTACGTTGACTCGTGAGAGGGGGTAGAGAGCATTTCCTTTTAACAAACCCGCTGCATGACGTATTCTCACAGCTGGCGAAACAGTGACTTTCTTCACAAACAGAGAGGTGCCAAGGATTTTCAGACGAAAGGTGGAGTTGCGAGGTCCGGTCAGGCAGAAGGCATCATTCGCCCTGGTGAGTTTAATTCTTAAATCGACCGAGTTTAATAACAGTCTCTCACAGAAAAATATGTCGCTGTGCAGAGGACTGAGAAGATGTACTTCTCTGGACCTGCTCGTGAACTCAGCCCGTTTATTAAGGCCTGCGTTGGGACCGTTTACAGTGATGATCGAGTCAACCGACCCAGGTGTGTCTTGGTAAAAAAGGCCGGCGCTAAACTGTGTTTTAAGAGTGTCGCCTGAAAAGTTGAGAAGTGTTTCGATCATAGCTCTGTACGGGTGAGTGGAACTGGACTGCGAAATCATCCGATCCCCCAGAACCACATCGCACTGGTCAAAGATTGTGTTTAGAGGATAATTGATGAGACCGACTGCTGCGTCATTAGCCAGCGGTGTGCCATCGGCGTTAGTAATTCTTGCACGCACGAGTAGAAGGGTGTCGTTTAGGTCTAGATACTTTTCGCCGTCTCCTGGTATAAAAAACTCAATCGCTGATCGCGGCTACTGGAGCAATTTCAGTGTAAATTTTGTCCTCGATGGAAAGCCGTGTCATCGGCGGCGTGAATAAATCCAGTTCTGCCAATGTGCATTCAGCAGATTTCTGGTGTAGGAGTGCCATGTTACTGTATATAAGGTTTTTTAAAGTATATCAGAGCTCCCTCTGGACTTCCTCTTGGCCCGTTTGCTTCTGTCAACTGACTTCTTTCTTTTTTTGTTTGTACGTTTATTAGAGCTCTGTGTTACATGTCGTCCTGGAGGGCGTCTCTTTGTTCTTCGTGATAAGACAGCTATACCTCCTGACCCTTCCTGTCTCTGTTGATCGCTCATTCCTCTCATGGTACAGGTGAACATATCTGTGGCTATGTTACCCACTGCTGATTTGAGATGGGGTTTCGCTATGGCGATACCTCTTTTCAACAAAGGTGATATAAACCGAAACATTTTTGAGAAGAGGGAACCGATGCCTCGTCCGTACATAACCGGGGCACCGTCAAAACCGGGTAGCTCTCCGCCCACCTGTTTTTCATAATATTGTACAACTCTGTGCGGGTCGTCTCTTAAGCCTGCATGAACCATTGTGTTTGTTTTTGACTTGGTCTGCAAAGGCTGGTTATCCCTTTGGTGTTGTTGTGATCAATGAATTTCCAGACGTCGATGCAAGGGCTATATAATATCCTCTCAAGTAACAGGTCTAAAGTGTAGAGTCAACACCACCTTTCCAAATGTAAAATTGACTGGTTTGTTAAGATCTGGTTTAATTTGTGTCTGAATATTTTCAATATGGTTCTTGGCAACCGGTAAATAGTAAGCAGGGTTAAAATGCTGTGTGATTATATCTGAGTAACTACCCTTGATTTCCACCGTTCTTAAAAGCGGTGCATATGCATCCCCTACAAGCTGCGGTCTTACAACGTCAGTAGAGATGGTAAAACCCCACTTTTAAATCAACAGGATGGGGCGCTCTGAACTCGCAATAAATGATGCAATTAGCAGGATCTACACCTAACATGTAAGCCAAAGGCGAGTTAAAAAGCACTAGGTTCTGACTGTCTCCTTAAAGATCAATGTTTTGCCGTGCACGGTCAAACAGGAAGCGTATATTCTCATTGTTTTTTTTTTAAAGTTTGCTCCATATCGGTTGTAATCTGATTAAGTGAGCTGTAATATCCAACCGTCTTTTTTCCTCTGAGCTGAGGCGCTGGCGTCAGGATCCGGAGCCCAAAGTCTCGCCATGGCTCTATGAAATTCATCTTTATGAAGCCGCGACGTGTTACCATCTGAATCTGATCCTCTCGGAGCAGCCGTGTTGGTGTTGGAGTCAGCTCCTCTATGGTTTGGTTTCCAGTAAAATGACGACGTATCCTCTGGAATATTATGCCACGTGTGAGGGTATGTAATCTCCGTCAAAGCAACCTCCCATTTTCCGTTTAAATCGATATGTTGTGCTAAATGCGGAAAGTACCAATTGAGTTGTCTTTAAAAACTTTTGCACTGGCGTTTGATGGTAAAGTCACATAGAAGCCCCATTCTTTGAGCCCTACATGATGATATATATATATATATATATATATATATATATATATATATATATATATATATATATATATATATATATATATATATATATATATATATATATATATATATATATATATATATATATATATATATATATATATATATATATATATATATTCTTGCATTTCACAAAACAGGTACTTGTTTTACTGTCAGATCTGGCATGTTTTCCGTTTCTTCACAACTGTATCCAATGCATCCATTGCAGATTGGTTGGGTGATGTGAGCTTGACCTTTTCAATGACGGCAGTTGCTGGGCATCGAGGTGGCCTGGCTCGACTCTGCAGCTTGGTAGTGACAAGTGCTTTGCCAAGTTCTTCCAGGAAAAGCCGACGTATATATATATATATATATATATATATATATATATATATATATATATATATATATATATATATATATATATATATATATATATATATATATATATATATATATATATATATACACACAGGGTGATATTTATACAGCTGTCCAAACCCCTCCCTTCGTTATTTTCCTTCCAGTTATAAAACAAGGTAGGATAGGGTTAATTATTCCCCTTCCTGTCATAAAACAAGCGGGGTGGTTACTATTTTAATTTCCTTTTGACATAAAAAAGGGAGAGGGGTATTATTTTAATTACTTTTTGATATAAAAAGGGGGAGGGGTTGTTATTTTAATTTCTTTTTTATATAAAAAAGGGGCGGGAGGGGTTTTATTACCTCCGGGGGACCATAAAGCAATACAGGTTTGACATTTTGGTGTATGCTTCTACTCTCTCACACCCTTATTTTACAAACCCAGGTCGGTTTCATTTGCCATTAAAAGAAAAGTGGAAATGGAACTTCAAAGTCTCCACGACCGAACAGCATCCGATTCCAAGAATGGAGGATATGATGTCAAGCCTGGCAGGGGGACAGAAGTTCACAAAACTCAATATGAGCCATGCATATCAGCAAATAGTCCTTGAAGAGGAATCAAGGAAGTTTGTGAGTGTCAGCACTCACAAAGGTCTTTTTACATATACACGTCTGCCTTTTGGAGTAAACTCCAGTCCTGCTATTTTCCAACGCACCATGGAGAATGTACTTCAAGGTATGGCAAATGTGGCAGTGTATTTAGAGGACATTATATTGAGAGGAAGAGATGACAGCATCTGCAAACACTCAACGAAGTGCTGCAGAGGTTGGAGGATAAAGGGCTGTGGTTGAAACGGAGCAAGCGTCAGTTCATGGAAAACAAAGTAACATTCTTGAGTAATCAAGTGGACAGGACAGGCCTGCATCCAATGTCAGCGAAGGTCAAAGCAGTCCAGGATGCTCTGGTACCATATCTGCCCCATTTTTCAATGTTCATCTTGTTCAATGCTCTCCACATAATGGACAGAATGTAACAGATGTTATTCTTGCATTTCACAAAACAGGTACTTGTTTTACTGTCAGATCTGGCATCTTTTCCGTTTCTTCACAATTGTATCCAATGCATCCATTGCAGATTGGTTGGGTGATGTGAGCTTGACCTTTTCAATGACGGCAGTTGCTGGGCATCGAGGTGGCCTGGCTCGACTCTGCAGCTTGGGAGTGACAAGTGCTTTGCTAAGTTCTTCCAGGAAAAGCCGACGTCGGTTCCGTTTGAGCAAATATTGAGCAATGCAGAGGTCTGCCCTGCACCTTCAGAATTTCCTTGGGAAGTTCTGGCTTATTTTTTCTGACTGTTCCCGCTGTTCAGCTTTCTATTCTGCAGTTCATCTCCAAGGCGATAGGATGTAAATGTAAATGTGACGTCACGTGATTTTATGACATTGCAGCCCTTTATTCATCTCCAGCACCACACGCATCCCCTGATTCTTCTCGGCTGCTCCTCCAGGTAGCTTTCCACTGTATACGTGCATATTCCCGGCATAGCTAGATTTTGCTTCACAGGCCACCCATATTTTGATGCCATACTTGGCGGGCTTGTTAGGCATGTACTGTAAACCTTCTGGAGCTCATTTTTGGTGTGTTTGTCAAAGAGACTACATGAGAACACTGACAAGAACAAGGGAGAGAAAGTTTCCCCTCTACACACAGCTGGGTCTGAATGGCTATTCAGACAATCAAATCAATCAAAATACACATAGCTGGGCAGTCTAAATAGGTATATCAGAGAGACATGTTTATTTTGGGTCTGAACAGCCACTTACCCACATTAAAGAATCCGGGTCAAAATGACCTGCAACATCATCTTTGTGTACCAACTCTGTACAGACACTTCACTTGACATCAAATTGTCCAGATTTTACACATCTGTTCATGACCCTTAATGAGGAAAAGTCACAAAATTTCATGAAGAAAAAGTCAGGATAACCACTACTTTTATGAACACAAAAACGGATATGGGTCAAATTGACCCTAAGCATAATACGAGGGTTAAAGCTTTTCTAGGTTTGCTAAACTTTTATAACAAATTCTTGCCGAACTTGTCTACTGTGCCGGCTCCATTACACAAGTTACTGAGGAAAGATGAGAAATGGAGGTGGGCGGTTGAGCAAGAAGAGGCTTTTAAGCAGGCAAAGAAGTTACTACAAAGCAGTCAAGTGTTGGTTCATTACGATGAACAAAAACAACTGGTACTGTCATGTGATACCTCACCTTATGGGGTGGGGGCAGTCTTGGCACACAGACTGGAAGGGGGAGCAGAAAACTCATGGGAGGCACAGCTTTTCCTTCATGAAACAGACTGAATAAGGGCTTATGGTCTGTGTACAAATCACAAATTTAAGTCCACACAAATATTTGTGAAAGTACTGCACCCCAAAAATAACTGCTAAGCCCTCTTTATCCAACTGCAAATAGTTTTTTTCTGCTGCTGTGAGTGTGTGTGACGCATGAGTTCTCAGAGGATCATGAGATGGGCTATTCTGTTAAGAGCATATGAATATGCCATGGTGTACCGACGTGGACAGGACAATGCAAACGCAGATGCTCTCAGTAGACTTCCACTTCCAGAGAAACTTGGGCATCCAGACTCAGAAGACCAGGTATTATTGGTAGAGCAGGATCAGAGTTCAGTGGTCAACTCGGAAGAGCTTTGTAGGTGGACCAGTAAAGACCCCGTACTCGCCCGAGAGAATAAATACATACTCAGAGGGTGGCCCTGTAACCTGGATGTTGCTTTCAGTCCATACACTATGAAGCAACAGGAGCTGAGTGTACAAGATGGGTGTGTACTGTGGGTGTGCCGTGTGGTGATTCGGGAAAAAGGATGTGGTCTTACGTGGAAGCAGCATCAATTGCAGCCTGAAATGAGTCAAATGAAGGGTATGGCTCGTAGCTATATGTGGTGGCCTAATATAGACAGTGATATTGAAAGTTCGGTCAAATCGTGTTCCACTTGTCAGGAACACCAGAACGCTTCGGCCTGTGCACCGCTACACCCGTGGGAGTGACCTGACCAACGGTGACGACGACTTTATGTTGATTATGCTGGGCCGTTCATGGGAAAGATGTTCTTGGTGGTGATTGATGCACATTCAAAGTGGTTGGAGGTCTACCCTGTTTCGACAGTAGAGTTTTATTCAGTTATCGGATAACTTCATAGTCAACAACAGGACTGTCTCCTGCAGAAATGTTGATGGGGAGGAAGTTGAGGTGCATGTTGGATCTGCTACACCCAAATTTGAAGAAGAAAGTGGAACTGAAACAGTCAAACCAGAAAGTTCAGCATGATCAACATGCTCGGTTCAGAAGTTTTCAGAATAGGCGACCAGGCCCGGAAGAGCGCTCGAGGCCGAGGCGCTGGAAGGAGCGAATTCAATACGAATAATAATTAAAAAAAAGTCAGCCAACTACCCCGGGAGAAGCTGCTGCCGATGATCGTCCACGCACAGAGCGGCACAAGCGCTGAGTCTCCTGCTGTTAAATCCACTCCTGTGGTGATGCGACAAGTCTCTGCCGTCACTGCGATGAGACCTCAGTCCTGCCTGAAGTTTCCGTGGTCCAGATGAGCCGCTCCACACCCCTTCAAGTCTCAAGCTTCTTCTCTTGATGTGCCAGATGCGCCGGCTCCAGCTGTAATTTCACAATTACAGAGTCACTCATTCACGCCTCTGTAATTTCACAATCACATTTTGCGGAGTGCCCTGGCACTTCCAGTGAAGTAGAAAGGCTGGTGTAATATTCCTGGAATATGTTTGTGTCCAGCTGTCCGTGGAGCCTGCCTCCCTCGCAAACAGTCCTTTAGCACGGGGCAGAAATTTTGAGCGGACCTCCAATCCTGGGGCGTCCCCCCAAAGCATGGCTACTTCAAGGCTAGCAGGCAGTCCTCTGCCCCCCTAAGTGCAGTTCACTATTCGAAATGCTAAAGCACCCGCAACACTCAAAGCAAATAATGCCAAATGGGTGTGGACTGCCGTCTGTTGGGTAAACATCCACTGCTAGTCTCATTCAATCCAGACTATTTCCCGGCGCAGTTCTGACACTCTACTGGCACGAGGACCGCACGTGGTCAGGTACGGAGCTTAATAGGTGGAGGGTTTGGATTTGTGGCGCAGCGTTCCCTCTCACTCAGCGGTCATGCGCGATGCCCTCGCACCTGGAGCTTGACCTCCCCCTTGAGGAGTGACCATCCCACCCGGCGCTGACAGAGCCGCCATCGCGCAGTAGAATGGTGTCTGCACTGTCGGCAACCGGCTCATAGCGCTTGAGAACATCATTGCGCTCTTTATGAGCTCCGTGGACTCCCACAGAGATTTTGGAGACACAATAATCCGTGGTGCTCTGCTCGCGGCACCTCCTCCACACACAGCCGCCGCCTGGGGGGAACAGCCGTATAATAGCCGAGCTGATCATCGCCACTCCTCTTGGAGAGACCAGTCGTCTGCTCTCACCTCTGCTCCCTCCAAAAGCGTAGGAAGAACTTTGTATCTAAAAGTATGCATCTAAACCTAGTCTAACTTGGAAAAAAAATAAGATGCATTACTTTGGTATCGGGTCTGTTTCTTCTATGCCCAAAATTAGGGTTTATCATCCGCCAAGTTCTCTTCCGGTTCCAGTCAGTCCGAACTCCGGCTTCAAATTTTTTTTTTTGTTTGACATCGTCTCAGGAGACCGAGCAGTATAGTAACGGTCTCTGCCTCCTTATACCTGATGAAGTTTATGGAGCCAAGACGTTATGTTTTTCCTCAGTTTCGCCACAATAAGAAGCATAGGCGTCAAATAACTCTTTGCCGTCTCTCAACAGATCCCGGTTCCAGCCAAAAGTCAGGGGAGTTTCAATTCTGCCATTAACTCTTCTGATTACTCAGACTCGCCAGTTTTTAGCAGGGGTCGCCACAGGACCGCGAAAGCCACCACTTCAGAGGATCACTCAGTAGGAACTGCGTGCCAGACCTGCTCTGTTCTCAGCTCCCTCGTGTGATGTCTGAAGCGATGTCTGTCTGTGATTCTGTTCAGAGGCAAGCAGGACATCGTCATCTACAGAGTCATCTCTTTCTGAGGCTGATTGGGCCGGTCCCTCGGGTCTCCATCTTAGGAGAATCTTGATCAGATCTTGATCTTTGTACACTGCAAGTTTGGGGAACCGAATTCCTCTGACGGCTCAGCTGACAAAAGCGAGTGTGTTTTTGAAGAACCAGCGGGACTTGAAGTTCCCAGAGGAGTGGGCACTGTGCACCGATGACCCTTTCGTCCTAGACCCGCCCCGGAGTCCGGGTCCGCTCCTGTGCTCAAGGCTCCTATCTTGAAAGAGTATCTTCCGAATTGAAAGAGCCTGTCTCCTCACCTGCCCATATGGATCGAGAAAATACACGGTCATTGAAACGGCCTTCAGTTACACAGTCAACCCCCAGGTTCTGCGTCACCACATGGACCTGAGTGAACTCAGAGAACCAGCGGTCATGTCTGATGGAGGAGGACAGCGCTCTCCTGACAAAGCAAATAATTGAGCTACTGCCAAAGCAATCCTCCTACACTGGATTTTACTCCAGATACTTTCTGGAACCCAAGAAGACAGGAGAGTGGAGACCTGTTCTGAATCTCAGTCTCCTCAACCAATTCATGACCAGACAGCGGTTCCTGACTACCAGCAGACTCCTGGAGTGTGAGAGTGGATGACCTCCATAGATCTTGCAGAGGCCTACTTCCACAACACGGTCTCTAGTGTCTAGTGCCTCGTTTTTTCACCAAGTGCGTGGAGGAGTGGCTCGAACCACTAAGAAGACAGGGTCTGCGGATTCTGACGTACTTGGACTACTGGTTGATTGAGTCCAAACAGGATTCATGAGCGCCCACCAGCTTAGCTTAAGGGGTGTTTCTCGTAGCTGCAGAACAAATTCAATGTCTCCGAAGGGGTTTCAGAGAGTTATCAACATTTTTATGTTTGTTGGTCTGAAAGGTACAGGTCCCGCGGACTGAAAACACGTTTTCTGCACTGTTTAATCTCTGCTCAGGGCTGTCTCAGAACATGAAAATTTCGCCTGGCACGATAGCTGAAGCGGTCATTCTAGTAGGTGCTGAACTAATTCAACATTTCTGAAGTGGTTGCAGAGTGATAACATTTTTATGTTTGTCAATTCTGAAAACCACCGTCACTCGGGTGAAAACCTGTTTTTCTGAACAGTTCACTCACTGCTCAGAATAGTGCCAGAACATGAAAATATCAGCTGCAACTGTTGGAAAAAGAGTCTTTCGAGTATATTCGGCACTAAATCCACTTTTTTGGACTATTTTCAGGGTGGAATCAACAATTTTTATTCTTCCTGGTCAGAAACCGAACCTCTCTCGGGCTGAAAACGCATTTTTGCACTGTTCACTCACTGCTCAGCGATGCCTCAGAACATGAAAATTTCACCTGACACTGTAGCAGAAGCTGTCTTTCTAGCAGCAGCAGAACTAATTCAACCTCTCTGTGTGGTTTCAGAGAGTGATCAGGATTTTAATGCTTGTTCGTCTGAAAACCACCTTTTCGTGGCCTGAATACGTGTTTTCTGCTCGGTTCACTTACTGCTTAGGCGGGACTCAGAACATGAAAATCTCACCTCAAACTATAGCAGAAGTGGTATTTCTAGTAGTTGCAGAATTTAATCACGATGTCTGAAGTGGTTTCAGAGGTAACTACATTTTTATGTTTGTAAAAATGTAATTACCACAGTCACTTGTGCTGAAAATGCGTTTTCTGCACTGTTCACTCACTGCTAAGGACTGACTCAGAACATAAAAATTTCACCTGCTACTAAAGCAGACCGGGGTCTTATTAGTAGGTGCCGATCTAATTCAACATGTTAAAATGTTGACTCGTTCCTGCCTCCTGTGACTTTCACCACTGCACTTGGGTCCTGCTCCACGTCTTGACCCGTGACAGTCAGAAGTGGTTTCAAAGATGTAACAAAATCTTTATCTTTTTCGGTGTGAAACGCAGCTTCTCTCGGGCAGAAAACGCATTTTTTGCTGCTCAGCGATGCCTCAGAACATGAAAGTTTCGCCTGCAACTACAGAAAAAACACTCTTTCGACTATATTCAACACTAATCCCATACGAATAGGGCGCTGCGACTGGCCTACAAGCAGCCGTTCCACATTTCCTGCTTCCAAGCCATGGGATGAGTTTGACGAGAGCCAGGTGCTGCTATGAGGTGGATCTGGAGACTGTGTTCCCAGAGTTGGCTGAGTTCCGTGTGGTGGAGTCAAGTACGTTCCCGCTTGATATTCTCCTGCGCCTCATGTCATCCGCCGCCGTCGTATCGAAGTTGAGCTCTCTCTCCGCCGCCAGCTCAAGAATCATCCCACTTCACTAACGGCCTGCTGGCGTTGGATGGCGAGACTACACCAAGGGCACGACCGCATGTTGTCTGACCACAACTGGAAGAAATCTGGACTATTCCCGGCGCGGTTCTTACACTCCACTGGCACTAGGACCGCACTTGGTCAGGTACGGAGCTTACTGCCTGGTGGAGGGTTTGGATTCCCACCGCGGCGTTCCCGCTCATTCAGCCGTCATGCACTATGCATGATGCGTTCGCCCCGGGAGGAGTGACCATCCCACCCATGTTTACACCGTCGGCAACCAGCTCATAGTGCTTGAGAACATCACACGCTCTTTATGAGCTCCGTGGACAGGCCCATACATCGCAGATCCTCTCTCACTTTACCAGAGATTTTGGAGTTTCAACAGTCTGTCGGCGTGGTGCTACGCTCGTGGCGCCTCCTCCACACACAGCCACTGCCCGGGGGGGAACACCGTCACTGGTCGAAGGGGCGGGGTGACCTCAGCCGTCCAAATCATAGCTGTGCTGATCATCGCTTCTCATCTTGGAGAGACCAGTCCGCTGCTCTCACCTCTGCTCCCTCCAAAAGCGTGAAGAAAACTTTGTATCTGAAACTATGCATCTGTAACAGGTCTGAATACTGTGACCTTGTCTTCAGTTCAAACGTGGCGTCTCAATGTGGTCAGTAGAACGCCGTCTGAAACAAAATGCGGACAGAGCCACACAAAGCTTTCACATTTGTCGATGGTGAGAAAAGTAATCCAAGGGATTCTGTTTTTTCTTTGTGGTAACCCACACCACAATTAGATGTCTTTCTGAAACATCACTCCCAAACATCTCACTTTGTCATACAACAACTGTCATACATCATGAACCACATGCATAATTTATTTTCATCTGAATGTATAACTCTGCCATTAAACCTTTTGGCTAGTGTTGGGAAATAATAAAACTTTACTTTTCACCGTTATTCACCACAAGGAAACCGAACTCCACACAACTCAATCACCCGTGCCATGTCAGCGTAGGTTGTCAGTATGAGCTTAGTGCCACATCCACACAGAGCGAACTCAAAGTACGAAGGAAAAACAGTATACTTAAAAACCATGTCACCATCCACACACTCAGACCCCCAATCAATCAATCCCAAGTGGAACAAACATTATAAACAAATGGATTTGACTAACCTGAAACTAAATGAGGACAGAGTCACACTAGGCTTCCACATTTGTCGATGGTGAGAAAAGTAATAAAAAAAAGTGTCACTTCCTATTTACCCACACATCTTCAATGCCTAACCTCTGTCCTTTCCTGCCCTCTACTGACCTAATTATATACCTGCCGGTTAATCAACTCCATTAAATTATTTAATTAAAATAATTAAATGACATCTAACACATACTCTGTGACCACACATAAATGGCCGTCACACTAGAAAGGCAGTTTTTTGTCATCAAATTGTCATGTTCTGAGGCCTTCGCTGAGCAGTGACTGAACATTGCAGAAAACGCTTTTTCAGCCCGAGGGACTGTGGTTTTGAGACAGATAGACATGAAAATGTTGTAACCTCTCTGAAACCACTTCAGACGAGTTGAATTAGTTTGGCACGACTGAGCAGTGTTTGAACAGTGCAGTGAACGCCATTTTCAAAATATAAAATCGCTTTGAATGTGTGAGTGCTGAATATACTAGAAATAGTCTTTTTGCTATATTTACACTTGATATTTTCACTGCTCTCAGGCTATTCTGATTAGTCAGTGAAGAGTGCAGAAAATGCTTTTTCTCCCGAGGGACAGTGGTTTTCAGACCGACAATCATTAAAATGTTGATAACTCATTGAAACCACTTCAGAGAGGTTGAATTAGTTCTGCAGCTACTAGAAAGACTATAGCAGATTCTGCTATAGTATTAGTTGAAATTTTCATGTTCTGAGGCATCGCTGAGAAAAAGTCTAAAAAAAGTTCTGAAATGTACGTTTAGTGTTGAATATACTAGAAAGAGTGCCTTTCCTATAGTGGCAAGTGAAATTTTCATGTTGTGAGGCATCCCTGAGCAGTGAGTAAACAGTGCATAAAACGTGTTTTCAGCCAAAGGAATAATAGTAATAGAGATAGAAGTAAAAATGTTGATAACTCTCTTAAATCACTTTAGACAGGTTGAGTTAGTTCTGCACCTTGTCGAAATACCTTTTCTGCTATAGTGGCAGGTGAAATTTTCATCTTCTGGGGAATCGCTGAGCAGTGAGTGAACAGTGCGTAAAATGCGTTTCCGGCCAAAGAGAATGTAGGTTTCGGAACGGCAAAAATAAAATTGTTGATAACCCTCTAAAAACAGTTCAAAAATGTAGGTTTAGTGTTGAATATATTAGAAAGACTGTTTTTGCAGGTAATATTTTCAGGTTCTTAAAATATTCTGATCAGTGAGTGAACAGTGCAAGAAAACACGTTTTCAGCTCGAGAGAAGCTCGGTTTCTAAAACAGGAAAAAAAATAGTTGATAACCCCCTGAAATACAGTTCAGAAATGTAGGTTCAGTGTTTATTTTACGAGAAAGAGTGTTTCTCCTATAGCTGCTCGAGAAATTTTCATGTTATCTGGCATCCCTGAGCAGTGAGTGAACAGTGCATAAAATGCGTTTTCACCCAAAGAAAACGTGGTTTACAGACCGACAAAAATAAAAATGTTAACACTCTTAAAACACTTCAGACAGGTTGAGTTAGTTCTGCACCTTGTAGTAATACCGTTTCTGCTATAGTGGCAGGTGAAAATTTCATTTTCTGGGGCATCGCTCTGCAGTGAGTGAACAGTGCGTAAAACGCGTTTTCGTCTGAAGAGAATGTGGGTTGGGGACCGGCAAAAATAAAATTGTTGATAACCCTCTAAAAACAGTTCAGACAGCGTAGATTTCTGCTGCAACTACAAAAAAGACCCTTTCTGCTGTCGTGGGAGGTGAAAATTTAATCTTCTGAAGCTTCCCTCAGAAGTTGTGGCACAATGCAGAAAACGCGTTTTCAGTCTGAGATAAGGTGGGTTTCGGAACGCCAAACCTAAAATGTTGATAACTTTCGAAAAACACTTCAAACAGCTTAGATTTGATGTGCAACTACTAGAAAGACCCATTCTGCTATACTGGGAGGTCAAAATGTCATGTTCTGAAGATTCCCTGAGACGTTATGGCACAATGCAGAAAATGCTTTTTCAGTCTGAGATAAGGTTGGTTTCGGAACGCCAAGCACCTTTATCTGCCCTTTATCTTCTCTTTATCTGCTTTCAATCGTTCCTTATTTCCATCTCTCTTTGACCGTAGTCCGAGTGTAGGAGAAATGGAAGGAATATTGAGATCAGGAGGCAAAGCCCTTGCTTCGCCTGCTGGTCTCTCCCTCTGGCCAAGAACTTGACCGTACAGAAGAGGAGACCACATGGCGATGGATGCACCCCCACCAGGAACCTTGTGTGACCCAGCTGGATTGCTCCGTCGCTTCTCCCATCCATCAATGACTGAAGTCCGGGTGTAGCAGAGATGGGAGAACCTTTGGCTAATGTGGAGATGCGCTAGTCGGGGCTCCGCCCGTAACTCCAGGTTCGCCAGGCAGGTCAACTTGACTAGGTGGAGAGAGAATCCTCACCACATAGACTGTCCTGAGATAAACAATGCGGAGTGCAAACAGTAAAGAACTACAACGTCCAGACGCCTTAATGATTGGAGCTGGACCTTGTGTGGGGAGCAACACTGCGGATAAGTGCGCAGGAGAAGCGTCACCAAATTAGGTGAAGATTCACCGGTGGCCTGTCTCTAATCACAGAGGGGTGGCGTGCCAAGAGACCTGCTGCTATCTCCAAACGCCAGGTCTCACGCCAGTCCGGCCTACTCGATGTCTTACGGCAATGACCTCACCCCCAAGGTCGCGCAAAATGTTGTTAGTCCGAATGTAGTGAAGTTTCACGAGTAACCCTCCATACAGCGGGTATGGGTGTCCCCCTGGGGCCCTCTTGTTGCCAAACCAGGTACTTCCCTGCTCCGGCGACTACACAGGGGAACCTGACGCCATCCCATGGCCACAGCACTAGTTTGAGCCCAACGTGGAAGAACTAGGCACTAATAACCGTCCATATTTGGAGGGAGAACTCGCCAGTGGAGACACGTTTGGCCCATGACAAAGCGCTGCCAAAGAGAGCGATTCTCTCATCTATTGTCCAGAGCTGCTGGAAGCACCTGTAAACAGGACAACGTGAGGCAAAGAAGAAGGTGCTCCGTCAGACAAATAGAAATCTGCAAAAGATGAGGCAGAAGCCGAGGAGGCTGCTTGGCAGGTTTCTGCCAAGGAAACTCCTCTGATGGCAGCTATGGATGTTGTCCCTTTTTACCACCTGCCAGAGACACCCACAGCTTATCTGTTTTCCTGAAGGCTCTCACTGCAAGCGCCAGTGATTCTCATCCGGGTGGCGGGTAAGACAGAAAGCCTTCACTGAAAAATTGCTGACCTTGGCACAAAGAAATTTGTGAAAAAAGACTAATCGAGAAGGCACATAGTTCTCCAAACCCTCCTGATGGAGGCCAGGCCCAGGAGGAGAGCTGCTCCAAAGGAGCCTGATCAAGGGGCTTGAAGGGAGCTTCAGAGAGAGTATTATATACCAATTGAAGATCCCAATAGGGGCAGATGCGTCTGGAGATAGGTCTGAGTCTTCGAGATCCCTGCATGAACTGGACTAGCAACGGACAACAGTCCACACCCATTTAGCATTACATGCTTTGAGTGTTGAGGGTGATTTAGCATTTAGGACCACCTGCTAGCCTTGAAGTAGCCCCCTGCTGCAGGACTGTTTGCAGGACATGAACTGGTTGCAGCACACCCTTGTGTGAGTGTGTGTGTGAGCACAGGTGGCAGAGTTACGCAGTCCAGAACACCTCCCGGGACTCTGGAACACCTATGAGGTCATCTTGACCACAAAGCTTAAACCCCAGCCTTGCAATGTGGCCTGACCTGAGAACCATGAGCAATTACCATGGCCATCCATACCGGACGACTGGCACCGCTGGCTCCTTTGCAGACAGCCTTCAAGGAGATGCACGTTTTACTGCACTGAACCGCCTGTAATGTCACCGGCGATGTTGCTTTGGTATGACGGAAGGTGGTGTGCCCATGGTCCTGTCAATATCTCCGATGGCCAGGGCCTCACACGGGACCGGCCTATGAGACTTCTTATGCAACCGCCACGCCCAGGGTCTATCCAGCGTGAATGAATTAATGAATGGGTTGTGAAGATGTAGCATTAACAACCCCTCATACATAGAGTGTAATTTTACACTCTGGGTGGCAGGAGCTGCCGCCTCATCTTTGTCACCTTAAGCTGATATAGAAGGTGGCGTTTACAACCCCTCATATATGGTGTGTACCCTACACTGTGGATCAGCAGGAACTGCGTTGCCCTCGTTTAGCCACTCTGCGGCTGAAATAGAAAGTGGCATTAACAGTCCTCCAAACCTATAGGGAAAACATTTACTGAGCAGCTACAGTCAGGGTTCTAGTCTGAGCTGAGCAAGAAAGAGGGAGTTTATTCACAAATGAATAAACAGTCATGCAGGAATCCGGTGGATCTCGGGACGCTGCACTCTGCACAGCACTGTAATGAAGCAGATACTGGTGTCCCAGAGCCAGTGCTGTGAATGAGGGCCGAAGGTTTGCAGGGTTCGGCTGCTCCTGAAGACAGAATGACATGAGACATGAGATACTCCCTTGAAAGCAGCCACAGATGTTGCCAGGCATCTCGTCAAGTGTGCTCTCAGGGATTCCGGTGCCCGTTTTTTCGCAGTCTCATAGGCTTTCATGATGGCAATTCTAAGCCAATGTGAAAACCTGTGAGTGGACAGCGCCTGCCCCTTCTTACCACCAGGGAGAGCCACCCACAGACTGTCCGTCTTTCCGAAGGTTTGGACTCGATCCAGTTAAGCTTTTAGCGCTGCTCGTATGAATGGGGAGGAGGGCAGAAAGTCTTTACTGATAAGGTGCTGACCTGTGAAGAAGAAGAGAGACATTTAGGTGCGATGGCAGGGTTGGGTCTAAGTGATACCGCCGAGTCATCGACACCAAAAGAGATGCAATCAGGGCTGATCGAAAAAGAGCTACTAGCTCCTTGGAGGCCTGATCAAGTGGCTCAAAAGGGGCTTCGGAGAGTGAATTGAGTACCAGCTGCAGGTCCCAGTAATGACATAAAGGTCTTGAGGTTGGTCTAAGCCTTTTCACTCATCTCATGAAACGGCTCACTTGACGATGCTTGCCGAAGGGGTGGCCGTCCAGACCATTGTGTAGCATGGAAAGGGCTGCTACATAAACCCGTAATGTAGGGCTGCTCCGACCTTGGTTAACCAGATGCTGCAGAAACAAGAGGATGAGAGAAATAGTTGCCGATAATGGACAGGCTGACTGGGTTCCACACCACCGGGGAAACATGTCCAATTAGCATTGTATACTCTGAGGGTTGGCAGAGCTTAAACGTTCTGAAAAGTCAATTGGACATCAGGGGGCAAGTGACTGATTGTTAACCCTGGAGAAGCCAAACCTTGCGGGGTGGTTCTAGACCTCAGGGTTCCTGATGTTTGCAGAAGCGCTGACCTCGATGGAGGGAACTCCCAGTGGCCTTTGATCCGCATATGACACATCTCCGGATACCAGCTGGAGCTGGGGCTGTTTGGATTAAGGGAAGGAGGGGGAAAGGCATACAGGAGGCCTTTTGGCCACCTTGGATGAGCCAGGGCGTCCACATCCAGTGGAAGGTCATCAGATCTACGGGGAGAGAACCAGAGAGGACATTTGAAGCTCTATCTGCTGGCAAAGACATCAGCCACTGGGTGGCCGAAAAACTCGCTGATCATGTTTGCCATCTCCTGAGATAAACTCCATTAATCTGGCAGAGCCCTCAATGAGGCTAAATGTACATCAGCCCAGAGAAAAAATCTTTGTGGCGAGGTTGTGTGACACAGACGACCTCACGCCACCCTGACGGTTGATGTAGGCCACTGTGGTGGCGCTGTCTGATCTCACCATAACGTCGTTCCCAATTAGATGGAGAGAAAGGGCCACCAACACTCTAAAACCGCCAACAGTTCTATCGGGTTCATGTGACGACCTTCGGAACTGCTCCAGATCCCGCTGACGCAGATCTGATCCAGGTGGCCTCCCCCGCCGGACAGAGATGCATCTGTAAAGACTTGTAGGAATTGTTGGATCCTGAAAAGCGCGCTGAGTCCCAGTAAGAGCACGACTTTCCTGGGGGTCATGCTGGACTCAGTCTCCGGTCAGGCCCGACACTCGAGATTTGTCTTCTGGTCTTTGGTCTGGAGTCGGGTGAGGGTGCAGACCGCGAAACCACTTCTGAAGACCTCGCATGTTGAGCAGACCAAGGCGTGGGCCCCTGCCTCAATCGCGCGATGTGGTCCAACACCAATCTGGTGTGTGCTCATGACTCCTGTTTGGACCTGGCTAGAATCAACCAGTAGTCCAAGTATGTCAGAATCCGCACACCCTGTCTCCTTAGTGGTTCGAGCCCCGCCTTCATGCACTTGGCGAAGGTGCGAGGCACAAGACACTAGAAACTGTGTTGTGGAAGTAGGCGTGTGCAAGATCTATGGAGGTCATCCACTCTCACACTCTGACGCACTCCAGGAGTCTCCTGCTGGTCCGGAACCGCTATCTGGTCATGAATTGGTTGAGGAGACTGAGGTGCAGAACATGTCTCCACTGTGTCTTTTTGGGTCCTAGAAAGTACCTGGAGTAAAACCTAGCGTATCTGGATCGCTTTGCCACTCGTACAATTACTTCCTTTGACAGGAGAGCGCGGTCCTCCTCCATCAGACACGACAGCTGGTTCTCTGAGTTCACCCAGGTCCACGTGGTGTCGCAGAACCTCGGGGTTGACTGTGAATCCGAAAGACGTGTCAATGACCGAATATCTTCTCGATCCATATGGGCAGGTGAGGAGACAGGCGCTTTCAATTCAGAAGATACTCTTTCAAGACTGGCGACCTGACCACAGGAGAGGACTCTGGGTAGGGTCCAGGATGACAGGGTCGTCGGTGCACAGCGCCCACTCCTCTGGGCACTTCAAGTCCCGCTGGTTGTTCAAAAACAGACTTGCTTTTTTCAGCTGAGCCATCAGAGGAAGTAGGGCCACCAAACTTGTATTGTACCTTGATCTGACACAGCAATTCTTCTGAGATGGACACCCGAGGGACCGGCCCAATCTCAGAAAGAGATGACTAGGCAGGACGATGTCCTGCTTGCCTCTGAGAGGTTTGGAGGGCTGCAGAGAACAGAATCACAGACAGACATCGCATCAGACATCGCATCAGACATCGCGTGAGGGAGCTGAGAACAGAGCAGGTCTGGCACGCAGCGCCTACTGTGAGAGCCTCTCAAGTGGTGGCTTTCACAGTCCTGTGGCGACCCCTGCTAAAAACTGGCGAGTCTGAGGAATAAGAAGAGTTAATGGCAGAATTGAAACTCCCCTGACTTTTGGCTAGAACGAAACGTGAGAGAGTGGAAAGAGTTATCTGACACCTCTGCTTCTAATTGTGGAGAAGCTAAGGAAAAACATAACTTCTTGGCTCCTGAAACCTCCCCGTCTCCTGAGACAACGTCAAACAAAAACACATTTTTGAAGCCGGAGTTCGCACTGACTGGAACCGGAGGTGAACTTGGCGGTGATAAGCCCTAATTTTGGGCAGACAGGAAACAGACCCGATACCAATGTAATGCAGCTTATTTTTTATTTTATATACAATGATTTATTTGTAGGCTTTTGGAGGGAGCGGAGGTGAGAGCAGCCGACTGGTCTCTCCAAGAGGAGCTGCGAGGATCAGTGCAGCTACGATCCAGATGGCTGGGCTCACCCTGCCCCTTCGACCAGCGACAGTGTTCCACCTGGGCGGCGGCTGTGTGTGGAGGAGGCGCCGCGAGCAGAGCACCACGCCAACGGGCTGTTGGATCTCCAAAATCTCTGGTGGAGTGAGAGAGGTTCTGCGATGGATGAGTCTGTCCATGGAGCTCATAAAGAGCGCGATGATCTTCTCAAGCGCTATGTGCTGGTTGCCGACTGCGTTGACACCATTCCACTGCGCGATGCTAGGATGGTCACTCCTCAGGGGAGAAGTCAAGCTCAAGGGGCGGGGGTATCGCGCATCGCAAATCGCGCACGACTTCTGAGTGAGAGGGAACACAGCGCCACAATTCCAAACCCTCCACCTAAGCAGTAAACTCCTTACCTGACCACGTGTAGTGCTAGTGCCACCGGAGTGTCAGAACTGCGCCGGGAATAGTCCGGATATCTTCCAGAATCAGAATCAGAATCAGAATCAGAATCAGAATGAGATTTATTGCCATGGTCAGTGGGGAGCCCACTGACTAGGAAAGTGCCTTGGAATAAAGTGCAACAAAAAACAAATAAAATAAAATAAAATAAAATAAATAGAATAACATAACAACAAGGCTGTTCACAAATTTAACAGTCTGATGGCCGAGGGGAAGAAGCTGTTCCTGTGACGGGAGTTTCTGGCCGGGATGGACCGTAGCCTCCTGCCAGAGGGAAGAGGAACAAACAGTCCATGTCCAGGGTGAGAAGGGTCGGCTCTGATCCGACCTGCACGTCTCTGGGTCCTAGAGGCATACAGGTCCTGAAGAGGTGGCAGGCTGCAACCGATCACCTTCTCAGCAGAACGTACGATGCGCTGCAGTTGGCTCTTGTCCCTGGAGGTGGTGCTGTTGTACCAGACGGTGATAGAGGAGGTGAGGATGGACTGGACGATGGCCGTATAGAACTCCACCAGCAACTTCGTCGGCAGTCGTAGTTTCCGTACCTGCCTCAGAAAGAACATTCTCTGCTGGGCCTTCCTGATGAGGGACCTGATGGTTGGCTCCCATTTGAGGTCCTCATTGATGGTGGTTCCCAGGAAGTAGAAGGAGTCCACAATAGGAATAGGTAAACCAGCCAACATGAGAGGGGACCGAGAAACTGTGACTCTCCTGAAGTCTATGACCATCTCCACTGTCTTCTGGGCATTGAGCTCCAGGTTGTTGTGGCTGCACCAGGACACTAGCCGCTCCACCTCCCTCCTGTAAGCCGACTCATCTCCATCTTAGATGAGCCCAATGATGGTGGTGTCATCCGCAAACTTGATCAGCTTCACGGACTCGTGGCTGGAGGTGCAGCAGTTAGTGTACAGAGAGAAGAGCCATGGTGAGAGAACACAGCCCTGAGGAGACCCGATGTTGAGGGTCCGAGTGTCGGAGACAGTCGTCCCCAGCCTCACACGCTGACTTCGGCTGGTCAGGAAGTCTGTAATCCATCTGCAGAGGGAGTCAGGCACGTCCAGCTGGCCAAGCTTGTCTTCAAGCAGAGCTGGAAGAATTGTGTTAAAGGCAGAGCTGAAGTCCACAAACAGGATCCTGGCATAGGTTCCTGGGCAGTCCAGATGCTCCAGAACGAAATGAAGGGCCTGGTTCACTGCATCGTCCGCAGATCTGTTGGCTCTGTAGCCAAACTGCAATGAGTGCAGGTGAGAAGCAGTGATAGATTTCAGGTGGGACAGAACCAGGCGCTCAAAGGACTTCATGACCACAGACGTCAGTGCCACCGGTCTGTAGTCATTCAGTCCTGTGATCCTGGCCTTCTTGGGAACAGGGATGATAGTGGTGGACTTAAAGCAGGCAGGTACATGACAGGACACCAAGGAAGCATTGAAGATGTCCGTGAACACTGGAGCCAGCTCAGCAGCACAATGCCTCAGGATGGCAGGGGAAACTCTGTCCGGACCCGCCGCCTTCTGAAGGTTCAGCCTCCTGAACTGAGTGCGCACGTCCTGCTCCATGATGTCAAGAGAAAGAGGAAGAGGGGGGAGGTGAGGGAGTGGCTCATCAAAAGTGTCTGTGATCGACTTTGCTGTCTCAGTGACATCGTTCATCTTAGTTGTGTCACTAAGAGACAGCATAGTCCTTTGTTGTAAAGTGGAACATGGGGCTGGAGAGACCGCAGAGGTGTTGGTGCAAAAGGGCTGCTCAAAGCGACAATAGAAGTTGTTCAAGTCCTGTGCAAGAGCGAGGTTGTTCAGAGTGTGGGGGGCACGTGGCTTGTAGTTAGTGGGCACCTTGAGCCCTCTCCACACCACAGCCGAGTCATTGGCTGAGAACTGCTGCGTTAGTTTGTCAGAGTATGCGGCCTTAGCTTTCTTCAGCTCCCTCTGAAACCGATACTTCATCTCTTTGTAGCAGTTCCTGCCCCCACTCTTGCGAGCTGCCACCTTCTCCTGTCAGATCTGGTTGAGTTTAGTTGTGAACCAAGGTTTGTCATTTGCATAACTCACCTTGGTGCGCGTTGGAACTATGCACTCTTCACAGTAGCTGATCCATGAAGTCACAGTGTCTGTATACTCATCCAGATTGTTGGTGGCAGCCCTGAACACTTCCCAGTCTGTGGTCTCCATGCAAGACTGCAGCTCCTCTTTAGCTTCACTTGTCCAGATCTTCATGCTCCTCACAACAGGCTTTGCCAGCTTCAGCTTCTGCTTGTATGTAGGAACAAGATGAACCATCAAGTGTTCAGAGAGACCCAGTGCAGCTCGAGGGAGGGCGGTATAAGAGTTGCGGAGCGATGAGTAACAGTGATCCAGCACGCTCTGCTCTCTGGTGGAACATTTTACAACCTGCCTGTACCTGGGAAGCTCCTCACTCAGAGTCGCCTTGTTGAAGTCACCAAGCACAATCACAGGAGAGTCCGGGAAAGTTCGCTCCACATGCAGAACCTGATCCGCGAGCGCACTCTGAGCCTCACGTACATTCGCGCTGGGCGGGATATATATGGGAGCCAGAATGAATGAAGCGAACTCACGTGGGGAGTAAAACGGCTTACAGTTCACGATCAGACATTCCAGAGAGGGAGAGCAGTGCTGAAAGATCACCGTCACGTCCGTACACCAGCTCCTGAACCCGGTCCGCGCGGTGAAGCTGGAAACCCTCCAGATGAAGCGCAGTGTCCGGGATGAGATCGCTCAACCACGTCTCCGTGAAACACAAAACACAAGAGGAGGAGAAGTCTCTGTTCCGTCTCAACATCAGCGCCAGTTCATCCATCTTATTGCTGAGCGACCGGACGTTGGAGAGGATTATCCCGGGAAGCGGAGTGCGCGATCCTCTTCGACGAAGGCGAACGAGTGCACCGGCACGTTTCCCTCTCCTCCTCAGTTTCTTCCGCCCAGCCAAAAGATGAACTAACTCCGTAACTGACACCACAAATACTGGTAGTAAGTCAGACGGAGTCAGAGCCCTGATGTTCATCAACTGATCTCGTGTGTAAAAACACGCAGATGCTCCATCAAAACACAAAAATAAACAAAATAACATGCACGATAATTCCAGGTCAGCCTTCGTCGGCGCCATCTTGTCAGCATTACCTCTTACCTGCAGTTATGGGCAGACAACACGCGGTCGTGCCCTGTGTGTAGTCTCGCCATTCAACGCCAGCGGGCCGTTAGTGAAGTGGGATGATTCTTGAGATGGCGGTGGAGAGAGAGCTCAACTTCGATACAACGGGCAGCGGATGTGCTTGACTCCACCACACGGAACTCAGCTAACTCTGGGAACAGAGTCTCCAGATCAACCTCATAGCAGCGGCTGGCTCTCGTCAAACTCATCCCATGGCTTGGAAGCAGGAAATGTGGAACGGTTCAGCTGCTTGTAGGCCAGTCGCAGCGCCCTATTCGTCGAGGTTTAGTGTTGAATATACTAGAAAGAGTGTTTCTCCTATAGCTGTAGGTGAAATTCTCATATTCTAAGTCACCCCTCTAAGCAGTGAGTGAACAGCGCAGAAAACATGTTTTCAGCCGGAGGGACTGTGGTTTTCAGACCAACAAAAATAGAAATCTTGATAACTCTCTGAAACCACTTGAATTAGTTCTGAGGTTGAATTAGTCCTGCAGCTACTAGAATGAAGGCTTCTGCTGTGAAGTCAGGATAAATTTTCATGTTCTCAGGCTTCCCTGAGCAGTGACTGAACAGTACAGAATATAATATATATAATATAATAATATAGAGTTTTCAGCAAGAAAGAAAGTGGGTTTCGGACTGGCAAAAATAAAATTGTTGATTACCCTCAAAAAACACACGTTTAGTGTTGTATATACTAGAAAGAATTTTTTTCCTATAGTTGCTGGTGATATTTTCATGTTCTGAGGCACTTTTGATCAGTGAGTGAAAAAGTGGGTTTCGGACAGTCAAAGATAAAAATGTTAATAACCCTCTAAAAACAGTTCAAAATGTAGGTTTAGTGTTGAATATACTCGAAAGAGTGAAATCAGTAACAGTTGCAGGAGACATTTTTATGTTCGGAGTCTATTCTGATAAGTGAGTGCACGGTGCAGAAAACGCGTTCTCAGCCCGAGTGATTGTGGTTTTCAGACCAACAACGATAAAAATGTTGATAACTCTCTGAAACCACTCTGAGTGGTTGAATTAGTTCTGCAGCTCCAAGAAAGACGCCTTCTGCTATAGAGTCAGGTGAAATTTTCATGTTCTTTGGCATCGATGAGAGTGAACAGAGCAGAAAAAGCCTTTTCAGGCCGAGAGAAGCTCGGTTTCTGACCAGGAAAAAAAAAAAAAAGTTGATAACCCCCTGAAATTTTGTTCAGAAATGTAGGATTCGTGTTAATTATACTAGATAGAGAGTTTTTCCTATAGTTGCAGGAGAAATTTTCATGATCTCAGGCATCCGTGAGCAGTGAGTGAACGGTGCGTAAAACGCGTTTTCGGCCAAAAAAAGGTGGTTTAAAGACCGACACAAATAAAAATGTTGATTGCTCTCTTCAATCACTTCAGACAGGTTGAATTAGTTCTGCACCCAGGAGAAATACCTTTTCTGCTAAAGTGGCAGGTCAAATTTTCATCTTCTGAGGAATCGCTCAGCAGTGAGTGAACAGTGCGTAAAATGCGTTTTCGGACCGGCAAAAATTTAATTTTTGATAACCCTCTAAAAACATGTCAGAAATGTAGGTTTACTGTTGAATATACCAGGAAGAATGTTTTTCCTATAGTTGCAGGTGATATTTTCATGTTCTGAGACTATTCTGAGCAGTGGGTGAACAGGGCAGAAAACGCGTTTTCAGCCCGAGAGAGGCTGAGCAGGAAAAAAAAAACGTTATAACCCCGTGAAATACAGTTCAGAAATCTTGGTGTTGGTGGTGGTGTTAATTATACTAGAAAGAGTGTTTTTCCTTTAGTTGCAGGAAAAAAATTTCATTATCTCAAGCATACATGAGCAGTGAGTGAACAGTGCATAAAACGCATTGTCAGCCAAAGAAAAGGTGGTTTACAGATCGTCGAAAATAAGTGTTCATAACTCTGTTAAATCACTTTAGACAGGTTGAATTAGTTCTGCACCCAGTACAAAGACCCTTTCTGCTATAGTGGCAGGTGAAATTTGCATCTTCTGAGGAACACTCTATGTATGAGGGGCTGTTAATGCTACATCTTCACAACCCATTCATTCATTCAGGCTGAATAGACCACGGGCGAGGTGTTCCGGACTGCGCGAATCTGCCACCTGTGCACACACTCACACGAGGGTGTGCTGCAACCTGTTCATGCGAGGGGTTTGTTGGTCGCAGTGTTATCCAGTTTCATATACTGCTGGTGCCTTCGCATATAATTGGAAGCGGATTAGGTGCAATAAAATGCGCATTACCTTGACGGCCATCCGGCAAAGAAGACAGCGCTGCCAGTCAGGACGCCGGTTAAGGATGGCCATGGTTTTGTCCCATGGATTCCTGGTCAGTCCGCAAAGCCATGTGCGCAAGATGACTTCATGGGTGATTCAGAATTCCAGATGGGTTCTTGACATACGTCGACCCTGCAGTTTACCAGATCATGACTACATGCTTTGGTGGTCGGCAGAAGCTAAACGGCGTTGCTCCCGTAACTAGAAGGATGATGGCATCACTAGCTATGAATGACTGGCGCGTCAGGGCCCACGGCAATCCTTCTCCCCTGAGTGTGATGACACCTCAGTCCTGCCTGACGTTTCCGTGGTCCAGAGGAGGCGCTCCGCTCGTCTTCAGATCTCAAGATTCTTCGCTTCATGTGCCAGATGTGCCGGCTCCAGCTGTAATTTCACAATTGTAATTTCACAATTACAGAGTCACTGACTCACTCCTCTCTAATTTCACAATCATATTTTGCAGAGTGCCCTGGCACTTCCAGTGAAGTAGAAAGGCTGGTGTAATATTCCTTGTGACGAGTGGGGTTTGTCATAGGACATGGTGGACATGATTTGGGCCAAGTTTGGGCTCCCACTGGCGGACCTCTTTGCCAACAGTGTTTGTTGCCGGAGGGCCTCCTTCACACCTTCCCTCCACCTCGCCTCCTCCTTCAGTTGATGAGGAGGATTCAGAAGGTGAGAGTGATTCTATTGGCGGCAGATAACCCCAGCTCGATCTGGTACCCAGAGATGTCGCAGATGTGAGCCTGCAGCAGGTAGTAGAAATTATGAGGGGTCCACACCCGTTTAATGCTGAACGGGTGTGGACTGCTGTTTGTTGGGTAAACATCCACTGCTAGTCCAGTTAAAGCAGGGAGACAAGACAAAGACCCACCTCGCATCTGCCCCTATTGGGATCTTCAATTGGTATTAAGTCTGACTCTGAAGCTCTCTTGGAGCCACTTGATCAGACTCCTTTGGAGCTGGTGGCTTACAAAACAGCTCTTCTCCTGGCTCTGGCCTCCATCAGGAGGGTTTGGAGAACTATGTGCCTTCTCGATTAGTCCTGACTGTATTTCATGTATTCCTGTGAGGGCACTGAGAGCTTATCTAAATGCAGTCAAGGCCTTCAGGAAAACAGAGAAGCTGTGGGTGGCACTGGCAGGTGGTAAAATGGGGCAACATCCATAGCAGCCTTCAGAGGAGTTTCTTTGGCAGAAATCTGCCACGCTGCCTCCTGGGCTTCCGTCTCAACTTTTGCAGAATTCTATTTATCTGAAGTAGCTGCTTCTTCTTTGCCTCACTTTGTCCTGTCTTCAGGTGCTTCCAGCAGCTCTGGCCAATAAATGAGAGAATTGTTAGTGTAGTCCGGCCAGCGGGGTACACTTCTCAGGGCGTCGAGTCGGGAGCAGAAGAAACCACAGAAGTAGTGGGATACAAGCTTTGTTTTATTCCACATCAGCGTAACATAATTTCATCGCTTGACATCGCTCAGTATCAAATTGTTCAAAGTACAAACACTGGATCAAGGGCGTTCCTTGTACCAGATACACATTGTCACAAACATGCATGTCCACCTTTGGCCTCCTGGCTGAATCACAAAAACAAGAGCTTCTGGCAGCTCCAGAGAAAACATACATTCCTGTTTTCACTTCAAGGGTACCATCTCTGGCGTATTTGGAATACAGAGTGGGTGGATATCTGTTCAACATTCCATTGGTACTGAAAAACAAGTTATCATTGTAACCCTAATGACACAGGTCAAATTATTCCACAACATATCTCCCCTTTGTGGGTCTCAGACCCACACACCGAATTTAGCAAACTATCCCATTTTATTTTATTGAAGATTATTTCGTACTGTAACAGAGCAGTGACAATATACTGGATATAAGTATGTAGAAAATGTTAACTAAATGATTCATATAGCTGTAGTTAGTTCAATATGTTTACTGCTGTCTGGTTAAATAAAAATCTCAACCGCGTCGCAGGAAAATGTTAGTCAGTTCGTTTCCGGAAGCATCAAAAGTTTTCCCCAATTGTTTTTTGTTGTCACTTTTCGTCATAGGTGAAATTTTCTTTTTTTTTTTTTTTTTTTTTAGTGAAACAATAATCAAGTAATTATACTGGCAAAGAAACATAGGATCATGATTTAAACACATTTGTCATGTAATCATAACAACACCTCATTCTTCAGTCACCTCTGGAGTATGATCAGAGTCCTCCAATTAATCAGGTGATGGCTACAGATGTGGTCTCTCAGTCACCACGAGAGCCAGTTGTTCAGCAGGCATCATGTTCAGCATCTGTGCGTTCCAAAGTCCCGTCGTGACCGCTAACTGCTTCTCAGTCATTCGCAGACACAGTTTCCTCATCATGGGTACGATGCAACATGCCAGAAGAAAAATGACGATGAGTATGATTGCAGTAGTCATCCTCACTTCTGCAAAAAATGCTCCACATTTTCTTCGGTGTCCATCTAACCAATCCCAGGCCCAACTTATAGCTCCTGCATGCTCTTTTATCTCATTTTTTGAATCTCTAAGTTTATCCATTGCAATGGCAAATGTTCCATCAGGCGCGGTGTTGTTGGAATGTAAGTGCAACACTGATCTGCAAACATGTGACACACACCAACCAATCTAACACCTGACGATTTCGTAACACCATTTTACCAGTTTCATGCAGTTGTTCTCCCAGTAGTTTCAATATTTCATAGGTATGGTTTGTGTAAATAGTAAATATAATTAATCGAATAATGTGGTTTTATTACAGAGAGGACTAGTGGTGGTCAAAACTGGACGGTCATCTTCGTTTCCTTTTTTTTGACTGTGGTGTGGTACCAAGTTTGGCAGACAGTGTTTTACCTAGAGCTCCCTGACCTCTGACATGGATCCCACTTTTACTCCGCCTGTCCTGCACCAATACGCTTAACGTTTTGTGTTTCTGGGCATTTTTCACACAACGGGTGATCGCATCGTACTTAACTGAGTCCCTGTTATGCTCGAGTTTTTTAGCTGGAACTTAGGGTGTCACGGTCTGGACTTTGGTCGGCTGCTGCGGTCTCGCAAGCTGCGCGAGCTCGTCTCCTGGTGACAACCAAACCAGACAACTTATTATCACAGCAAGCCTTGTCATCAACATTTTGACTATCTAAATCATTGACTTCACTGCCTGTTTTATTACCTCTTTGGTTGTGATGGCCTTGGGCCTTTGTGCAATGGCTCAGATGGTACCAAGTGGCGCTGCCTTCGACTTGGACAGCTGTTGGTGTTGCTCGGACCACGGTGTATGGACCTTCACATCTCGGCTGGTGCCACTTCCTTCGGAAGACCTTGATATACTCCTGGTCGCCGGGAACCACCAAATGCCCGGCCTCACGATCGGCCTCAAGCTCCCGTTTTCTCTCCTGCAGATAGATAGTCTTATGGATAGAAGTTAGTTGCTTCGTATAACTTCCAAGTTCAGATTGTAGTTGCTCAAGTGGAGGCCCCTTGTAGGGTCCCCTCAAGTGTGGTGCCGGCATCGGCCATCCCGTCAACATCTTGTGTGGTGTCAAATGCGTGCTTTGATGAGTTTGCATGCGATAACTCATCAGTGCTAATGGTAACGCATCAACCCAGTTTAGCTTCGTGCTAGCACAGATCTTATTCAGTTTCGCTTTCAGGGTTCCATTTATCCCCTGAACCATTCCCTGACTCTGGGGGTGATAAACGGCACCCAATCGTTGTTTGATTCGAAGTTGCTGCAAGATGCCCTTCACAACCTTTTGTACAAATGCAGCACCGTTGTCTGAGCTTATTTCTGACGGAATGCCAACTCGAGGAATGATTTATCTGGTCAGGAATTTGATTACTGTTTCAGCACTCAAGTCTTTAGATGGTGCTGCTTCAACCCAGCAGCTTAACCGATCAATTACCACCAACATGTTGCGTCTCCCTTGAACCGTTTTTATCATGTCAACGTAATCGATCACAAGATGTTTAAATGGACCTTCTGGGACTGGAATATGACCTATTGGTATCTTGATGTTTTTTCGTTGTTTTCTTCACAAATCTCACATTGATTCAGCACTTCATCTGTTGTTGTCTGCAAAAATGGGGACCAATATCCCTGCTGTCTGATTTTCTTCACCACTTCCCCCCTTGCGTGCAGTGCAGATCACTGTGCACCTCCGAAATCAAGATGGTCAAAAGTGCAGTTGGAGCTACGAGCTTGCCTTCATGTGATCGCCAGAGACCCTGATTGTCCACAGTAGCTCCTTTTTGTTTCCACAAAACCTTTTCATTTTCATCTGCATTTTCTTGGATCAAGATTATGTCTTCAGGTGTGACTGAGGGTTCTAATGTCACCATAGGTGACAAAATGGCTATTTTGCATCTTGACACTTCTTTTGCTGCCTCGTCAGAGAGAAGAAGAATACACCAAAATGTCAAACCTGAAAACTGAATTGTACATTTATCAGCTGGATGATGACAAAACCTACGGAGATGGCTGTGTTATCAGTCTAACGACTGTGGTGTGCTAATAGAGGTGAAGCCAGAAAATTTTCCAAGGGCTGAAGAAGAAGAAGAAGAAGAACAACAACAACGTCAGAAGGCTGGAGCCGTGTCTAACAAACCTGATCGAATGGAGAGGAAGCCGTCCTTCGTGGCTATATGGCTGGCTAAAATCTCAGGATCAGGACGATGGTCCTTCATGGCCATCCATAAAGTATCGACAGGAGTCACGGGTGAACAAGAACAAGATTTCGTACTGGAGTATTTTAATTCTGATTGCGGTGTATTTCGTACTCTGTTAACCATACCAATGGATGCTTGGAGTAAGAAAATTCAGGAGTTTCTCCGAAAATCGACGGCCTCTTCTAGCATAGCCGCTGATGGAATGATGCCCTTGTGCCGAAAGAGGCACTGACCTTTTAGTCCTGCCCCCTTTGGACCGCCTACTCACTGATGGCTGCTATAAAGAGGATTTTTTCCAGAGCGACACCCTGCAGACGTACCTGTCGAAACAAGAGCAACTAAGACAACGATGAGGACCGAAGGGAAGAGAGGTATTGGCACTATCTTCCTCGGAGCTGCTACAGGCGGCACTGGGTACGGAATGAACAACTCCTCGACGAGCCCTCTATTTCCTGTGGTAGAACACGTAACTGGTGATGGTCATGAGTACGATGGTTCTAACAACAACACGACAAATGGAGCCTGTCCTTCAGCGACCATCAAAGACGACACAGACGACTTTGATGCAACTGAAATGGAAGATGTGGATGATGAGGAGGAACCTGTAGGGAGAGCACCAACCTCCTACCCCAAGAACGAAACTGTCGGCGTGCATCCGCCTGCTTCATCTTCAGCTTCTCAAGACCAAGAACCAGCAGCTAATGATGACACGGATGGATGGATAAGCGGTTTCTTCTTGAAAGCTTTAAAGACAGTTGTATTTCATCTACCAGGTAAAACCATGCGCAGGTATTGGAGGGAGATCTGCTACGGTTGCCAAGTAGACCATCCCAGCCAACTACAACACAGCTGCCTTGAAGAGATGGAGGATGATTTATACAGTCTTAACTTCCACCCGTTGATGAAGAGACTCTGTAACAAGAACTTTCTGTCTGCTATACAACACTACTTGACCCTGAATGACATGAGGTCTCCAAAATCAAGTGTCTGGAATGAATACATCAAACATGAGCATGAGGATCCTCTAATTGAACGTCTGGATTCAGCAAGTAGAATATGGAATAGAACGCCGGTCCTGGTCGATGTCACAAACACGAGATTCCCTCGTATGTGATACTTTTTTTATTTTTTTTTACTCTTTTACTCTCTTTGTATAACATTACGTTTGAATCCTTACATAACCTGTGGAATAAAAAACATTAAGAAGTATATTTGGATCTCAGCTCATTCATTTCTCGTTTAACATGACGGTGAAACACATCATTAAAAGAGTTTATTACAATCCTCTTCACCCCGGGACCTCTGGAGGTGTGAGTCGCCTTCGTCCAGGGGTGCGGGATGAGACTGGAAAACCAGTCAGTTCTAAATCTATTGAAGATTTTTCATCAAAACAGGATGCTTACACCGTGCGTAAACCAGCCGAGAAGCAGAGTATTTGTTCACAGGCCTCTTCAACAATTCCAGGCCGACCGATGGGACAAGCAGGCATTGGCTAGATATAACGACGATCAAAATTACTTATTGACCGTTATAGATGTATTTTCAAAGAAGGCCTATTTCCGCATTTTAAAAAGAAAAACTGCGATTGAGACAATGAAGGCGTTTGAATCAGTGCTGGATGAGAGCGGGACGCCTGCAAAGCTACAGACGGATGATGGGAAAGCATTTTTTAGCAAGAGTTTCCGGGCTTTGATGGAAAGGAAGAGAATTATTCATTTTTCAACAGCGAGTGACTTTAAGGCCTCTGTGGTTGAGAGATTTAACTGCACTCTTAAAAATCGGATGTGGAGATATTTTACAGCTAAAAAGATTACATTACATCGAGGTTTGACAGGATCTAGTAAAGAGTTATAATCACAGCTATCACAGTAGTATAAAAATGACACCGATGGAAGTAACTAAAGAAAATAGTCTGCAAGTGTTTGACAATCTTTACATTAGACCGTCGAAAGGTCGGCAGAAGCCAAAATTTAAGGAGGGCGATCATGTTAGGATATCAAAACTATGAGGTGTATTTCACAAAAAGTATGAGCAGAGTTTTACAGAAGAGATATTCACGATAACTGAATGTATCCACCGCAACCCGCCTGTACATAAATTGAAAGATTTCGACGGTGAACCCATCCAGCGGTCATTTTATGATCAAGAATTACAAAGAGTGCAACTGGTTAAGGAAGTATTTCACGCTGAAAAGATTCTCAAGGAACGCGTCGTTAAAGGAGAAAGACAGGTCTTTGTCCAGTGGAAGAACTGGCCTGAAAAATTCAAAAGGTGGGTAAAAGCTTCAGGTATAAAAAATATATAAGACGATCCTCCTTTACAACAGGCATCATATCATCATGTACGGCTCAAAGAACGCACGCTTCTATGTGACTTTACCATCAAAGGCCAGTGCAAAAGTTTTTAAAGACAACTCGATTGGTACTTTCCGCGTTGATTTAGCACAACATATCGATTTAAACGGAAAATGGGAGGTTGCTTTGACGGAGATTACATACCCTCACACATGGAATAATATTCCGGAGGATGCGGCATCATTTTACTGGAAACCGAACCCTAGAGGACCTGATTCCAACACAAACACGACTCCCCCGAGGGGATCAGAATCAGATGCTAACAGGTTGCGGCGCTATAAAGATGAATTTCACAGAGCCATGAGATGCCAGCGCCTCAGCTCAGAGGACAAAAGACGAATCGCGAGTGGTTGATTGACATTTCAAAATGGCGGGAAGAGATATTTCCAAACTGAAGTTCAAGGGTGGATATTAAAACTCTATTAATCAGATTTCAACCGAGTTGGAGCAAACCTTTAAAAAAAACAATGACAATATACGCTTCCTGTTTGACGGTGCACGGCAAAAAATTGATCTTCAAGGAGACGGTCAGAACCTAATGCTTTTTAAGTGAGTTCAGAGCGCCCCATCCTGATTTAAAAGCGGGGTTTTACCATCGCTACTGTTACAGCGACGCTGTAAGACCGCAGCTTGTAGGGGATGCGTATGCACCGCTCTTAAGAATGGTGGAAATCAAGGGTAGTTACTCAGATATAATCACACAGCATTTTAACCCTGCTTACTATTTACCGGTTGCCAAGAGCCATATTGAAAATATTCAGTTACAAATTAAATCAGATCTTAACAAACCAGTCAATTTTACCTTTGGAAAGGTGGTGGTGACTCTACACTTTAGACCTGTTACTTGAGAGGATATTATATAACCCTTTAATCGTCGTCTGAAAATCCATTCATCATCACAACACCAGAGAGATAACCAGCCTTTGCAGACCAAGTCATAAACAAACACAATGGTCCACACAGGCTTAAGAGACGACCCGCACAGATTTGTACAATATTATGAAAAACAGGTGGGCGGAGATCTACCCGGTTTCTACGGTGACCCGGTTATGTACGGACGAGGCATCCGTTCCCTCTTCTCAAAAATGTTTTGGTTTGTATCATGGATCATCAGGAATTGTCAAAGCGAAACCCCATCTCAAATAAGACGTGGGTAACATAGCCTTGGATATGTTCACCCATACCGTGAGAGGAATGAGCGATCAACAGAGACAGGAAGGGTCAGGCGGTATAGCCGTCTTATCACGAAGGACAAAGAGACGCCCCCCAGGACGACGTGTAAGACAGAGCTCAAATAAACGTCCAAACAAAAAAAGAAAGAAGTCAGTTGACAGAAGCAAATGGGCCAAGAGGAAGTCCAGAGGGAGCTCTGATATATTTTAAAAAACCTTATATACAGTAACATGGCACTCCTACACCAGAAATCTGCTGAATGCACATTGGCAGAACTGGATTTATTCACGCCGCCAATTACGCAGCTTTCCAATTTACACTGAAATTGCTCCAGTAGCCGCTATCAGCGAAGGAGGACCGATTGAGTTTTTTTATAGCAGGAGACGGTGAAAAGTATCTAGACCTAAACGACACCCTTCTACACGTGCGTGCAAGAATTACTAACACTGATAGCACACCGCTGGCTAACGACGCAACAGTCGGTCTCATGAATTATCCTCTCAACACCATCTTTGACCAGTGTGATGTGGTCCTGGGGGATCGGAGGATTTCGCAGTCCAGTTCCACTCACCGTACAGAGCTATGATCAAAACACTTCTCAACTTTTCAGGCGACACTCTTAAAACACAGTTTAGCGCCGGTCTTTTTTACCAAGACACACCTGTGTTGGTTGACTGTAAACGGTCCCAACGCAGGCCTGAATAAACGGGCAGAGTTCACGAGCAGATCCAGAGAAGAACATCTTCTCGGTCCTCTCCACGGCGACATATTTTTCTGTGAGACACTGTTATTAAACTCACTAGGGCGAATGATGCCTTCTGCCTGACCGGACCCCGCGACTCCACCTTTCGTCTGAAAATCCTTGGCGCCTCTCTGTTTGTGAAGAAAGTCTGTCACAACCTCTTCCGCTGACGTCACCGCCCAACCCACCTAGTCACATCCATACCTGCCTCCAATCTCCTGAAGGTATAAAGACCCGACCAACCTGCCAGTCCTAGCCTGTTCGTCAACCCTTCATGGTTTGTCTTCAAGCGAGATATTCCGCTATTTGCCACTGCCTGGATATTGCATTATCTGAGTTATTTCAGTCGGTCTTTTCTGCCTTAGAACTTCAGCCTGCCTGCACCTCTACTCCACAACCTTCACCTCCTTCATTGCTGTAAATGTGAATGTTTTGGGTGCTTTGTTAATTGGTTGTGCATTGTTGTTGTTGTATTTTATTTTGAAAGTCTTTACCGGAAGGTACGTTTTTTATTGATGTTGCTTGAAAAAGACGAAAGAGAGTTTGTTTCCAGTCATCCATTTTTTGTTGAGGTATTTTTACTTTGCTGTTGCTGTTCACGATCCAAGTCTGCCGTTGATGCAAAGGAGACCAAAGTGGTTCGTTTGTCTATATTTGCGTTATATTTCCGTGACAATTGAAGTTGTTCTTTGACCTAGCGAATGCTAATGACTGTGTCTGTTCAGTTCTACGGTGGCAATAAACATCAGTGAAGACGCTGACGACTCTCTTCATTCCATCGACGGCATAGTAGAACACTCCGGTGCTTAAGTAGACGACTGCGGTGCAGAAGCAAATGACTCCGGTGCAGAAGTACTACACTCGTGCAGAAAAGGAAACACGAGTTGACGACGCTAGCAAGCAAGCGAAGTGCAACATCGGGACCGAATCCTGAAGCCAAGGTGATCTCTGGGCAAGGCCACACAAGCAAACACATCGAGAGGGTTGTGCTGAAGGTATCAAAGCAATCCCTGACCACGGAGGTCTGTTTTTCTGTAATACGTGGACGAAGCAGTGTCCAGTCAGTGATCATCCGGCAAAGTAAAGTTGAACTAGACAATTAGTATTTAAGTTCTACAGCACTCAGTCTGATTTGATGTTAATTGTTTCATTGTATCTTTTGTTTGTGGTGACTACATTTGGGTGTAACTATAGATCTATTTTATGTGTTATTACAGAATAGGGAAAGGAACGTTTAGTTCAAATACCATCCCACTGACAAATTTAACATGTCACACACTCAGGAAGGTGCGTCTGCGCTAAGTGAAGAGGTTACCTCACTGTCACATCAAGCTAGATCAGGTGAGGAAGATGTGCAATCCCAGGTGAATGTGAACAACACGCAGTTACCTCCTAACATAAGAAGAAGCACACGCACACGGAAACCTACTGAGAAAGGGCAAGCCTTGATGGATGGAAAGCTGAGATATTTATATCAGGACTTTCTGAAGATCTACAGTAGATGGAAATATCACCTTAATGGACTGAAAAGAGCTATGAAGAACAAGGATGCGACCGATTTAGTCGATGAAGTTATGACAGTAATCAACAGTATCCAAGTAGACATAGACAACATTTACCTGGAAATCAGAGCTATCTCAAGTCCTGAACCTGACATTAGGAGGATGAATGACACGTGCCATGCATTCACAAAGATTGCTAATATAAAGGTGCAACAACTCTGCAGTGGTGAGAGTGTAGAAGATATCCCTTGGCCTGACTCCAAGTCAGTGTTTGAAAGCTCTGTCTCCAGCGTCTCAACAAATCAAACAAGCAACTCTAGGGCATCATCTGTATTGTCTAGACACGCTTCTGTTCTGTCATTAAGTGCTAAACAAGCAGCAGCTGAAGTTGCAGCAACACAAGAGGTGATAAAGATAATGGATGCTCAACATCAGCAAGAAGAAGAAATTAAAAAACTTGAAAAGGAGGATATCATCTTACAGGCTGAGAGAGAAGCTGAGGAGAAGGAGCTTGAAGCAAAGAATGCTAAAAAGAGAGCTCAGTTCATTGCAGAAAGTGCAGATCGAAAAATGAAGTTGGATGGGAAAAGGAAAGAGTTAGGATGACTGGAAGAACTCAAAAGACACAATGCAGCACAAGCAAGGCTACAAGTGTATTCAGATTCTTTACGTCCGTCACTTAAACTGGACCCTTCATGTGAACCCTTCTTTCCCTCACAACAAGATGCACACTGTAGGAATCTACACCTTTAATGTATCTTCCGCGTGTTCGTTTACTCGTGAGAATGACTACCGAAAACCCACAACTTAAAATCAAAAAGAATTTATTCCCTGACAGAGGAGTCTAATTACCCTAACAGAGCTCTGGGTCCACAACTACGCCTGACTTAGCCTTAGCTCCAGTGGTGTAGAGTGACAAAGACTATCTCTGGCCCTGACCCTTTTATGACACATTTCAGTTCATCTTGGGGTGTAGTCTCCACTGATTGGTCCTGGGCTCTTGGGGTCCCCGTTGCCATGGCGCCACATTCCTGATCTGGTTTCGACACCCCTTGGTTTGGAGCGACGTTGATGAATCCTCTTGTTGTTGCCCATTTCCTGGCCTTTTTTGGGTGGAAAGCTGTAAACAGATAATCCAGTCCCCTCCTCTGATTGGCTTGCTTCTGCTGGTGGACTGGCTGGTCCCATCTCTGCCTGGCTCTGCCTGGGTCCATAATTCATCCTCCTGACCCATCGCTGTGCCAGAGGTTCCTTATCTTCCACATTCCGTCACTTGGGGGAAGGTAGATGTTTGTCCCCACAAACTCAGACTCAGCTCAAGCTGTTTGGACCGGTTCTGGGTTAGATGTCTCCTGGGTTCCTCAATGGTCCTGGTATCCGGTGGTTCCTGCCTTTCATAACTCACTCTTCCATACACGCATCTCTCCCCACTATCCTTATCATACACACCTCTCATACTGGATCAAACTGAGGTTACCTTACCCATTATCACTGCGTCTGTTGGATTCAGTCTTTCATTAGACAAAGCATTTATTCAATAGCAGATACTTGATGAATATGATCATAAGTAAAATATCATGATTCCCACAATCCCCCTTTTGATCTCTCCTAAAAGAGATCAACAAAACATCCAAAGTATTATGCAATTTTCTCCCCAGAATCTAACAAAGTAAAAATAAAATAAATGCAGATATACATGTATATGTAAGCAAATCAAAATCAGATATAAGAGTAAATGTTTCAAAACATTTCAGACCAAGGATACAGCTTGTCTTCCTCCAGATGTGTCTCATCGTCTCCTGGAACACATAGCATCACATAGACTCCTTTGCCATCGTCCTCCTTAAATGCCCTGGTTGTCCCCGATTGTTAGCCTGCACAGCCATGACACTACTCCCAAGGAGATCACCAGATCCCCAAAAGTCACCGGCCGTCCTTCTTTGTCCATCACCATCATCTTATTGTCCCCCTTTTTATATTTTCCTGCAAAATATAAAATGAGCGAAGAAAACAAAAACTAGTGACAATACATTTAGCTTGAACCATAACTTCAAAAGATCCAGTCCAAAGTAGTTCGGACCACTTTCTCTGCAACACATGAAGATAAATGGATGAAGCTGGCGGGGGTCCGTCTGGTTCGGCTGCAAAAGTTGCGTCGTCCTGTGCACAAAAACATGAAGAAAGTTGCTCCCAGTAGGGCTTATAGCCGGCTGGCGGGTCCACTTCCGGCTGGAGCAACACCGAGGCTGGACCAGGCATCAGACGACCAGTCAGAAGTTCAAAAGGTGTGAACCCTGTCTGGCGGTTAATAGATTGTCTGATTGCTAAAAGAACTATCGGCAGGGCTTGGAGCCAATTCAGCCCTGTTTGTGCACATGTCTTGGCCAAATGCTATTTCAGCATACGATTCCTTTGTTCAACGTGAGCTTGAGATTAGGGATGATATGCAGAACCAAATTTATAAATCAATCCCAGGAACTACACAACTTTTCCATTAATTTTGCTGTAAAATGCATGCGATCTGTGATGTGATGTGATGTGATAATTCCTGAAAACCCATGGGTAGAAATATAATGGTTCACCAGCGCTTTGATGGCAACAAATCCTCTTTGCACACAGATACACCTCAGGCCATCCTGAGAAAGTATCCACAAACACCAACAGATACCTCATCGCCTACTCTGAAGTGACCATGTCCATGTAGTCCATGACCACCACTTCACCTGGAGTCCTCCCTGACTCCGTCTGCTGCATCATCCTCTTCGTTGGACCAATGCTGAAACTCTGACAAATCATCAGGAAGGACCACTCTTCTTGGTCCCTTCACTGGGCTGAACCACAGCCTCCTGATCAGTGTTCCATCACGCCCCAGTGGCACTCCAGTCTTGCTTCTCACTGTCCAGCGCATTCGCCTGTAGCTGCTGCATAACTTGTAAAGTGATTTCAGGTAACAAGTCCTCAACTTGCTTACCTCGTTGAGGAGAAACCTGACAGCCTGCAGCCTCCTTGCCGCTGCATCTACCGCCTGGTTACCCCTGGCAACCTACGTGTTCACCTTCATGTGTCCTGGGCATTCAACTACCACCACTGCGCAGGGTTGACAGCCTTGTGTCCAACCTATGAATGAGATCCCCATATGCAACTGGATCCCCAGTCGCTGTTACAAAACCACTGCGTCTCCAAAATGCCAAATCAACAACTCACAACATACACAGAATCCAAATATATCATCACCTTTCTTTTGGTTGAGTACACCGTTTACAACATCATCAGATACTAACATATCTGAGCAAAATCATCTTGGTAGCCTCCAAACAAATACCAGAACGATTCTGTCACAATGTACAGATCGTCGAGATACTATACCAAGAGAGCACCTGTAGGTAATGAAACAGTGGAGAGCATGTCACACAAATATTGGCTGAAAATCACACGGCTCAATTCCCACCCTTGTGGGACTCATGTGATACATGAACGCAAAGAACTTTCTACATTCTGGAGCTAATAAGATACAGAAAAACGCATTTGCCAAATCGCTCACTGTAAACCACTGAAGTTTTGGACTTAACACATTCAAACATCTGTGCGGGTCAGACACTGGAACGCAGGATGTTAATGTTACCTTGTTAATTTCTCTGAGGTCATGTGCCATACTATAATTAACGCAGTCTGCTTTCTTTACCGGTAAAATAAGTGTGTTGCACACCGATGAGAAAACCTCCAGCACTCCTGACTCCCATCATCCATCCAGAGTGTTGGCGATCCCCTCAGCCGCCTCCTGTTTACGTGAATATTGTGGAACATTAACAAACGCGCCAGGTGTGATTTCAAACGTTACCGGTTCACAATCGACACAGTGGCCCACGTCCGCCGGTCTTTATGACCACAGCGAATCAGGCAGGGTGTCCAGCATCTCTGCTGATAATTCATGATCAGAGCACTCTCGTCCGTGAAACCTAGTTAGTGTGGCCAGAACAACTGAATCTCCTGTTTTATCCTGGATACAAAAAGCGTTTAGCAAAGGTGAAAACGGCACATTTGGTACTTGCCCACTCTGTCAGTCTTCCGCTGCCTCACACTGCTTCACCATGGGTCCCAGCTCTCTGAGCACATGCCCGTGAACTGGTTCAAGAAAGATGTGTGGATTAGATGTTTCGGACATCATATACCACTCACCTTGTGACAATGTCAGTTTGGTAGCTACAGCTACTCCCTGTTTCCCTACATAAATGCAGGTACTTGAGAGTTGCCATTCTTCCCCCTTTAACTGATTCAAATGCTTCTTGGTAGATCAAATCTTGATTTTGGCCATAAAACAGAGTGAGGTGGAGGGGGTCAATCGGAGGTCTTAATGAGGCCACTGAATCGTTCCAGGGCTTCCACAGCAGGAAGGTCGAGTACACACCACCTTCCCCTCCTTGCTCTGGTTTCAAACGAACCCAATAGATGTCAGTGACTTCATCTTCAAGCGACCTCTGCATGTAGTTGCCAGCACACCCTGAGTCATTGAGGCTGCAGTTCATGTGAGTGCCATCAGCATCATGTGATTTCCAAAGTGTCTCTTTGGTGGGATTCGAAGGCTTGATGATGGACAGTGTGGTTCCAGTGTCCATTAACATGTTGACAGTCTGTCCCTCCACTTTGACAGAGGCTGAACTCTGCTGCTGCGGTAGATAAAGTTGTTGATTCCAGGGCGCTGGTCCTCGACCACCTCGACCTCTGGGGGCTCCCCCTCCCCTAGGTCCGGGTCTGGCGCCTCTCATTGCCACTCCTCCAAAACTTTGTTGTAACACAGGAGGGTGTGGACAGTCTCTCACCCAGTGGGTTGGATCTCCGCAGCGATGACACACTTGAGGTTGTTGCTGGTAGGCGGGTTGAGTGATGCTTCCCCTACCGCCTCCAGGGTCACCCCTCCCACGATCCCTGGCTCTGCCTCTCGATTGACCGGTTCCCTGAACCATCCACATCTGTTTCTCCCCTTTGACTTTATCCTTCCCCTCTTTGTTTATGAATCATGGCATTGCAACGGACTGATGCGAGTCACAGCTTCAAAAGCTGGTCCTGCTTGCCCTTGCCATTTTTTCAGATTCAGCATGACGATCTGCAAAAAGTTTAAGATGATGAATAATGTGTCTTTTAAAATATTTAGGCTCAGCATCCATCAAATCCAGGTTTATACCCAATTCTGATTTAACTTCTTTTCATGATTACAATTCCAAAAACCACCTCTGCTTCATCATTTGTGGACGGATGTGCACCAGTTTTATCAGTCCACAGAGTCAGGCACTTGTCATAGTGAGAGCTGGGGTCCGTGGCTGGCGTGTGGCCTGGCAGAGTCGGAACTGTCGGGGCACTCTAGGGAACAAATCTCTGATCACTGTAAAAAATAAGAAGCAAAACCTCCAGAAGGAGAAGTTAACTCTACAGAATCAAGTCCGGTCATGTGAAGAATTTGGTCAGATTGTTATACTGAACTGCAACATGCACGGGTGATTCTCACCACATCGCCAACCGCAAGTAAAATGCTGTCCATATGTGTCCAATGCTCCAATCCACTCTTCACCACCTGCAGTCAAACTTGGCAATTTATTAGTTACCAGGGTCAGATCTTTCATCTCCCACTCATGATACTGCAATACTCCCTGATTGTGGATCATCATTGGATGGTTGGATAGCTCGCGCTCCTGTCTGTGACCTGCTGTGGACTCTGTCATGGGGGGTGGGGGCTGCTTCCTCCCCTAACACTGAAGCCACTACCATCATATCACAAACAGCATTCTGGTCTCCTCATTCTCTTCTATCAACTCCTTCACTGGGCAACAAATTCATTTCTCCTTCACCAGTTTACGTTTCTCTCTCTTTTTTTTTTTTTTTTTTTAATCTCAAAATAAGTTCCTGACCTCACTATCACAGACCATCAAACTCAAATTAAAAGACAAATAAAAAACTCTATTTACTGGGCATCAGACCCAGATAAAACTCTATTGTCTTGATATCCGATCAAGTATAAAACTCTCTCCTGGTATCCGACCAGGCATAAAACTCTGTCTTGATATCCGATCAAGCATAAACTCTATTCTCCTGGTATCCGACCAGGCATAAAACTCTGTCTTGATATCCGATCAAGTATAAAACTCTCTCCTGGTATCCGACCAGGCATAAAACTCTGTCTTGATATCCGATCAAGCATAAACTCTATTCTCCTGGTATCCGACCAGGCATAAAACTCTGTCTTGATATCCGATCAAGTATAAACTCTATTCTCCTGGTATCCGACCAGGCATAAAACTCTGTCTTGATATCCGATCAAGCATAAACTCTATTCTCCTGGTATCCGACCAGGCATAAAACTCTGTCTTGATATCCGATCAAGTATAAAACTCTCTCCTGGTATCCGACCAGGCATAAAACTCTGTCTTGATATCCGATCAAGCATAAACTCTATTCTCCTGGTATCCGACCAGGCATAAAACTCTGTCTTGATATCCGATCAAGTATAAAACTCTCTCCTGGTATCCGACCAGGCATAAAACTCTGTCTTGATATCCGATCAAGTATAAAACTCTCTCCTGGTATCCGACCAGGCATAAAACTCTGTCTTGATATCCGATCAAGCATAAACTCTATTCTCCTGGTATCCGACCAGGCATAAAACTCTGTCTTGATATCCGATCAAGTATAAAACTCTCTCCTGGTATCCGACCAGGCATAAAACTCTACGCTGTTTCAGGGGGTCCCAAAAATCCCCTATGTGTACAGCAACATTGCAAAATGAGATCGCGTCCGATCTCAAGCCAGTCTACGGCGGGACAGAACCGAGTCCAGTTCCAAACTGACTCGCGTTCATGCAAAATGAACCAAAACCCGCTCTATGGCTGCTTTGCATTCATATGCAAAATGAACCAAACCCCGCTTTTTCGCTGATTTGCATTCACAAATAAAAAATGAACCAAACCCCGCTCTCTGGCTGATTTGTGTTCACAAATAAAAAATGAACCAAACCCCGCTCTCTGGCTGATTTGCATTCACAAATAAAAAATGAACCAAACCCCGCTCTCTGGCTGATTTGCATTCACAAATAAAAAAGAACCAAACCCCACACACTTGTCTTTAACCAAAATGACTATGGACCAAACACTGTCTTCCAACCAGTCTCCAAAATAGTTCTTATCCAATATGCAGAATTCGTGATATCTCAAACAGGTTTCTGCTCACCTTTAGTCCGGTGCACCGTGGAGACCAATCGTCCAACAGAAATCAAGTCCGACTCCTCTGTCCTGTTATCCAGCCACCTCACGATCACGTCGGGGTCACCAAATTGTAGGAATCTACACCTTTAATGTATCTTCCGCGTGTTCGTTTACTCGTGAGAATGACTACCGAAAACCCACAACTTAAAATCAAAAAGAATTTATTCCCTGACAGAGGAGTCTAATTACCCTAACAGAGCTCTGGGTCCACAACTACGCCTGACTTAGCCTTAGCTCCAGTGGTGTAGAGTGACAAAGACTATCTCTGGCCCTGACCCTTTTATGACACATTTCAGTTCATCTTGGGGTGTAGTCTCCACTGATTGGTCCTGGGCTCTTGGGGTCCCCGTTGCCATGGCGCCACATTCCTGATCTGGTTTCGACACCCCTTGGTTTGGAGCGACGTTGATGAATCCTCTTGTTGTTGCCCATTTCCTGGCCTTTTTTGGGTGGAAAGCTGTAAACAGATAATCCAGTCCCCTCCTCTGATTGGCTTGCTTCTGCTGGTGGACTGGCTGGTCCCATCTCTGCCTGGCTCTGCCTGGGTCCATAATTCATCCTCCTGACCCATCGCTGTGCCAGAGGTTCCTTATCTTCCACATTCCGTCACTTGGGGGAAGGTAGATGTTTGTCCCCACAAACTCAGACTCAGCTCAAGCTGTTTGGACCGGTTCTGGGTTAGATGTCTCCTGGGTTCCTCAATGGTCCTGGTATCCGGTGGTTCCTGCCTTTCATAACTCACTCTTCCATACACGCATCTCTCCCCACTATCCTTATCATACACACCTCTCATACTGGATCAAACTGAGGTTACCTTACCCATTATCACTGCGTCTGTTGGATTCAGTCTTTCATTAGACAAAGCATTTATTCAATAGCAGATACTTGATGAATATGATCATAAGTAAAATATCATGATTCCCACAACACGTAGAAGCTACTCCTGTCCAACTTGCTCAGCCGATTCAAGCTCACACTCAAGCAAATGTTCCTACTCACACTCAAGAGACTGCTAATGACCTGGTGAGAGCACTTGCTGAAGCAATCACAGCTAACAGAGTCCCTATCGCAGAGCCTGAAATCTTCAAAGGAGATCCTTTAATGTACAATGATTGGAAACTTTCCTTCAGTACTCTAATTGATCGAAAAAACTTGCCCGCTCAAGAAAGGCTCTTCTTTTTACGAAAGTATGTGGGAGGCTCAGCAAAGAGGGCTATCGAAGGACATTTCCTGGTGGGAACGGAGGCAGCGTATCGGGCTGCTTGGGATACACTTGAAGACAGATTTGGTCATCCGTTTGTAGTTGCCAAGTCGTATCGTGACAAGATACATTCATGGCACAAAATCAACCCCAGAGATAGTGAAGATCTCCGTGAGTTTGCTGATTTTCTGAGCAGTGTTGAATCAGCCATGCCATATCTTCAAGGACTACAAACGCTTGACGATTGTGTGGAGAATCAAAGGATTGCAGCCAAGCTTCCAGAGTGGTTAACTGCCCGATGGAATAGAGAAGTCACTATGTTCTTGGATGAGCACAAGATGTTCCCTGACTTCAAATATTTTGTGAGATTTCTAAACATGGAGGCTCGCATTGCATGCAATCCGATTACTTCATTTCAGGCTATGAAGTCAAAGGACTTTGAAAAACCAAGAGTGTCAGACAAAGAGACATCCAAGTCTAACAGACATGCCAGTTTCAGTGTTAAAACATTTACTACAAGTACACGTGAGAAAACGAGTCTCATGTGTGTCTTTTGCGATAAAAAAGGTCATACCATACAATACTGCCGCAAGATGATGAAAACCCCCATTGAAGCAAGAGTTAAGTTTGTACAACAGGCCAGACTGTGTTTTGGTTGCCTCAAGGTTGGTCACAACTCCAAGGCATGTCCATCCAGAAGTGAGTGCAACTTGTGTGGAAAACAACATCCAATTTGCTTACACCAAGATCGTGTAAAGAAAGAAGAAAGAGAAGGAAGCCAACAAGAAAGGTTTGAAGCTAACATGAGAAATACAGATCAAGAGTCTGAATCTCATGAAACACATGTTGCTACCTCAAACAGAGTCATTCAAGGCAAGAGTTGTACTCATACATCATCTATTGTTCCAGTTTATGTCTCTACCACACAGGAACCGAACAAAGAAGTTTTAATGTATGCGCTGCTTGACAGTCAGAGTGATACAACGTTCATCTTGAAGGATGTAGCTGAAGTACTGCATGCAGAAAGTGACCCGGTCAAGCTCAAGGTATCAACAATAACCTCCAGAAGTAAAGTGGTGAGTAGCCAGAGGGTGCAAGGACTGCAAGTTAGAGGAATTAAGTTGAACATTAAAATCAAGCTCCCAACAACTTACACAAGAGAATATATACCTGCGAATAGGTCTCATATACCTACAAGTACTACAGCAAGATCCTGGCCGCACTTGCAACATCTAGAAGGTGAAATGTCTCCAGAGCTTGACTGCGAAGTAGGATTGCTTATTGGTTATAACTGTCCCCAAGCCTTGCAACCAAGAGACGTCATCACTGGCACTGAAGACCAGCCATATGCACAAAAATCCTTGTTAGGTTGGAGCATCATTGGCTACAGCAACGCAAACGTTGATCAAGATCAGGAAGATGAAATTGGTGTCAGTCACCGCATCATTATAAAGCAAGTTTTGCCAGTGACCACAGCTACCTCTGAGCTTAAGTCGGAGGTACACTTTGTTTGTAGAACTCAAGTAAAGGAAATCATCTCTCCCACAGACATACTCAAAGCTTTTGAGTCTGACTTCACTGAAAAATACAACGAAGAAATTTCAATCTCACAGGAAGATCTTAACTTTCTAACAATAATGAACGACAGCATAAAGCAAATGCCAAACGGACATTATGAAATGCCACTTCCTTTCAAGGAAAAAAGACCAAATTTGCCAAATAACAAAGTGTGTGCCGAACATCGACTGAGATGCCTGGAGAGGCGTCTGAAGAAAAATGATCAGTACCACAAGGACTATGTAGCATTTATGGAGGACATGATATCAAGAGGTGATGCAGAACGGGTCCCAGAGACAGAACTTGACAATGAGAATGTATGGTATATCCCACACCATGGGGTTTATCATCCTCAAAAACCAGGAAAGATTCGTGTGGTGTTCGACTGCTCAGCCAGATTCCAGAATACTTCACTCAATGAACATCTGCTCACTGGACCAGACCTTACAAATACCCTTGTGGGTGTCTTGTGCCGCTTTCGGAAGGGGAGGATTGGCTTCATGTGTGATGTAGAAAGAATGTTTCACCAGTTTAATGTGACAAAGAAGGATCAAGACTACCTCAGATTTCTGTGGTGGGAAAAGGGCAGGATGGAGAGTTCACCTTGTGTATTTCGGATGAAAGTTCACCTGTTTGGTGCCGCATCCTCACCTGGATGCGCAAACTTTGGGCTTAAGCATATTGCTACAAAAGGATCAGACAAGTTCAGTCAAGCTACAGTGACATTCATACACCGCAACTTTTATGTTGATGATGGCTTAACAAGTGTGGATAGTGAAGTAGAAGCCATTCAGCTCATTCAAGAGTCAGTTGATCTCTGCAAAGGTGGTGGACTCCATCTACACAAATTTATAAGCAACAGCAATGTTGTGCTTGACTCAATTCCGAAGAATGAGTGTGTACAAGGTGTAACTGATCTGAACATGGCATTGGGAGAAGAGAAAATTGAACGAGCGCTTGGTGTTCAATGGTGCATCCGTTCAGATAAGTTCCAGTTCAGAGTGGTAGTGAAAGATCATGCATTCACCAGAAGAGGTGTACTATCAACAGTGGCTTCAATTTTTGATCCACTTGGGTTTGTTGCACCCTTCATTTTGAAAGGCAAACAGATTTTACAAAGAATGTGTCAAGACAAGGCTGGCTGGGATGAGCCACTTCCAGACAACCTGAGGCAATGTTGGGAAGAATGGCTACAAGATCTCCACAATCTGTCCGCACTGGAAATACCCCGAGCCTACATTCCTCTAACTGCCAGTGAAGTTGAACAATATGAGATTCATCATCATTTTTCTGATGCCAGTGTCTCTGGTTATGGAGTGTGTTCCTATCTTAGAGCTATTGCAAAATCAGGAGAAGCATATTGCTCTCTAGTTATGGGGAAGGCGAGAGTTGCGCCAACAAAGATAACAACTATTCCCAGACTAGAGCTCTCAGCTGCTGTGGTGGCTGCAAGAACAGGTGATCTGCTGAAAAGAGAAATGGAAATGAAAGATCTGAAGGAGTATTTTTGGACTGACTCAAAGATTGTTCTAGGTTACATTAGCAACGATGAAAAGCGGTTTCATGTGTTTGTAGCCAACCGAATCCAGCAGATTAAATCAAGCTCAGAGCCGAGTCAGTGGCATTATGTTCCATCAGAAAAGAATCCGGCTGATCATGCCTCTCGTGGTCTCACCATAACAGAGCTTGTTAAATCCAACTGGCTAACAGGGCCTGACTTCCTGTGGCAGAAGGAACTCCCTGAGGAAGAAGTTATGGTGGGAGAGCCTTTTGAGGAATATCCAGAAGTCAAAACCACACATGTTTGCGCTACGCAGGAGAGATCTCTGTCAGACCGTCTTCCAAGGTTTTCTGATTGGAGTAGAGTTGTAAGAGCCATTGCAAGATTGAAGCGCTTTGCAAAGAAGGTGAAAGGTCTTGAACATAGATCCAACAGATCTACAACTATTGAAGAAAGACTGGAGGCTGAAGAGTTCATAATCCAAGTCGTTCAGAAGGAAACATTCAGTCAAGAAATCCGCTGTTTAAATCAAAGGTTACAGATTCAAAGGATCAAGTCAAATGAGCTGCAAAGGCTAAACCCATTTGTGGACAGTCATGGCACCATGAGGGTAGGAGGTAGATTGACGCAAGCATCAATCCATCCCTATGTCAAACACCCTGCTATTCTGCCAAAAGGACATCACATATCTCGACTGCTAATAAAGCATTACCATGAGAAGGTCAAACATCAAGGTCGTGGGATGACTATCAATGAAATACGTTCCAATGGTATTTGGATTTTGGGATGTAGCAGTGAGGTTTCTTCCTTCATCTTCAAGTGTGTTAAGTGCAGGAAACTCAGAAGATCCTACCAGGAACAAAAAATGGCTGATCTTCCACTAGAAAGAATGGAAGCTACTCCTCCATTTACATATAGTGGTATGGATTGTTTTGGGCCTTTTTATGTGAAGGACGGAAGAAAGGAAGTCAAACGATATGGGCTTCTGTTCACCTGCATGTGCTCACGTGCAATCCACATTGAGCTATTGGATGACCTTTCCACAGATGCCTTTCTCAACGCATTGCGCTGTTTTATCGCAATTAGAGGCAAAGTAAGTCAACTTCACAGTGACCAAGGCACAAACTTTGTGGGTGCACGTAACGAGTTCCATGAACTGATGAAAAGAATGGATCAAGATTACATGAAGGAATTCAGGTGCACATTCGTCATGAACCCTCCAGCTTCAAGTCACATGGGTGGTGTCTGGGAAAGGCAGATACGCACGATCAGAGCAGTACTCACATCCATTTTGGATCAGTCTGCTGGAAGATTGGACAGCTCATCACTTAGAACCTACTTCTATGAAGTCATGGCAATAGTGAATAGTCGACCGTTGACGACAGAAAATCTCAATGATCCAGTGGGACCAGAGCCTCTACCTTCGGAAGAGACGGAAAAGGGTTCAATTCTTGTCAAATGAATTTTGGAACAGGTGGAGGAAGGAGTTTTTGTTAAATCTTCAACAGAGGAGTAAATGGACCAAAGACAGAAGAAATGCAAAAGTGAATGATATCGTCCTGTTGAGTGATGACACTGTGCCAAGAAATCAATGGAAGTTGGCGAGGGTTGTTGAAGTCTGTCCTGGAGTTGATGGAAGGGTCAGAAAACTCAGGCTGTTAGTCGGTGTCACTACACGAAACAGTGCAGACACTTGTTCAACAAAACCAGTTTATTTAGAAAGATCCATACACAAAACCGTGCTATTGCTAGAAGCTGATTAAGGGTTTTTATTTCAAGTACTTTGATTAATATCAGTTGTATAAGTTGTAATTAACCACCTGAAGTTCTTAGAGATTCACAATAGTTGTGAATGGTGGGAGTGTAAATGTGAATGTTTTGGGTGCTTTGTTAATTGGTTGTGCATTGTTGTTGTTGTATTTTATTTTGAAAGTCTTTACCGGAAGGTACGTTTTTTATTGATGTTACTTGAAAAAGACGAAAGAGAGTTTGTTTCCAGTCATCCATTTTTTGTTGAGGTATTTTTACTTTGCTGTTGCTGTTCACGATCCAAGTCTGCCGTTGATGCAAAGGAGACCAAAGTGGTTCGTTTGTCTATATTTGCGTTATATTTCCGTGACAATTGAAGTTGTTCTTTGACCGAGCGAATGCTAATGACTGTGTCTGTTCAGTTCTACGGTGGCAATAAACATCAGTGAAGACGCTGACGACTCTCTTCATTCCATCGACGGCATAATTGCCATAGCGCAGCCAGCTGGACTCCTGGACCCTCACCAGCCACTTGTCTGGGATCTCCACCACGGCATCAGAAGACTCTTCCTGTTCTGCACAATTAAATACCCATCTTCTGATTCCAATCTGCGTTTGAGTCACCTGCTTAAATCAACGTTACAAAGTCACTGTTTCGCCAGCTGTGAGAATAGGTCATGCAGAGCGTTTCTTTAAAGGAAATGCTCTCTGCCCACTCTCACGAGTCAATGTAAAAACATACTCCATTCCAGAAAACTCATTAATATGTACCCAGGATAATTTATTTCTGGGTTCAATACCTAAATACGTGGTTTTAGGGATGGTGCATCATGAGGCATTTACCGGTATGAGAGATCTCTCCCCGTTCAATTTTCATCATTACAACACTGAATATCTCGCCCTCTGTCAGGACGGCCAACAGATCCCCGCTAAAGCTTTTCAACCTCAGTTTAATCACGGTATTTCAGTCAGTGAGTTTTATACCATGATTTTAGCTACAGGAAGACATTTGAAGGATCTACCTCTAAGCATTGACTGCGAAGGTTTTAACAGCGGTTATTCACTGTTTGCATTTAATCTCAATCCAGCCGACGACAACGACGCTCTCTCCCCTGTCTCAAATGGGAATTTAAGACTGGAGATGAGATTCATAGTACCCTTACCAAACACCGTAATACTGATTGTGTACGCTTGTTATGATTCCATTCTGGAGATTGATGCGAAAAGACAAGTGCTGGTGGACTATTATTAAAAAGTTATGGACAGTCTCCAGTTACAGAGGCTGCTGAGAGGTCTCTTGAGCGACACATTTTACGGTGTATGGCCGTCGGATAAGTTGCCTCAATTTACACAACCCCCTCAGACCGCCTGAATATTTAATCGTCAACACACATCCGGCACATAAACCAGGAGAGCACTGGCAGAGTTTAACTCTCGAAGAAGACGGTAGAACAACTTTCTTTGACTCATTTGGAATGGGGCCCTACTTTGCACATTACCCTGAAAGTATTTTAAAGTTTCTCAAGAAACATTCAGGCAACATCAAGTACAACAATGGTCTACTACAGAACCCTCTATCGTTTGTATGTGGTCATTGTAAGTGCCAAAGTAAGTTTCACTTGATATTGTTTACACTGTTTGGTAGTCGTTTTGTGGTTTAGTGCTTTACATAAATATATGTGGGTTTTAATTTGAAGGCCACTTTTGTCTTTTGAAAAAAACGGCGGATGCGCAAGGTAAGCTCGTGGTTGATTTGTGTTGGGTTGTTAAGAACAACATGGACATATAGGTTTTGACCGTTAAGTTTGGATTTTTGGATGTTCCTGAGACCATTACTTTCAATAAAGGAGGATCAAGTTCCACGGCACAAGCTTCAGTTAGTTTTTTATGTTTTTTTGATTCCCGTCCAGGAGAAGCTCGGGGAAAATATATTCGTACGGATGTACTGGTGAGAACGATGAAAATGGAAACATTCGGGGCAAAGGAGGAACAAGTCAGAAACTAACGTCGTTCACAACAATAGAGGTAGCAAACTATTGGAGTTTGCAATCACAGTCATCATTGCATCTTCTACCTCCATCATCGTGCTAGAGGGCTGTGTATCCAAGAAGTATTAAGTCTATACAGTGACGATACCTTAAAATATGACCTCATGGTATACAACTTTGTGAAAGGACATCAACAATGTCTAAAAAGATGTGCACACTGTCCGTGGAAACAACATACTCTGTTCTCTTCTGTATTTTAAAGACTATTGTGACTAATCCTATTTTGTTTGTTCGTGTGTTAAAAAAAATCTGTAATCAGGAGACCAGCTTTCAGCTATACTTTTCTTTCGCAAGATAGAATTCGATTTAAGTCTCTGATATTGAGCCCGCGCTTCAGGATTGGACAGCAGTGTGAGAGGGATGTTTAGCTTTAATAATGTGACGAGAAACTAGGACCATCCCGCAGGCAATGGAGAACTTCTTTTATTATGCGGTAGGGAAAGGTACTTGAATATATCAATCACATGAGAGCCTTTTACAGCATTTCCTTCATACATAAATTTGCCATTCATATTCCAACCATCACCATTTTTGGATATCCTCTGGATAATGTATTCAGCATTTCTTCGAGCTTTTGACGGAAGGATATTTAGAATATCCTGACCCAAGTCATCTGTTACAATGGGTGTTTTTAGAACACTTTCGACACGACTGTCAGAGTCGTGGGGGTGATCGCTGACTCTGTCTCGTTGTAAAGTCAGAGTTACTCTCCTTTGGTCTCTCTGATCCTGTTTTGTAAAGGTTAAATATCTCTGCAATAGAGCATCATACTTTTTAATCTTCTCATACGAGTTTAACTGAGAATCATTCAGAATGGTCCTCATCTTCTCATTCAATTCATCTTTGGCAGTTTCACAGATGTCGGAGGTTGGACTTGATAACTGGTTAATTTGCTGAGGAGAGACCAGATACATTTTCTGGACAGTCTTCATCGTGTTTTACTTCTTTACAAGTCCTCCTATTAGATTTCCAATGATTGGAACGGCAGCCGCTAGCAACGGCAACAGGAATCCTCCCGATTGCTTTATAAGAATCCTTCATCTACGCTTCACACACGCCTTTTTATTAGCCAAGAGTCTGATGTTCTCATGATTCCGCTTTTATTTTGTCATGCGAGTCTTGTTTTGTTTTCTTCCTCCGTTCTTCCTGTTTGTGTGGCACATGGCTGGAGCCAATCAACCCCAGATCACCTGAGTATTAGAGCACCTGGACTCCAGCACCGTGTGCCAGATCGTCCCCTATTATTCCCTGTGATCGACTCCTCTAGTTCCTGCAGATGGAGTCCTTTGTTCCCTGTGATTTCTTCTCTAGTTTCTGTGACGCTCTCCTTTGTTCCCTGTGGTAACTCCTCGTTCTCTTGGCTCTCCTTGTTCGTTCTCTTGTTCTGTGCGCTAGTTAGCTTATTTTGGATTTCTTTGTCTTAAACCCTGGTGCCTGAGTTAGTGTTCGGTTTCTTCCTGTTTCCGCCTTTCCTGGTTTCTTTTGTCTCTATCTCTGTTCATTGTACTTTCGTCTCTCCGTTCCCAAATTTAAGTTGGTTTGATTCTCCCAGTTTGGTGACGCTTTCTGTTTGGTCTCTTATTCATGTATATGGACTTTGGCTCGTTTGGTTACTCTGTTTTGGACATTTAGACTTTATCTTGTGTCTCCCGGTTCGGTGACGCTTTCTGTCATGATTTTGTTGTTTAATTATTAAAATATTGTTTTTGACTCGGTCCTGCCTTTTGTGACTTTCACCACTGCGCTTGGGTCCCGCTCCACGTCCTTGACCCGTGACAGATGTTTTTCTTCTGTTTTTTCAGTTTTTTTTAACTGAGCCTGCGACAACAGTACATTCCCCTTCAAAACGTTCAGGGCGATCTCATCGAGAGCTTGAATAAAGTCCCGAGAACTATGCATCAAAATGTCTTTACGTTTCATTTAAGGAGCATGGTATAGTTCCTTAAGTAAACCTGCGTTTCTTTTCATATGTGCTGACATGACTTAAGCAGGCGTTTTTGGTATGGACACAGTGTGACGTTGATGAGGAAGTATCCCAGTCCTTAGTCTGTAGCGTTCTGGACATGAGGGTGTTAGATCAACAATTAAGTACCCGTGAGCGCCAGCTGTAGCATCTTCAAAGCTTTCTTGAAAGAAAACTCTTTGAGACGGGTAAACTTGTTGAGCAAGAACTTTTATCTGCGTTTTATTGCGAGGATACAACTATATTTACTACGATGAAATAAGTTTTGCGTCACCATTATAACACTCATATTTTTATGATGTCTGTCAAATGTTTTCTATCAGAAGGAAAGACATCTTCATTTTCAAAAGATTTAGGTAAACCTTCAATGAATTTGATATTTTTATTCATCTTTTGCAATTCACTGTACATAGGTTCAAAAGACGTATACATACATACAATCTTTATTTACAATTGACATCATCCATCACAAGTATACATGGGTCTTTCCTAACCCTGATGGTCCCACCACTAGACATGAAAATGATGTTTTCAAGCGCGGATCAAAATGAATTTCTTCCATAATGACCCAGTCATCCACTCAAAACTCAGAACCCAAAAGGTTTGGTTGTGCCGTACAAAAAAAATCGTCTCTTATCGCACATGTCTCTTATCGAGTTTTGTAGGGACTGATCTGTTTTTTAAAGTGATGTTCTTTTTATCCCTCACAATATTGTGTTGATGGGTCTCAAGCACCCCATCAGGTGAATTCTGTAAATAGCCCTCTACACGATCTCTGACGGAGTCAAAGTTTATCTGCTGAAAAGACTCTTTTGTTTGCATGATACCTTTAACTTTCATCACAACCTTCTTCTGTCCTTTGGTCCTATAACCATATGTCTTAGGACCCGCCGAAGCGAAGTCCTCGATGCTATCCCCGTCGAGTTCATCAGTCAGATCACTGAGATAGTTACCTAATTTTAAAGGCGTCTTGCTGTCTTTCACCACATATATCAAGCTGTCTGTGTCAACATAGAGAACATCCTTCTGCAAGTAAAAGCTCCCATAAAAACATTGGTGCTTTTACCAGGAGGGTAGAGACCCTTGTAACGCCACTGGATCACAACTTTTTTCTCATCCAGCATGTTAAAGTAGCTGACCTCGTATTTCCCTGAAAGCAAGAAACTGAAAAACTCGTTGGGGTCTGACACTACAGAAACCTGAGACATGTTCTCTTTCTGACAGAACTTGCCTCAAAGGCTATTAACCAAAGCCTTAGCCACCTGTCTCTTTGCAGGGTTGTGACAAATCTTATCAGCACAAAGCAAAATCCCCCGATGTGCTTGATAATCCTAAATGTATTTGTCGTGGCTTTCCTGATCAACGGCCTCAGCAGGGTAACCAGAAGCCTCCTGCTTGCCCTTCAGGAATGTACGGATGTAACCTGTGAAAATACAATCGCTAGATCTATCAAAATGCCATACTTCGATAATCTTGGCCACCTTGTATCCCTTGTCCAGAGCCTTGTTGAACTCAACCGTGACCCAGACCCCTGTCGAAGCACGCTCATCATCATTATGCGTACAGCCACTGTCTTGGACAATACGACTTGAACAGATACTGCATAACGTGAAGTGTAATTTACCGCCTGGTCCTCTGTAGGGTAAAACGGGTAATATAAAACCCGAGGAGGATAGACAACCGCCTTGATAAGACCAAAGTACTGTCTGGGATCCCCAAAGTCCTTGTGAATTTTTCGGGGGTGACCTAGGAACACGTGCTGTTGACGTAAGGATACAGAGGTGACATCAGCGTAATCAACTTTTTCACCAGGTTGGCCGTGTAACGCAGCTTTAAAGCGCTGGTTCTACCGCCGTAGAGGGCATTACGAGGGTTGAGAGGCTCAGGGGTGTCAAAATCTAAGAGAAAATCTCTGAGATTATCACACGATTGTCGAAGTGAACGCCATTCGTGTTCCCAGATGGTAATAAGATGCACCTCATGATCAGACTTTAACGCCTGCTCTCTCTCCATCGTAGCAGAGTAGAATTCACCATATGGTCTACCTCTTAACAGACAGACTGCATGTGGGTCGACACATGAAGGACAACCGTGGGAGAAACATCCATAAAACTCCCAGACCTGCTTAACACCGTCAACTTTAGCATAACCGTCAACAAAATACTGGCCAAACACCATCTCCCCACGGTTCAAGGCATGTTGTATCAAAATGCCCTGTCTGTGTGATTCCCATAGCTACCAATGGATGGAAGCATGTGAGAACTTCTTGTTACCTTTTATTACATAATTGTTGGGACATGGTATTGCTAATGTGTCTGGTTTTAAAAAGTTGGTCCTGAAAACAGCCATACACGCAGAGGTGATTGTTATGGACGAGAGTGCAACACCTGTTTCTTTAAAAAACTCCTCTCTAAATATCATGCATCCTCTGGCCAGAATGTCAACATCATTTTTACAATAGTGAATAGCTTCACTCCTGAAATTGAAAGAATTATCACGCACAGTATCATACCAGCTTTAAAAATCTTTCTGTTCAGGGTCTGACATGCCCTCGAAGCCGTAGTCTGATGGAGGAGGATACACCCCTATGTAATGCAGACGATCTTTCAAGCTCAACTTGTGTGGAAAAAAAACCCTTGCACTGCTCGGTGAAGCCTAGAGCTTTATGCATGAAGCTGAGTCGCATGGCTAGGAATGAGAGAGAGTCGATAAATTTTAGCTTGTAGTGAGGATCCTCAAGACAAATATCTTACTACCGGTCATGATTATCCTTTTACGTATTAACCCTTCGTCAAGCATACCTCTCAAGACAATGATGCTGTCAAAGCCCCTGGCATTATGTGCAACAAAAACACAACTCTAAACCAATTCTTTCTGAAATATAAAAGAAACGCTCGAACACATTCGAGACCATTAAACATCTATTCTTCACCTCTCTGCGTCTTTACACACACTAAAGAAGGGACATGTCTACCTTGGTCGTCTGTAAACGTTTCAAAATCACAACAAAACAGATCAGGATGCTCAGTCTTCCTGGCAATGGGCTGAATGTAGCACTGGTGGACCTCGTTTGTCGATGATAATTCTACATTGCAGATTTTACATTTAAGCACACCGCAACAACTGTTAGGTTTACCCTGTTTTAATGGGATATACCGGCACCTTCCGCATTTTTCACATTTTTTGTATATCTGGCAGAGACTGCTCCCATTAGCGCCAATCTCTTTGTGTCTCACAATGCAGGAAGGTGTTCTACAAACCCGGCAACCATCGCCACAAGTTACAGGCTTTGGGACCTCTGTAGGGCAAACAGGATTGTGACAAACGCTACGGTGACCTTTGCAGATGTGTTGTGATTTATCTTCATACCCCTTATGACAGCTGACGCAAAAGTGACGTCTTCCTACCCCGCAATAGTGTCCCTGAAGTAGAAACAAGTATGAAGGATCCGAACCATCAGCAAAACCTGTGGCATAATGCGCTAATGGTTGGTTTGCTGTTGTTTTATGAAACACAACAATTTTACGCCTCACTATCCATTCAAACAGGGGTATATCTGTGAATGTGATAGGTGTTTGAGAATCTAAAGCAGCTTTGTTTTGTAATTCCCTCCCCAACTCAACACAATCTTGATACGTACGGTTAGGATTAAGGAGACAAGAAAGGCTGATTGCAAAGCAAAGCTGATCAGTTCCATCACTACCAACTAGAGACTGTAGAGATGTCATCATTTTTTACCAATAATTTTGGCATGCAGTGTCTTCTTGAGTTTGCGTTTAGCGCCACCTCGAGGGTTATGCACAATTTGGACCGTTAATTCAATTATCTTACCCATAACTATGACTCTGTCAGATTGCATGGTGTTGCTCAGGAGGGCCTCAAAAGCAGGGTAGATATTTTCCCCGTCACCTTCAACCACAACATTAACATGTTCTTGAACATCTTCACCAACCACTTCAAGCTGAACCACATCCTCTCGATGTGCTAGTCTCTGCGTTTCATCTGCCAACTCTCTGACCTGTTGCATCAAACCTCTGTAGAAAGTTGCTAAATCAGGAGTGTCGGGTACAGCAGGACGTGTTAGCACCCTTCTCATCCTATCGGTGTTAAAAGGCTCTATGACTTCTGATTCAATACCGGTACCTCTTACACAGCATCCTTCCTGAACCGAATCACCGTCATCATCAACATTGTCATCGCTACAGCTGGAGCCGGACACATCTATCAGAGGGTCAAGAGCTGGTGTCCCTGAATCAGCCGTCTGTTGATTATCAACAAACCTTTCTTACCAATCGCCATTGTCTAAAGAGGTATCAGCCCTACCTTCCCGAGATGATGCAGGAACAATATTTAAAATACGATTATCCTCTCTCTCAGCGAAAAAAAAAATGGACTCCATGTTTTCATTTATACTCGGATCATAGACCAGCTCTACATCCTCCTCAGACATGCCGTCAAACAAGCCAGACAGAAACATGCGTGTCGGTGAAGCACTCTGGTCAATGAGGTGTGGTGTAGTGTCCTGGTTGTGGGTGGATTCAGGGTCAGAACCAGAAGGAAAACCATCATGGTTGGCCACAATTTAATAATAATAACAATAAAATAATAATTTAAAATAATTAATAAACAAAACAGCAACCTCAAAACACAATCACCCACGGTGCTTTTAAAAATTCAGGCTCCAAATGGACCTTACTGTGGTTGAACTTCAGTCAGGTCAGTCCACGACGTCTGTTACCACCAGGTCCTTGTAGTTTTAGGAGCCTCACGACTTCAGACACCAGCGCTTTATTCGTTATGTCCTTCCTGACGATTTCTGTAACGTCACCTTACCTTCACCTTCACCTTCTTCTACCGCTTATCCGGGGTCGGGTCGCGGAGGCACTATTCGGAGCACGGAAGCCCAAACTTCCCGGTCCGCACAAACCTCCTCCAGCTCATCCCTGGGGATCCCGAGGCGTTCCCAGGCCAGACCGGAGACATAATCTCTCCAGCGAGTCCTGGGTCTTCCCCGGGGTCTCCTCCCGGTAGGACATGCACGGAACACCTCCCCAGGGAGGCGTCCAGGGGGCATCCGGATCAGATGCCCGAGCCACCTCAACTGGTTCCTCTCGATGTGGAGGAGCAGCGGCTCCACCCGAGCTCCTCCCGGATGACCGAACTCCTCACCCTATCTCGAAGGGTGCGCCCAGCCACCCTGCGGAGGAAACTCATCTCAGCCGCTTGTATCCGCGATCTCATCCATTCGGTCATTACCCAAAGCTCGTGACCATAGGTGAGGGTGGGAACGTAGATGGGTAAATCGAGAGCTTCGTCTTGTGACTGAGCTCCCTCTTCACCACGACGGTCCGATACAGCGACCGCATCACTGCTGCAGCTGCACCAACCCGTCTATCAATCTCACGCTCCCCTTTTCCCTCACTCGAGAACAAGACCCTGAGATACTTAAACTCCGCCACTTGGGGCAAGAACTCTCCACCGACCTGGAGAGAGCAAACCACCTTATTCCGGTGAAGAACCATGGCCTCAGACTTGTAGGTGCTGATCAATAGATAAAAGGCCTTTAGGCCAAGTTGGTTGCTATTTTCTTATTCTTTAGCATAAATAGGCATGTTTTTGTTTTGTTTTGTTTTGGTTTCGTCGTTTAAGTTCCACACTATTTTATGACTATTTTATTATTTTATTTTAGACTTAAGTTTTAGACTTATTTGGGGACAAGAGTTTTGGGAGTGAAGTTGGAAGACGTGAACATTTTGAGGGAGACGAGATGTTATGACGTGTCATGGGATTATTTGGGGTCACAACTTGGGGGCGCTCTTGTTATGTTGCCGTGTCACCATCCGGTTTGTTGGAAGTTGGAACCGTGCATAAAACCTGCTGTGTTGATACATCCTGTGTGTATTCCTTTCAGCTTTGGCTACCACAGGGCGTGTCTCTTCAACCCACTTGGGAGAACGAATCAAATGTCCGGACCATCATTGTGCAGTGTCGCCAGGTTCACGGACAGGGCCCCAGGCTACCAGGCCCAGTGGAGCGCTCGAGGCCGAGGCACTGGAAGGAGCGAATTCAATATGAATAATAATAATAAAAAAAAAAAAGAAAAAAAAAAAAAAAACGCAAATACTATGCTCCAAGCAATGCTTTTATTTAAAACAAATTTCCGCACAAACAGAAATTTCCTCCGGTCAGCCGACTGCCCCGGGGGAAGCTGCCGAAGTCCCGATGTCCACGTACGGAGCTCCACAAGCGCCGAGTCTCCTGCGGTTAAATCCACTGCTGTGGTGATGAGACAAGTCTCTCCCGTGACTGCGACGAGACCTCAGTCCTGCCTGAAGTTTCCGTGGTCCAGATGACCGCCCTGGCACTTCCAGTGAAGTAGAAAGGCTGGTGTAATATCCCTGGAATATGTTTGTGTCCAGCTGTCCCTGGAGCCTGCCTGCCTCCCAAACAGTCCTGTAACACGGGGCAGAAATTACTCTATTAAGAACTCTGATCCTGGGGCATGACTACTTCAAGGCTAGCAGGCAGTCCTCTGCCCCCTAAATGCAGTTCACTATTCGAAATGCTAAAGCACCCGCAACACTCAAAGCATATAATGCCAAATGGATGTGAACTGCCGTCTGTTAGGTAAACATCCGCTTCTAGTCCAATTCAATCCGGACTATTCCCAGCGCAGTTCTGACACTCCACAGAAGGACCGCACGTGTTCAGGTACGGAGCTTAATAGGTGGAGGGCTTGGATTTGCAGCGCAGCGTTCCCTCTCAATCAGCCGTAATGCGCGATGCCCTCGCCCCTGGAACTTGACCTCCCCCATGAGGAGTGACCATCCCACCCGGCGCTGACAGAGCCACCATCGCTCAGTAGAATTGTGTCTATGCTGTCGTCAAACGGCTCATAGCGCTTGAGAACATCATCGCGCTCTTTAAGAGCTCCATGGAGTCCACCAGAGATTTTGGAGACATAACAGTCCGCCGCCGTGGTGCTCTGCTCGCGGGGCCTCCTCCACACACAGCCGCCGGCTTTGGGGAACAGCCGTATAATAGCCGCGCTGATCATCGCCGCTCCTCTTGGAGAGACCAGTCGGCTGCTCTCACCTCTGCTCCCTCCAAAAGCATAGGAAGAACTTTGTATCTAAAAGTAAGCATCTAAACCAAAGTCGAACTTGGAAAAAAAGATGCATTACTTTGGTATCGGGTCTGTTTCTTCTCTGCCCAAAATAAAGGTTTCTCACTCGCCAAATTCTCTTCCGGCTCCAGTCAGTCCAAACTCCGGCTTCAAAAATTAGTTTTTGTTTGACATCGTCTCAGGAGACCGAGCAGTATAGTAACAGGCTCTCTGCCTCCTTATACCTGACGCCAGAACTGTCCCTGGGGAAGTTTCTGGAGCCAAGACGTTATGTTTTTCCTCAGATTCGCCACAATATGAAGCACAGACATCAAATAACTCTTTCCCGTCTCTCAAAAGATCCTGGTACCAGCCAAAAGTCAGGGGAGTTTCAATTCTGCCATTAACTCTTCTTATTCCTCAGACTCGCCAGTTTTTAGCAGGGGTCGCCACAGGGCCGCGAAAGTCACCACTTCAGAGGAACACTGAGTAGGCGCAGCGTGCCAGACATGCTCGGTTCACAGCTCCCTCGTGCAACGTCTGATAGGATGTGTGTCTGTGATTCTGTTCTCTGCAGCCCTGCAAACCTCTCAGAGGCAGGTAGGACATCGTCATCTACAGAGTCATCTCTTTCTGAGGATGATTTGGCCAGTCCCTCGGGTGTACATCTTAGGAGAATTGCAGTGTCAGATCAAGGTACACTGCAAGTTTGGGGAACCGAATTCCTCTGACGGCTCAGCTGACAAAAGCGAGTCTGTTTTTGAAGAACCAGCGGGACTTGAAGTCCCCAGAGGAGAGGGCGCTGTGCACCGACGACCCTTTCGTCCTAGACCCGCCCCGGAGGCCGGGTCTGTTCTTGTGCTCTGGGCACGTGTCTTGACAGAATATCTTCCGAACTGAAAGCGCCTGTCTCCTCACCTGCCCATATGGATCGAGAAAATACACGGTCATTGACACGTCCTTCAGTTTCACAGTCAACCCCCAGGTTCTGCATCACCACATGGACCTGAATGAACTCAGAGAACCAGCTGTCATGTCTGATGGAGGAGGACCGCGCTCTCCTGACAATGGGAATAATCGAATTAGTTCCTAAGCGATCCTCCTACACTGGGTTTTACTCCGGGTACTTTCTGGAACCCAAGAAGACAGGAGAGTGGACACCTGTTCTGGATCTCAGTCTCCTCAACCAACTCATGACCAGACAGCGGTTCCAGACTACCAGGAGACTCCTGGAGTGTGTCAGAGTGTGAGAGTGGATGACCTCCATAGATCTTGCAGAGGCCTACTTCCACAACACGGTCTCTAGTGTCGAGTGCCTCGTTTTTTTGCCAAGTGCGTGGAGGAGTGGCTCAAACCACTAAGGAGACAGGGTCTGCGGATTCTGACGTACTTGGACTCCTTTTTGATTCTAGCCAGAGTCCAAACAGGAGTCATGAGCGCACACCAGCTTAGCAGAAGGGGTCTGTCTCGTAGCTGCAGAACAAATTCAATGTCTCCGAAGTGGTTTCAGAGAGTTATCAACATTTTTATGTTTGTTGGTCTGAAAGGTACAGGTCCCACGGGCTGAAAACGCGTTTTATGCACTGTTTACTCTCTGCTCAGGGCTGTCTCAGAACATTAAAATTTCACCTGGCACTATAGCTACAGTGGTCATACTAGCAGGTGCTGAACTAATTCAACATTTCTGAAGTGGTTGCAGAGTGATAACATTTTTATGTTTGTCGATTCTGAAAACCATCCTCACTCAGGTGAAAACCCGTTTTCTGCACTGTTCATTCACTGCTCAGAATAGTGCCAGAACATGAAAATATCAGCTGCGACTGTTGGAAAAAGGCTCTTTCGAGTATATTCGGCACTAAATCCACGTTTCTGGACTATTTTCATGGTGTAATCAACAATATTTTTTTTTCCTCGTCAGAAACCAAGCCTCTCTCGGGCTGAAAACGCGTTTTCTGCACAGTTCAGTCACTGCTCAGCGATGCCTCAGAACATGAAAATTTCACCTGACTGTATAGCAGAAGCGTTATTTCTTGTAGCAGCAGAACTAATTAAACCTCTCTGTGTGGTTTCAGAAAGTAATCAACATTTTAATCCTTGTTGGTCTGAAAACCACCTTTTCGTGGGCTGAATACGTGTTTTCTGCTCTGCTTAGGCGGGACTCAGAAGATGAAAATATCACCTGCAACTACAGGCAAAACGTTTTTTCTCCTGCAACTATAGGGAAAACACTCTCTCTAGCATATTCAACACTAAACCTACATTTCTGAACTGTTTTTAGAGGGTTATCAACTATTGTATTTTTGACAGTCCGAAACCCAGCTTCTCTCAGGCTAAAAATGCATATTCTGTACTGGTCACTCACTGATCAGAAAAGCCTCAGAACATGAAAACATCACCTGCAACTATAGCAGAAGGCGTCTTTGTCGTAGCTGAGGACGAATTCAACCTGTCTGAAGTAGTTTCACAGAGTTATCAATATTTTTATGTTTGTCGGACAAAAAAACACAATCCCTCGGGCTGAAAACGCGTTTTCTGCACTGTTCACTCACTGCTCAGCGATGCCTCAGAACATGAAAGTTTCACCTGCAACTATAGGAAAAAAAAACTTTCTCGTATATTCAACACTAAACCTCTACGAATAGGGCGCTGCGACTGGGCTACAAGCAGCCAAACCGTTTTCATTCCATCCACATTTCCTGCTTCCAAGCCATGGGATGAGTTTGACGAGAGCCAGGCGCTTCTATGAGGTGCGTCTGGAGACTTCCCAGAGTTGGATGAGTTCCGTGTGGTGGAATCAAGCACGTTCCCGCTTGATCTTCTCCTGCGCCTCATGTCATCCGCCTCCGTCGTATCAAAGTTGAGCTCTCTCTCCACCGGCAGCTCAAGAATCATACCACTTCACTAACGGCCAGCTGGCGTTGGATGGCGAGACTACACCAAGGGCAGGACCGCATGTTGTCTGCCCACAACTGGAAGAAATCCGGACTATTCCCGGCACGGTCCTTACACTCCACTCCCACTAGGACCGCACTTGGTCAGGTACGGAGCTTACTGCCTGGTGGAGGGTTTGGATTGGCGGCTCACCGTTCCCGCTCACTCAGCCGTCATGCGCCATGCCTGATGCGTTCGCCCCGGGAGCTCGACCTCCCCCCTGAAGGGTGACCATCCCACCCACCGCTGACAGAGTCTCCATTGCGCAGTGGAATGGTGTTTACGCCGTCGGCAACCAGCTCACAGCGCTTGAGAACATCATTGCGCTCTTTTTGTGCTCCGTGGACCGGCTCATCCATCACAGATCCTTTCTCACTCTACAGAGATTTTGAGTTTCAACAGTCCGTCGGCGTGGTTCTCCGCTCGTGGCGCCTCCTCCTCACACAGCCGCTGCCCCGGGGGGGGGGGAACACCGTCGCTTGTCGAAGGGGCGGGGTTATCCCAGCTGTCCAAATCATAGCCGTGCTGATCATTGCTGCTCATCTTGGAGAGACCAGTCGACTGCTCTCACCTCTGCTCCATCTAAAAGCGTAGGAAGAAAACTTCTATGTAAAACTATGCATCTGTAACAGGTCTGAATACTGTGACCTTGTCCACAGTTAAAAAGTGGTGTCTTAATGTGGTCAGTAGAATGCCGTCTGAAACAAAATGCGGACAGTCACACACGGCTTCCACATTTGTCGATGGTGAGAAAAGTAATCCAAGGGATTATGTTTTTTTATTGTGGTAACTCACACCACAATTAAATGTCTTTCTGAAACATCACTCACAAACATCTCACTTTGTCATACAACAACTGTCAGACATCATGAACCACATGCATAATTGCTTTTCATCTGAATGTATAATTCTGCCATTAAACCTTTTGGCTAGTGTTGAGAAATAATAAAACCTTACTTTTTACCAAACACCGTTATTCACCACAAGCAAACTGAACTCCACACAACTCAATCACCCGTGCCATGTCAACGTCGGTTGTCAGTATTAGCTTACAAGCGCCACATCTACACAAAGCGAACTCAACGTACGAAGGAAAAACAGTATACTGAAAAACTGAATCACCATCCTCACACTCAGACTCAGAATCAGTCAATCCCAAGTGGAACAAACATTATAAAAAAATGGATTTGACTAACCTGAAACAGAATGTGGACAGAGTCATACGAGGCTTCCACATTTGTCGATGGTGAGAAAAGCAATGAAAAAAAGTGTCACCTCCTATTTACCCACACATCTTCAATGCCCAACCTCTGTCCTACCCTTCCCTCTACTGACCGAATTATATACCTGCCGGTTAATCAACTCTTCAGAAACCACCCATGAAACACATCATTTACCGGCTGCTGCATATTGGCCCTTTTAAGCGTCTCTAGTCTGATGACTTGGGAGGCAGCATGGAGATAAACCGCGTTTTTGGGCCCCCGGTGATGAGGCCCCTGACGCAGCTGACCAAGCTTGCATCACAGTGACGTTTGCATATTGGCAATGGAAAACATGAAGCAGTAGTTTGTGGGAGCAGTTTTCATCTGCACTTTTTTCCCTCCGGCGTTTCTACATGTTGATGGATGGAGCTTCATTTGTGTTGGGCGTGGGGTCTGCTGACAGGAAATCCACAGTCCTATAGGCAGGAAATGCTGCTGTAGACCGAGTGAGAAGTAAACAAGACGTGCTAATGACCCTGCTGCTGCAGATCACATCTGCTTAACAAGCTGTCGTTCTGAATCATGTCAATGACGTTTGCACTTCACATTTCCATCTGTTTTTATCAAACAATTCAAATAAAAGTAGAACATGACATGTATTTCGCTCTGATTTTACATTTAAATGATAAAGTTTTTGTACAATGTAAACATTTGATTCTTATGATTGTAAATTACTCTTTTAAACATTTTGCAAAATAATCATTTTACTGCCTTACATCCAGTAAAATCATATTTATCTTGTTTGAAACTCAGTGTCACAGATGTGATGAGTATTTATATAGATGATACATTCGATTTTCTCGTTTGAACGGTTGAACCAGGACCTCAGTGCAATGTAATTATTCGCTTTCATGGAACAAAACACGGTCCTTGCACTCTCCTGAAGCCACTTTGGTCGACAAAACTACTGTACAATGCAATCACAAAAAACTATATTCTGATATGACAACCATATAATCAACTAACCTGAAACAAAATGTGGACAGATTCACGTGAGGCTTCCACATTTTTCGATGGTGAGAAAAGTAATGAAAAAATGTCACTTCCTATTTACCCACGCATCTTCAATGCCCAACCTCTGTCCTATCCTGCCCTCTACTGACCTAATCATATACCTGCCGGTTAATCAACTCCATGCTGAACAATTAAATGACATCTAACACACACTCTGTGACCACACATAAGTGGGCGTCACACTGGAAAGGCTGTTTTTCCTATAGTTGTATGTGATATTTTCATGTTCAGAAGCTTTTCCATTCAGTCAGTGAACAGTGCAGAAAACGCCTTTTCAGCCCGTCAAAAGCTGGTATTCAGACCAGAAAAAAAAAGTTAACCACCTGAAATACCGTTCAGAAATGTAGGTTTAATGTTGAATATATGAGAAAGAGTGTTTATCCTATCGTTGCAGGTGAAATTTTCATGTTGTGAGTAATCCCTGAGCAGTGAGTGAAGAGAGCAGAAAACGCGTATTCAGCTCAAGAAAAGGTGGTTTTCAGACCGACAAAAATAAAAATCTTGATAACTCTCTGAAACCACCTTAGACAGGTTGAATTAGTTCTGCACCCTCTAAAAACACCTTTTCTGCTGATATTGGCAGGTAAAATTGTCATGTTCTGTGGCCTTCGCTGAGCAGTGAGTGAACACTGCAGAAAACACGTTTTCAGCCCGAAGGACTGTGGTTATGAGACAGATAGACATGAAAATGTTGTTACCTCTCTGAAACCACTTCAAACAAGTTGAATTAGTTCGGCACTTACTAAAAACACTCCTGCTACTATATTGGCAGGTGAAATGTTCATGTTCTGAGGCATCCCTGAGCAGTGAGTGAACAGTGCATAAAACACGTTTTCAGGCTGAGAGACGCTCGGTTTTTGACCAGGAAAAAAGAAGTTGATAACCCCCTGATAAACAGTTCAGAAAGGTACATTTAGTGCTGAATATACGAGAAAGAGTGTTTTTCCTATTGTTGCAGTTGAAATTTTCATGTTCTCAGTCACGCCTAAGCACTGTGTGAACAGCAGTGAACACATAAAATAAAATATAAAATTGTTGCTTTGAAAACAGTTCAGAAAGTTTTATTTAGTGCTGAATATACTAGAAATAGTCTTTTTGCTATATTTACACTTGATATTTTCATTGTTCTGAGGCTGTTCTGATCAGTCAGTGAACAGTGCAGAAAACGCGTTTTCTACCGAAGGACTGTGGTTTTCAGACCAACAAACATTAAAATGTTGATGACTCATTGAAACCACTTCAGAGAGGTTGAATTAGTTCTGCAGCTACTAGAAAGACTTTAGCAGATTCTGCTATAGTATAGGTGAAATTTTCATGTTCTGAGGCATCGCTGAGAAAAAGTCAAAAAAAAAAAAAAAAATCTGAAATGTACGTTTAGTGTTGAATATACTAGAAAGAGTGCTTTTCCTATAGTTGCTGGTGAAATTTTCATGTTGTGAGGCATCACTGAGCAGTGAGTGAACAGTGCAGAAAACGCGTTTTCAGCCTGAGTGATTGTGGTTTTCATACCAGAAAAAAAAAAAAAAATAATAATAATAATTAATCAAATCGTCGCTAACGCGCTGGAATACAGTTCAGAAAGGTAGAATGAGTGCTGTATATACTAGAGAGTGTTTTCCTATAATTGTAGATGATAATTTAATGTTCAGAGGGTATTCTGTCCATAATAAAACGCGTATTCAGCCCGAGGCACTGTGGTTTTCAGACCAACATAAAAATGTTAACTCTCTGAAGCCACTTCAGAGACGTTGAATTATTTCTGCACCTACGAGAAAGACCTTTTCTGCTATTGTGGCAGGTGAAATTTTCATCTTCTGTGGAATCTCTGAGCAGTGAGTGAGCAGTGTATAAAAAGTGTGTTTGGCCTAAGACAAAGTGGGTTTTGGACAGACGAAAAAAAAATTGTTGATAACCCTGCAAAAACAGTTCAGAAATGTAGGTTTGGTCTTGAATATATTAGAAAGACTATTTTTCCTATAGTTGCAGGTAATATTTTCAGGATCTGAAACTATTCTGATCAGTGAGTGAACAGTGCAGAAAACTAGTTTTCAGCCGAAGAGAAACTCGGTTTCTAAACAGGAAAAAAAGAAGCAGCTGATAACCTCCTGAAATACATTTCCTAAAGGTAGGCCTAATGTTTATTATACTACAAAGAGTGTTCTTCCTTTACTTGCAGGAGAAATTTTCATGTTCTAAGGCATCGATGAGCAGTGAGTGAACAGTGCAGAAATCGCGTTTTCAGCCCGAGTGACAGTGGTTTTCAGAATCGACAAACATAAAAATGTTGTTATCACTCTGAAATCACGTCAGACATGTTGAATTAGTTCTGCAGCTGCTAGAAAGACCGCTTCTGCTGTAAATTCAGGAGAAACTTTTATGTTCTGAGGCATCACTAAGCAGTGAGTGAACAGTGCAGAAAACACGTTTTCAGCCCGAGATAAGCTGAGTTTCTGTCCAGGAAAAAAAAAAAAAAAGTTGATAACCCCCTGAAATACAGTTCACGAATGTAGGTTTAGTGTTTATTATCCTAGAAAGACTGTTTCTCCTATAGTTGCACGAGAAATTTTCTTGTTCTCAGGAATCGCTGAGCAGTGAGTAAACTGCATAAAACGCGTTTTCAGCCAAAGCAAAGATAGTTTACAGACCGACACAAATAAAAATGTTGATAACTCTCTTAAATCACTTTAGACAAGTTGAGTTAGTTCTGCACCTTGTAGAAATACCTTTTCTGCTATAGTGGCAGGTGAAAACTTCATCTTCTGGGGCATCGCTGAGCAGTGAGTGAACTGTCCGTAAAACTTGTTTTCGTCCAAAGAGAAAGTGGGTTTTGGACCGACAAAAATAAAATTGTTGATAACCCTCTAAAAACGGTTCAGACAGCTTAGATTTGTTCTGCAACTACTAGAAAGACCCTTTCTGCTTAAGTGGGAGGTGAAAATTTCATGTTCTGAAGCTTCCCTGAGAAGTTATGGCACAATGCAGAAAACACTTTTTCAGCCTGAGATAAGGTGGGTTTTGGAACGGCAAACATTAAAATGTTGATAACCTTTGAAAAACAAGTCAGACAGCTTAGATTTGTGCTTTGACTACTAGAAAGATCCTTTATGCTATAGTGAGAGGTGAAAATTTCATGTTCTGAAGCTTCGCGGAGAACTTGTGGCCGAATGCAGAAAACGCGTTTTCAGCCTGAGATAAGGTGGGTTTCGAAATGCCAAACATAAAAATGTTGTTAACTTTAAAAAAACACTTCAGACAGCTTAGATTTGATGTGCAACTATTAGTAAGACCCTTTCTGCTATAGTGGGAGAAGAAAATTTCATTTTTTTGAAGTTTCCCTGAGAAGTTGTGGCAGCGTGCAGAAAACGCATTTTTATGGGTTTCGGAACCAAACCATGAAAATGTTAACAACTCTGAAAAAAGTTCAGAAATATAGATTTAGTCCTGAATTCATTAGAATGAGTCTTTCTGCTATGGTTTGACATTTTCAAGTTCTGAGACTTTTCTGGTCACTGAGTGAACAGTGTAGAAAACGTTTGATAAGAGTGAGAGAAATTGGATTTCCGACAGAAAACATTATGTTGACGGATGATATGATGGTGATGGATATACCGCCACCGGTCCCCTACCTATGACCTATCGTGAGAGATTTCAATCGTTCCTTATTTCCATCAATCTTTGACCATAATCCGACTGTAGCAGAAATGGGAGGAAAGTTGAGATCAGGAGTCAAAGCCATCGCTTCGCCTGCTGGTCTCTCCCACGGACCAAGAACTTGACCGTGTAGAAGAGGAGACCACATGGCGAAGGATGCACCACCTCCAGGAACCTCGCGGGACCCAGCTGGCACATAGTTCTCCAAACCCTCCTGATGGAGGCCAGGACCAGGAGGACAGCTGCTCTCTAAGCCACCAGCTCCAAAGGAGCCTGACCAAGTGGCTCGAAGGGAGCTTCTCAGAGAGACTTTAATACCAATTGTAGATCCCCATAGGGGCAGATGCGTCTGGAGGTCTGAGTCTTCGAAATCCCTGCATGAACTGGACTAGCAGTGGATGTTTACCCAACGGACAGCAGTCCACACCCATTTAGCATTATATGCTTTGAGTGTTACCGGTGATTTTGCATTTCGAATAGTTAACTCTACCTCGGTGGGCAGAGGACCACCTGCTAGCCTTGAAGTAGCCATGCATTGAGGGGATGCCCCAGGATAGGCGGTCCCCTCATAATTTCTGCCCCCTGCTGCAGGACTTTTTGCAGGACTTGAACAGGTTGCAGCACACCCTTGTGTGAGTGTATGTGTGAGCACAGGTGGCAGAGTTGCTCAGTCCAGAACACCTCCCGGGACTCTGGAACACCTATGAGGTCATCTTGATCACAAAGCTTAACCCCCAGCCTTGCAATGTGGCCTGACCTGAGAACCACGGGCAATTACCATGGCCGCCCATACCGGACGTCTGACTTGCACCGCTGCCTCCTTTGCAAGACGGTCGTCGAGGAGATGCACCTTTTACAGCACTAAAACACCTGCAATGTCACCGGCGATGTTGCTTTGGTATGACGGAAGGTGGTATGCCCAGTGTCCTGTCGCTATCTCGGATGGCCAGGGCCTCATACGGGACCGGCCGATGAGACTTCCTATGCCACCGCCACGCCCGGGGTCTATCCAGCCTGAATGAATTAATGAATGGGTTGCGAAGATGTAGCATTAACAACCCCTCATACGTAGAGTGTAATTTTACACTCTGGGTGGCAGGCCTCGCCTTTGCCACCGTAAGCTGATATAGAAGGTGGCGTTAACAACCCCTCATATATGGTGTGTACCCTACACTGTGGATCAGCAGGAACTGCGTTGTCCACTTTTAACCACTATATGACTGAAATAGAAAGTGGCATTAACAATCCTCCACACCTATAGAGAAAACATTTACTGAGCAGCTACAGCCAGGGTTCTAGTCTGAGCTGAGCAAGGAAGAGGGAGTTTATTCGCAAATGAATAGACAGTTATGTAGGAATACGGTCGATCTTGGGACGCTGCACACTCCACTGCACTGAAATGAAGCTGATACCAGTGTCCCAAAGCTAGTGCTGTGAATGAGGGCCTACTGGTCGCAGGGTTCGGCTGCTCCTGAAGACAGATTGACATGAGGGAAGGAGGATGCAGACACATTAGACACATAGTGGTCAGCAAAAGTAGACATTGATGATCAAGAAGCTGCCTGGCAGTTTTCTTTAAGAGATACTCTCTTGAAAGCAGCAACAGCTGTTTCCAGGGATTCCTGTTTTCTCATAGGCTTTCATGATGGAAATTCTAAGCCAATTTTACAACCTGTGAGGGGACAGTGCCTGCCGCTTCTTTCCACCAGGGAGAGCCATCCACAGAGTGTCCGACTTTCTGAAGGGTGGGACTCGATCCAATTAAGCTTTTAGCTTTCTAACCGGACACATTTTGTGTAAACTGTCATGCTCCTCGTCTGAATGTGGAGGAGGTCAGAAAGCCTTTACTGATAAGGTGCTGACCTGTGTAGAAGAAGAGAGACATTTAGGTGCGAAGTCAGTCATAGAACCAGCGTTCTATGAGTTCACCCAGGTCCACGTGGTGTCGCAGAATCTCGGGGTTGACTGTGAAACTGAAGGACGTGTCAATGACGGAGTATCTTCTTGATCTATATGGGCAGGTGAGGAGACAGGCACTTTTAATTCGGAAGATACTCTGTCAAGACAGGCGACCTGAGCACAGGAGAGCACCAGGCCTCCGGAGCGGATCTAGGATAGAAGGGTCATCGTTCTCAGCGCCGACTCCTCAGGGCACTTCAACTCCGGTGGTTCTTCAAAAACAGACTTGCTTTTGTCAGTTGAGCTGTGAGTGGAAGCAGGGCCCCCAAACTTGCAGTGTACTTTGATCTGACAAAAACAAATTTTTGAAGCCAGAGTTCGCACTGACTGGAACCGGAAGAGAACTTGTCCAGTGAGAAACTGTAATTTTGGGCAGAGAGGAAACAGACCCGATACCAAAGTAATCCATCTTATATTTTATTCAACTTAGACTTTGGTTTAGATGCATACTTTTAGATACAAAGTTTTCTTCGTACACTTTTGGAGGGAGCAGAGGTGAGAGCAGCCGACTGGTCTCTCCAAGAGGAGCAGCGATGATCTGTGCGGCTATGATCCAGACAGCTGGGCTCTCCGCGCCCCTTCAACCAGCGATGGTGTTCGACCCGGGCGGCGGCTGTCTGTGGAGGAGGCGCCGCGAGCAGAGCACCACACCGACGGACTGTTGAATCTCCAAAATCTCTGGTGGAGTGACAGAGGTTCTGGAATGGATGAGCCTGTCCACGGAGCTCATAAAGACCACAATGATGTCTGCAAGCGCTATGAGCTGGTTGCCGATAGTGTAGACACCATTCCACTGCGTGATGGTGGGATGGTCACTCCTCAGGGGAGAAGTCGAGCTCCAGGGGCGAGGGCATCGCGCATCGCAAATCGGGCATGACTTCTGAGTGAGAGGGAACACAGCGCTGCAAATCCAAACCCTCCACCTGGCAGTAAGCTCCGTACCTGATCACGTGCGGTGCGAGTGCCAGTGGAGTGTCAGAACTGCGACGGGAATAGTCCAGATTTCTTCCAGATGTGGGCAGACAACATGCGGTAGCGCCACGTGTGTAGTCTCGCCAACCACCGCCAGTGGGCCGTCAGTGAAGTGGGATGATTCTTGAGCAGGAGGTGGAGAGAGAGCTCAACTTCGATACGACGGCCTCACAGGTGAAGATCAAGCGGGAACTTGCCTGACTCCACCACACGGAACTCAGCCAAGTCTGGGAACACAGTCTACAGATCCACCTCATAGCAGTGCCTGGCTCTCGTCAAACTCATCCCATGGCTTGGAAGCAAGCGCCCTATTCGTAGAGGTTTAGTGTTGATCACACTAGAAAGAGTGTTATTCCTATTGCTGTAAGTGAAAATTTCATGTTCTCAGTCACCCCTCTAACTGCGGTCCTCCTCCATCAGACATGACCGCTGGAACTCTGAGTTCACTCAGGTCCACATGGTGTCGCAGAACCTGGGGGTTGACTGTGAAACTGAAGGGCGTGTCAAAGACCGTGTATTTTTTCGATCCATATGGGCTGGTGAGGAGACAGGCGCTTTCAATTCGGAAGATACTCTGTCAAGACAGGCGCCCTGAGCACAGGAGCGGACCCGGCCTCCCGGGAGGGCCTAGAATGAAAGGCTCGTCGGTGCTCAGCGCCCACTCCTCTGGGCACTTCAAGTCCCGCTGGTTCTTCAAAAACAGACTCGCTTTTGTCAGTTGAGCCGTCAGAGGAATTCGGTTCCCCAATCTTGCAGTGTACCTTGATCTGACGCTGCAATTCTCCTAAGATGAAGACCCGAGGGACCGGCCCAATCATCCTCAGAAAGAGATGACTCTGTAGATGACGATGTCGTGCTTGCCTCTGAGAGGTTTGGAGGGCTGCAAAGAACAGAATCGCAGACAGACATCGCAGACAGACATCGCAGACAGACATCGCATCAGACATCGCGTGAAGGAGCTGAGAACAGAGCAGGTCTGGCACGCAGCGCCTACTGTGAGATCCTCTGAAGAGGTGGCTTTCGTGGTCCTGTGGCGACCCCTGCTGGAAACTGGCGAGTCTGAGGAATAAGAAAAGTTAATGGCAGAATTGAAACTCTCCTGACTTTTGGCTGCAACCGGGATCTGTAGAGAGACGGGAAAGTGATATTTGATGCCTATGCTTCCTATTGTGGCTAATCTGAGGAAAACCACCAAGCTCCAGAAACTTCCCCAGGTACAGTTCTGACGTCAGGGATAACGTGGCAGATAGACCATTACTTTACTGCTCTGTCTCATGAGACGATGTCAAACAAAAACACATTTTTTAAGCCGGAGTTCGGACTGACTGGAACCGGAAGAGATCTTGGCGGGTGATGATCCTTAATTTTAGGCAGAGAAGAAGCGGACCCGATACCAAAGTAATGAATCTTATTTTTTTACAAGTTAGACTTTGGTTTAGATGTATGCTTTTAAATACAAAGCATACAGCAGAGGTGAGAGCAGCCGACTGGTCTCTTCAAGAGAAGCAGCGATGATCAGCGCGGCTATTATACGGTGTTCCCCCCGGGCGGCTGTGTGTGGAGGAGGCGCCGCGAGCAGAGCACCATGCCGACGGACTGTTGAATCTCTGGTGGACTGAGAGAGGTTCTGCGATGGATGAGCCTGTCCACGGAGCTCATAAGGAGTGCGATGATGAGCTATGAGCAAGCGCTATGAGCCGGTTGCCGACGGCTGAGACACCATTCTACTGCACGATGGTGGCTCTGTCACGCTGGGTGTGATGGTCACTCCTCATGTGGGATGTCAAGCTCCAGGGGCGAGGGAATCGCACATTACGGCTGAGTGAGAGTGAGCGTCGTGCCGCAAAATCCAAACCCTCCACCTGGCAGAAAGCTCCGTACCTGACCACGTGCGTTCCGAGTGCCAGTGGAGTGTCAGAACTGCGCCGGGAATAGTCCGGAATGAATTGGACGAGCAGTTGATGTTTACCCAACAGACGGCAGTCCACACTCATTTGGGATTATATACTTTGAGTGTTGCGGGTACTTTAGCATTTCGAATAGTGAACTGCACTTCGGGGGGCAAAAGACTGCCTGCCAGCCTTGAAGTAGCCATGCTTTGAGGGGACGCCCCAGGATCAGAGGTCCGCTCATAATTTCTGCCCCGTGTTAAAGGACTGTTTGGGAGGGAGGCAGGCTCCAGGGACAGCTGGACACAAACATATTCCAGGAATATTACACCAGCCTTTCTACTTCACTGGAAGTGCCAGGGCACTCCACAAAATCTGATTGTGAAATTAAAGAGGCGTGAGTGAGTGACTCTGTAATTGTGAAATTACAGCCGGCACATCTGGCACATCAAGAGAAGAAGAGGTGCGGAGCGGCTCATCTGAACCACGGAAACTTCATGCAGGACTGAAGTCTCATCGCAGTCAGGGGAGAACAATTGCCGCGCTTCCTGGCAAACCGATCCACTCAAATATTTGTGAAAGTGCTGCACCCCAAAAATGACTGCTAAGCCCTCTTTATCCAACTGTGAATAGTTTTTTTCTGCTGCTGTGGGTGTGCGCGAGGCATAACCCACAGGCTTTTCTGCTCCCCCTTCCAGCCTGTGTGCCAAGACTGCCCCCACCCCATAAGGTGAGGTATCATATGACAGCAGTAAGTTTTTGTTCATCATAATGAACCAACACTTGACTGCTTTGTAGTAACTTCTTTGCCTGCTTAAAAGCCTCTTCTTGCTCAACCTCCCACCTCCGTTTGTCATCTTTCCTCAGTAACTTGTGTAATGGAGCCGGCACAGCAGACAAGTTCGGCAAGTTATAAAAGTTTAGCAGACCTAGAAAAGCTTTAACCCTCGTATTATGCTTAGGGTCAATTTGACCGATATCCGTTTTTGTGTTCATAAAAGTAGTGGTTATCCTGACTTTTTCTTCATAAAATTTTGTGACTTTTCCTCATCAAGGGTAATGAACAGGTGTGTAAAATCTGGACACTTTGATGTCAAGTGGCATGTCTGTACAGAGCTTTTATACAAAGATGATGTTGCGGGTCATTTTGACCCGGATTCTTTAATGTGGGTAAGTGGCTGTTCAGATCCAAAATAAACATGTCTCTTTGATATACCTATTTAGACTGCCCAGCTATGTGTATTTTGATTGATTTGATTGTCTGAATAGCCATTCAGACCCAGCTGTGTGTAGAGGGATAACTTTCTCTCCCTTGTTCTTGTCAGTGTTCTCATGTAGTCTCTTTGACAAACCAAAAATGAGCTACAGAAGGTTTACAGTACATGCCCAACAAGCTCGCCAAGTATGGCATCAAAATATGGGTGGCCTGTGATGCAAAATCTAGCTATGCCTGTAATATGAAAGTATACGCTGGAAAGCTACCTGGAAGAGCACCCGAGAACAATCAGGGGATGCGTGTAGTGATGGACATGAGTGAAGGGCTTACATTCTATCTCCTTGGAGATGAACTTCAGAAGAGAAAGCTGGACAGCGGGAACAGTCAGAAGAAAGAAGCCAGACCTTCCCAAGGAAATTCTGAAGGTGCAGGGCAGACCTCTGCATTGCTCAATATTTGCTTTCAGTGACAAGGCAACAGTTGTTTCATACTGCCCAAAGAGAAACAAGAATGTTCTTGTAATGAGCACAATGCACAGAGATGCATCTCTAAGCACAAGAGAAGACATGCAGCCACACATGATCCTGGACTGAAACTGCACCAAAAAAGGAGTTGACAAAGTCACAGCAACATACAGCTGCCAGCGCAAGACTGCCCATTGCCCCTTGGTGATTTTCTGCAACATCGTTGTTGTGTCTGCTTACAATGCCTATGTCCCGTCACTCCCAAGCTGCAGAGTCAAGCCAGGCCACCTCGATGCCCAGCAACTGCTGCTGTCATTGACAAAGGTCAAGCTCACATCACCCTACCAATCTGCCAAGGATGCATTGGATACAGGTGTGAAGAAACGGAAAAGATGCGAGATCTGACAGTAAAACAAGTACCTGTTTTGTGAAATGCAAGAATTGCATCTACAAAACACACAGTTACAGTCTGTCCATCATGTGGAGAGCATTGAACATATTGAACATTGAAAAATGGGTCAAGTTAAATGAAAATAAAAGTGTTTGTGATGAGGGAAAAACTGAAATTGCTCTTAAATATAGGGTTGAAATTGTAAATGTGTTCTATGTCTGTTTTACAAATTTTTATATAATCTAAAATGAAGATGTTTTGAAGATTGAAGATTGGTTCAATCTGTTTTTTTGACTGTTTTGAGTGGATTTACACAGTGTGTGTCAAAATGACCCCCAACATAATCAATGTAATTTTTTTTCATCATAATACGAGGGTTAAGTTCACTTACAGACCGTGGCACCAGAGCCTCCTGGACTGCTTTGACCTTCGCTGGCATTGGATGCAGGCCTGTCCTGTCCACCTGATGACCCAAGAATGTTACTTTGTTTTCCATGGACTGACGCTTTCTCCGTTACAACTTCAGGCCTTTATCCTCCAACCTCTGCAGCACTTCGTTGAGTGTTTGCAGATGAGAGCTGTCATCTCTTCTTCTCAATATAATTTCATGTAAATACACTGCCACAGTTAACATACCTTGAAGTACATTCTCCATGGTGCGTTGGAAAATAGCAGGACTGGAGTTTACTCCAAAAGGCAGACGTGTATATGTTAAAAGACCTTTGTGAGTGTTGACACTCACAAAATTCCTTGATTCCTTTTCAAGGACTATTTGCTGATATGCTTGGCTCATATCGAGTTTTGTGAACTTCTGTCCCCCTGCAGGCTTGCCATCATATCCTCCATTCTTGGAATCGGATACTGTTCGGTCGTGGAGACTTTGTTCACTGTTAATTTATAATCTCCACAAATCCTCACACTACCATCAGGTTTGAACACAGGCACAATAGGTGCTGCCCATTCAGAGAACATCACAGGTTCCAATATTCTTTCCTCTGCTAGTCTCTGAAGTTCGATTTCCACTTTTCTTTTAATGGCAAATGGAACCGACCTGGGTTTGTAAAATAAGGGCGTGGCATCCTGAGCCACATGAATCTTGGCTGTGGCCCTTAATGACCCTAACTCTTCTTTGAATACCTTCTCATGTCGGGAGAGAACCTCTTGCAGGGAACTGTCCACCTCATCTGTTTTGTGGACAAACTGCCCCTCTATCTGGAATGCTTTCATCCTGCCTCTGCCCAGAAGACTTGCTCCTGAACCTTTCACCAACCTTTCAACAATGACAGGCAGCCATTTGATCTGATCATTGTGTTCAACCTTGACCTTAATTGCCCCCACCACTGGAACCTGATGACCTCCATATGTTTTTAACTTTATCTTGCAGTCCACAAGTTTAGTGTTAGTTCTGTTTTGTCAACCATCTGTTGAGCCATAATAGTGTAACTGCAGCCGGTGTCTACCTCAAAAACCACCTTCTTTCCATTTACCCTCAACGGCTCTACTCTAGGAATGTCCAGTTCCTCACTGCTGCATCTTCTTTTATCTGTCACTGTAAACATCTCTTCATTTTCACTGTCATCCTTCTCCTGCATGAAATTTGTTCGACGGCGTTGTACCTTTCCCCCTTTTTCTTGTTTGTTTTGTCTCCCTCACCTCTGTCATATTTTTACGTACTGTCTTTAAGTGATCCACTTTTCCACAGTTATGACATTTGACCTCAGCAAACCGGCAATCACTGGCCAAGTGAGTCTCTCCACCACATCTATAGCACCTTCTCGACTCCATGGACACTACTGCCCTCGTCTCTTCCACTTTGTTGACCGGTGATGGAGTGAGTCCTTCACACCTCGTGGGTTCATCAAGTCTCTATCTGCAGCTTCCATCGCTAAGGCCACTTTGAACGCTCTGTCAAATGTCAGTCCATCCTGCGACAGCAGCTTCCTCTATATCCTGTCGTCGTTGAACCCACACACCAAGCGGTCTCTCAGCATCACAGTCAGTGTCTCACCATAGTTACAATCATGAGCCAGTTCCTCAACTCCGCCACGTAGTCACAAACGGTCTCTTCAGTCCTTCTATTCTTCTTCCATCGTTGCATAATCTCACTCGGTTTCAGATGGAAATGATTCCTCAAAAGGATGACCAGTTCAGCATACGAACGATCCCCTGGTTTTTCCGGTCTCAACAGTTTCCTCAAATGCTCCGCATATGCCTGGGCCCCGACACTGCTGAGCAACACTGCGCGCTGTATATCCTCATCTTCAATGACGTTTGCAATAAAAAAAATGTTCCAAAATTTCACAATAGTCCTCCCATGAATGCGAACTAGCTTCGAAAGGCGTCACTGTACCCACAGTAGCCGCCATGATTATCGCTATGATGAACAAACTACACAAAAACGTTGCCGTCAGTTACCACAGTGACCGGTTTGCAAAAAGTCTCGTTCTTTATCCTCGTCGCTAACAGTGATGGCCGAAACTGAAAGGACTCACAGGAGGTATCAACACAGCAGGTTTTATTCACGATTCCAACTTCCAACAAACCGGATGGTGACACGGCAACATAACAAGAGCGCCCCCAAGTTGTGACCCCAAATAATCCCATGACACATCACAACACGTCCATTGAAGAACTTCTTCTCCGGTTTGCTGTGCAGTCTGAATATGAGGCCTGAGGCATTCTGAGGACTCATGCGCTGACTCCTCCGAGAGCCGCACTGGACCCTGGAGCAGAGGATGGTCCGATGTTGGCAGTCAGCTGCACCTGGGTCACCTCATCCCCCGGACAGAGTTGTCTTGAGAGCACAAAAAGGCCAAACTGTTGGCCATCGCTCTGATCTGTGCAGCTCCCTTCCCCCCATGCAGGTCCGGAAGTAGAGGGGAGCCGTCGTACGATCTCCGGACACTGAGAGGGTTCCGTCCCAGCCAGGTTTTGGCCGAACCCCGGCATCAGCGTGGCTCTCATTACGTCGGTGATGGACGTTGCACTTTCTTCTTACCCCTCAAATGCGCCGCCGGAGCCGATGCACCTGGCACATCAAGCGAGGGAGCTTGAGAAATGAAGATGAGCGGAGTGCCTCATCTGGACCACGGAAACTTCAGCAGAGACTGACGTCTCATCGCAGTCATGGGAGAACGATTGCCGCACGCCGTGACGCACCGGTATTTCATAGCTCGTGATGCCGACATCCTCCTATTTAAGGGAGCAACGCCGTTTAGCTTCAGCCAAGCACAGAGGCATGTCGGACTTGATCGGGTAAACTGGATGGTCGCCATCTGCCTGTAAATTGTTACCGGTCACATGCGCCGCCGGAATATAGGCACGATTCACACTCTCATCCCACCCCGTTGAAGTAAGATGGAGAGAGAAGTGTTGTGATGGCTTTACAAATCACTCCCAATGTTTCAAAAGAAACTAGCCTCATAACTGTGCTGGATTTGAGATCGTAGAACAACCTATATGCTTATTAACGTTGTCTTTGTTTGGATGAACCGAAGGAGACAAGTGATCCAAACACTAAAGCACAGCATGGCACAAAAAGTGCAAGAAGCAACGCAGTCCTTGGCCACTCCGGGGCCAGGAGGCGATGAGTTAATCTCGTCCATCCTGCAGTGACTGGAATCCGAGTGTAGCCAGGATGAAGGGGGAGCTCAGGTGAGCAATCCGGAACCCATCCGGAACTCTGAATCACCCAAGAGGTCATCTTGACCACAAAGCTTAACCCCCAGCCTTGCAACATGGCCTGACCTGAGAACCATGGGCCGTCCAGACCGGAAGTCTGACTGGCACAGCTGGCTCTTTTGCCAGACTGCTGTCAATGAGATGCACGTTTTGCTGCACTGAACCGCCTTTAATGTCACCGGCGATGTTGCTTCGGTATGACGGACGGAGGTGAGGCCAGAGTCCTGTCGATATCTCGGATGGGCCATCTTATGATAGTCCCTACGCCACCAGCCTGTCTGTCCAGCCTGATTGAATGAATGGGTTGTGAAGATGTAGCATTAACAACCCCTCATACATAGAGTGTAATTTTACACTCAAGGTGGCAGGAGCTGCCGTCTCGCCTTTACCACCGTAAGCTGAAATAGAGGCTGGCGTTAACAACCCCTTATATATAGAGTGAAACTTACACTCTGAATCAGCAGGAACTGCGTTGCCCTCTTTTAGCCACGATACGGCTGAAATAGAATGTGGCATTAACAATCCTCCATACCTGGAGAGAAATCATTTACTGAGCAGCTGCAGTGAGGGTTTTAGTCTGAGCTGAGCAAGAAAGAGGGAGTTTATTCACAAATGAATAGACAGTTATGCAGGAATCCGGTGGATCTTGGGACGCTGCACACCCCACAGCAATGTAATGAAGCAGATACTGGTGTCCCAGAGCCAGTGCTGTCAATGAGGGACTATTCGTCGAAGGGTTCGGCTGCTCCTGAAGACAGAACGACATGAGGGAAGGAGGATGGAGACACATTAGACAAATAGTGGTGAGCAAAAGTCGAGATTGATGACCAAGAAGCTGCCTGGCAGATTTCTGCCAGAGATACTCCCTTGAAAGCAGCCACAGATGTTGCCAGGTCATTTTTCATGATGGCAATTCTAAGCCAATGCGACAACCTGTGAGGGGACAGCGCCTGCCCCATCTTACCATCTGCGACAGCCACCCACAGACTGTCCGTCTTTTATGTAGGGTGGGACTCGACCCAATTAAGATTTTAGCTCTCTCACCGGACACATTTTGTGTAAATGCTCATGCTCCTCGTCTGAATGGGGAGGAGGGCATTAAACCTTTCTTGAAAAGGAGCTGACCTGTGAAGAAGAAGAGAGTCATTTAGGTGCGATGGCAGGGTTGGGTCTAAGTGACACCGCCGAGTCATTGTCACCAAAAGAGATGCAATCAGGGCAGATGGAAAAAGAACTCAGCTCTCCCACTCTCTTTGGTGAAGCTAAGGCTATAAGATGAGCTGCCTTGTAAGCTGCTAGCTCCAGGGAGGCCTCATCGAGTGGCTCGAAAGGAGAGTGAATTGAGTACCAGCGGCAGGACCCAGTAGAGACATAAATGTCTTGAGGTTGGTCTAAGCCTTTTCACTCCTCTCATGAAACGGCTCACTCGACGATGCTCGCCAAAGGGATGGCCGTCCAGACCATTGTGTAGCATGGAATGGGCTGCTACATAAACCCGTAATGTGGTGCAGCTCCGATCTTCGTTAACCAGATGCTGGAGAAAAGAGAGGATTAGAGAAACAGGCGCCGATTCTGGGAAGGCTGACTGGGTTCCACACCATTGGGGAAAAAATGTGCAATTAGCATTGTATGCTCTGAGGGTTGGCAGAGCTTAAACGTTCTGAAGAGTCAATTGGACATCAGGAGGCAAGTGACTAATTCTTAACCCTGGAGAAGCCAAACCGTGAGGGGTCGTCCTATTATTGGCGGAGACCTCAGGGTTTCTGATGCTTGCAGAAGCGCTGACCTCGATGGAGAGAACTCCCAGGGGCCTTTGATCCCCATCTGACACATGTCCGGATACCAGCTGGAGCTGGGGCTGTTTAGATTAAGGCAATGAGGAGGAAAGGCATACAGGAATCCTTCTGGCCACCTTGGATGAGCCAGGGCGTCCACTCCCAGTGGAGGGTCATCGGATCTACGGAAAGAGAACCAGCGAGGACATTTGTAGTTCTCTCTGCTCGCAAAGAGATCAGCCACTGGGTGGCCGAAAAACTCCAAGATCATATTTGCCGTCTCCTGAGATAAACTCCATTCAACTGGCAGTGGTCTCCGAGATAATCCATCTGCTGCCACATTGTCTCCACCTGGAACATGCAGAGTCCTCAATGAGGCTAATTCTACATCAGCCCAGAGAAAAAATCTTTCTTGCTAGGTTGTGTAACACAGACGACCTCACGCCACCCTGGTGGTTGATATAGGCCACTGTGGTGGAGCTGTCTGATCTCACCATAACGTGGTTCCCACTTAGATGGAGAGAAAGAGCCACCAACACTTTAAAAACTGCAAACAGTTCCAGCAGGTTAGTGGAACGACTTTTGGAACTGCTCCAGATCCCAATGACGCATGTTGATCATGGTGGCCTACCCAGCCTGACAGAGATGCATCTGTAAATACTTTTAAAGAAGTGTTTTGACAATGCAAGGATAAAGTGCGATGGAGGTTTGAAGCAGAGTTCCTAAACCTCACAATTGTCAGAGCTCGTGGAGACACTTTCACCAACCGTCTCTGATCCCGGACAGGTTGAAGATTGAGCGGTCGGAACCCTGACTGCAGACTTCGCATGTTCAGGAGACCCTGGCGGACGACGGAGTGGGCTGCTGACATCATGCCCAGGAGCCTCATAATCCATAAGGCTGGAACCACACATTTTCAGAGTTATCAACGTTTTTATTTTTGTCGGACTGAAAACCACATTTTCTTGGGCTGAATACACTTTTTCTGCTCTATTCAGTCACTGCTTTGGGGGGACACAGAACATTAAAATTTCACCTGCAACTACAGGAAAAACACTCTTTGTTGTATGTTCAACACTTAATCTACCTTTCTGAACTGTATTTCAAGGGGTTATCAACTTTTTTTCTTTTTCCTGCTCTGAATCTGAGCTTCTCTCGGGCTGAAAACGCGTTTTCTGCACTGTTCACTTACTGCTCGGGGATGCCTCAGAACATGAAAATTCCACCTGAAACTATAGGAAAAAGGGGCGGGGTGAGCCCAGCTGTCCGGATCATAGACGTGCTGATCATCGCTGCTCCTCCTGGAGAGACCAGTCGGCTGCTCTCACCTCTGCTCCCTCCAAAAGCGTAAGAAGAAAACTTTGTATCTAAAAGTATGCATCTAAACCAAAGTCTAAATTGAATAAAAAATAAGAGCCATTACTTTGGAACCGGGTCTGTTTCTTCTCTGCCCAAAATTAGGGTTTATTACTACCCGCCTGTTAGTGCGAATTTGAGTGGCAGCTCTCCGGCTTCAAAAATGTGTTTTTGTACATACAGCTCTCTAGTGCCTCGCACCTTGGCCAAGTGCGTGGAGGTGGGGCTCGAACGACTAAGGAGACATGGTCTGCGGATTCTGACGTACTTGGACTACTGGTTGATTCTCACCAGGTCCAAACAAGAGTCATGAGCGCACACCGGCTTGGTGTTGGAGCACATTGTGTTATTGAGGTTCAGCGTAAACCTCCTGATAAGCGCGCTTATTCTCAGTCAGAGCACGACCTTTCTGGGGGTCATGCTGGACTCAGTCTCGGGTCAGGCCCGCCTTCCACCGGCCAGCGTTCTCCCCATCACACAGCACACATTGTTTGTTTTGAAGGCCGCCAAAAGGAGTTACAAATGTCCATGCGCGCGGTGATTGTGGCGTTGCGGAGAGGCAAAACTCAAGTGCTGATGGCTGTCGGAACTGATACCCAGCCTGCTGTGTCGCTCGACCGAAACCTGGGGGATACTGGAGGGACGACGAGACCGAAAGCTGCTCATCCCGTTGCCACGGACGCTTCAGGCAGGACTTACATCAGAGGTGTCAAATGGATGTCGAGATAACCCAGGTTTCATCCAGAGCTTGCTATGTTCTCCTATGTGGGAAGCTCACTATCCAGCTTATTCTATATGGATCAAAAGGATTCTGAAGGTGGGTTATCCTCTCCAATTCAGCCAGTGCCAACCTCAGTTTAATGGCATTCTGAGAATGCGTCAGATCCGGCAAAAAATGTCTGTCTTCAGAACGAGGTCAGTGTTTGATTGAGGCATGATTGAGTCAGTTACTCCTCAAAAGTCTCCTGAAGTGCATGCGTCATGGAGACTGGCTGACGTCCATCGACCTCACGGACGCTTATTGTCACGTGCCAATTTGGCCTGCTCATAAGCGATATCTCCACTTCGCATTGGACGGCCGACTTTTTCAGTTCCGGAGGCTCCCGTTTGGCTACTCTCTGGCTCAGAGAACCTTCTTTAAGATGGTCGACACAGCCCTACAGTCCTTGAGGGCAAGGGGCCTCAGGATCTTGTCTTACCTAGACGACTGGTTAATGCTCGCAAGATCGAGGGAAGAGTCGTTAGCTCACACCAGAATGGTGTTGGACCACGAAAGCCACCTTGGCTTTCCGGTGAACCAAGAAAAGAGTCAACTCCAGCCATCTCAGCTTACAGCTTTTCTTGGTGTACTTCTGAACTCTCATGAAGAGTGCGCTCGCTTGACAGACGAGAAGATACTTTCTATTTCAAATCTGTCAGCCCAGGTTCTGGCGGTTCGTCTATGTGTGGTCCCAGCCTAATGGATTATGACGCTCCTGGGCATGATGTCAGCAGCCCACTCCGTCATACGCCTGGGTCTCCTGAACATGCGAAGTCGGCAGTCATGGTTCAGCCGGCTCAATCTTCATCCTGTTCGGGATCAGAGACGGTTGGTGAAAGTGTATCCAAGTGCTTTGAGAGATGTGACTCTGCTTCAAACCTCCATCGCACTTGGATTGTAAGAACTCTTCTTTCTGGAGCAGTTCCGAAGGTCGTCACATTAACGTACTGGAACTGTTGGCAGTTTTTGGCCCTTTCTCTCCATCTTAGTGGGAACCACGTTATGGTGAGATCAGACAGCTCCACCACAGTGGCCAATTTCAACCGCCAGGGTGGCGTGAGGTCGTCTACGTTACACAACCTAGCCAGAAAGACTTTTTCCCTGAGCTGCTACATTTAGCCTCATTGAGGGCTCTGCATGTGCCAGGTGGAGACAATGTGGCACCAGATGGATTATCTCGGAGACCACTGCCAGATGAATGGAGTTTATCTCAGGAGATGTCAAATATGATCAGGGAGTTTTTCGGCCACCCAGTGGCTGATGTCTTTGCGAGCAGAGAGAACTTCAAATGTCCTCTCTGGTTCTCTCCCCGTAGATCCGACGACCCTCCACAGGGAGTGGACGCCCTGGCTCATCCAAGGTGGCCAGAAGGCCTCCTGTATGCCTTTCCTCCTCATTGCCTTCTTCATTTTCTTATGAGGAGAATTCAACTGTAGAGAGTGAGAATGATTCTCGTAGCTCCAGACAGCCCCAGCTCCAGCTGGTATCCGGAGATGTGTCAGATGCAGATCTTTTTCGATCAGCCCTGATTGCATCTCTTTTGGTGACGATGACTCGGCGGTATCACTTACACCCAACCCTGCCTTCGCACCTAAATGTCTCTCTTCTTCTTCGCAGGTCAGCTCCTTTTCAGTAATGGCTTTCTGCACTCCTCCACATTCAGACGAAGAGCATGAGCGTTTACTCAAAATATGTCCGGTCAGAGAGCTAAAAGCTTAACTGGATCGAGTCCCACCCTTCAGAAAGTCCGACACTCTGTGGGTGGCTCTCCCTGGTGGAAAGAAGCGGCAGGCACTGTCCCCTGAAAGGTTGTAAAATTGGCTTAGAATTTCCATCATGAAAGCCTATGAGACAGCGGGAAAACAGGCACCGGAATCCCTGAGAGCACAGTGGACGAGATGCCTGGAAACATCTGTTGCTGCTTTCAAGGACTTCTTAAAGAAAACTGCCAGGCAGCTTCTTGGTCATCAATCTCTACTTTTGCTTACCACTATTTGTCTGTTGTGTCTGCATCCTCCTTCCCTCTTGTCTTTCTGTCTTCAGGAGCAGCCAAACCCTGCGACCAGTAGGCCCACAGCACTCGCTCTGGGACACCGGTATCTGCTTCATTACAGTGCAGTGGAGTGTGCAGCGTCTCAATATCCACCAGATTCCTGCATAACTGTCTATTCATTTGTGAATAAACTCCCTCTTCCTTGCTCAGCTCAGACTAGAACCCTGACTGTTGCTGCTCAGTAAATGATTTCTCTCCAGGAATGGAGGATTGTTAATGCCACATTCTATTTCAGCCATATAGTGGCTAAAAGAGGGCAACACAGTTCCTGCTGATCCAGAGTGTAAGTTACACTCCATATATGAGGGGTTGTTAATGCCACCTTCTATTTCAGCTTACGGTGGCAAAGTTGAGGCGGCAGTCCTGCCACCTGGGGTGTAAAATTACACTCTATGTATGAAGGGATGTTAATGCTACATCTTCACAACCCATTCATTCATTCATTCAGGCTGGATAGACCCCAGGTGTGGCGGTGGCCTCGGAACTGTCATAGGCCGGTCAAGTTTGAGGCCCTGGCCATCCGAGATATCGACAGGAGTCTGGGCACTCCTCCATCAGTCATACCAAAGCAACATCGCCGGTGACAATGCAGGCGGTTCAGTGCAGCCAAACGTGCATCTCATTGATGGCAGTCTGGCAAAGGAGCCAGCTGTGCCAGTCAGACGTCCGGTATGGACGGCCCATGGTTCTCAGGTCAGGCCACGTTGCAAGGCTGGCGGTTAAGCTTTGTGGTCAAGATGACCTCATGGCTGATTCAGAGTTCCGGATGGGTTTCAGATTGCTCACCTGTGCTCCCCCTTAATCCTGGCTACACTCGGATTATGGTCACTGCAGGATGGAGAAGTTGAACACATCGCCCCCTGGCCCCAGAGTGGCCAAGGACTGCATTGCTTTTTGCACTGTTTGTGTCAAGCTCTGCTTTTGTGTTTGGATCACTTGTCTCCTTCGGTTCATTCAAAGACAACGTTAATATGCATATTGTTAGGTTGTTCTACTATCTCAAATCCAGCACAGTTATGCAATTATATTCCGGCGGCGCATGTGACCGGAAAGAAGAAAGTGCCACCTCCATCACCGACGTAATGAGAGCCACGCTGATGCCGGGGTTCGGCCAGGCTGGGATGGAGCCCTCTCAGTGTCCGGAGATCGCAAGGCGGCTCGCCTCTACTTCCGGACCTGCATGGGGGGAAGGGCGGAAGGGAGGTGCACAGATCAGAGCAATGGCCAACAGTTTGGCCTATTTGTGCACTCAAGACAACTCTGTCCGGGGGATGAGGTGACCCAGGTGCAGCTGACTGCCAACATCAGACCATCCTGTGCTCCAGGGTCCAGTGCGGCTCTCGGAAGAGACAGCGCATGAGGCCTCAAAATGCCTGAGGCTTCATATTCAGCCTGCACAGCAAACCGGAAAAGAAGTTCTTCAATGGACGTTTTGTTATGTGTCATGGGATTATTTGGGATCACAAATTTGGGGCGCTCTTTTTATGTTGCCGTGTCATCATTTGGTTTGTTGGAAGTTGGAACCGTGAATAAAACCTGCTGTGTTGATACCTCCTGTAAGTTTTCCTTTCAGCTTTGGCTATCATAGGGCATGTCTCTTCAACCCACTTGGGAGAACGAATCAAATGTCTGGACCATCATTGAGTAGTGTCGCCAGGTTCGCGGACAGGCCCCCAGGCTACCAGGCCGGAGGAGAGGTTGAGGCCAAGGCGGTGGAAGGAGCGAATTCAATACGAATAATAATAAAAAAAACGCAAATGCGATGCTTCAAGCAATGCTTTTATTTCAAACAAGTTTTCCACACAAACAGAAATTTCCTCCGGTCTGCCGACTGCCCCGGGAAAAGCTGCTGTCAAAGATCCCGATGTCCTCCGGTCTCACGCTGAGTCTCCTCCGGTTAAATCCACTCCTGCGGTGATGTGACAAGTCTCTCCCGTGACTGCGACCAGACCTCAGTCCTGCCTGAAGTTTCCGTGGTCCATATCCAAATTATGAGCGGACCTCCAATCCTGGGGCGTCCCTTCAAAACATGGCTACTTCAAGGCTAGCAGGCAGTCCCCTGCCCCCCCTAAGTGCAGTTCACTATTTGAAATGCTAAAGCACCCGCAACACTCAAAGCATATAATGCCAAATGGATGTGGACTGCCGTCTGTTGGGTAAACATCCACTGCTAGTCCAATTCAATCCGGACTATTCCCGGCGCATTTCTGACACTCCACTGGCACTAGGACCGCACGTGGTCAGGTACGGAGCTTAATTGGTGGAGGGTTTGGAGTTATGGGCCAGCGTTCCCTCTCACTCAGCCGTCATGCACGATGCTCGATGCCCTCGTCCCTGGAGCTTGACCTCCCCCCTGAGGAGTGACCATCCCACCCGGCACTGACAGAGCCACCATCGCGCAGTAGAATGGTGAATGGTGTCCGCAAACAGCTCATAGCGCTTGAGAACATCATCGCGCTCTTTATGAGCTCCGTGGACTCCACCAGAGATTTTGGAGACACAACAGTCGCCGGCTGGGGGGAACACCGTATAATTGCCGGGCTGATCATCGCCGCTCCTCTCGGAGAGACCAGTCGACTGCTCTCACCTCTGCCCCCTCCAAAAGCGTAGGAAGAACTTTTTATCTACAAGTATGCATCTAAACCAAAGTCTAACTTGAAAAATAATAAGATGCATTTCTTTGGTATCGGGTCTGTCTCTTCTCTGCCCAAAATTAGGGTTTATCAGCCGCCATGTTCTCTTCCGGTTCCAGTGAGTCCAAACTCCGGCTTCTAAACTTTGTTTTTGTTTGACATCGTCTCAGGAGACCAAGCAGAATAGTAACGGTCTCTCTGCCTCTTTATCCCTGATGCCAGAACTGTCCCTGGGGAAGTTTCTGGAGCCAAGAAGTTATGTCTTTCCCCAGATTCACCATAATAAGAAGCACAGGCGTCAAATAACTCTTTCCCGTCTCACAACAGATCCCGGTTCCAGCCAAAAGTCAGGGAAGTTTCAATTCAGCTATTGACTCTTCTTATTGCTCAGACACGCCAGTTTCCAGCAGGGGTCGCCACAGGACCGTGAAAGCCACCACTTCAGAGGATCACTCAGTAGGTGCTATTTGCCAGACCTGCTCTGTTCTCAGCTCCCTCGTGCGATGTCTGATGTGATGTCTGTCTGTTATTCTGTTCTCTGCAGCCCTCCAATCCTCTCAGAGGCAAGCAGGACATCGTCATCTACAGAGTCATCTCTTTCTGAGGATGATTGGGCCAGTCCCTCGGGTCTCCATCTTAGGAGAATTGCAGTGTCAGATCAAGGTACACTGCAAGTTTGGGGAACCGAATTCCTCTGACGGCTCAGATGACAAAAGCGAGTCTGTTTTTGACAAACCAGACTTGAAGTCACCAGAGGAGAGGGCGCAGAGCACCAACGACCCTTTCGTCCTTGACCCGCCCTGGAGGCCAGATCCGCTCCTGTGCTCAGGGCGCCTGTCTCCTCACCTCCACATATGGATTGAGAAAATAAACGGTCATTGACACGCCCTTCAGCTTCACAGTCAACCCCCAGGTTCTGCGTCACCACATGGACCTGAGTGAACTCAGAGAACGAGCGGTCATGTCTGATGGAGGAGGACCGCGATCTCCTGTCAAAGGAAATAATCGAGCTACTGCCAAAGCGATCCTCCTACACTGGGTTTTACTCCGGGTTCTTTCTGGAACCCAAGAAGACAGGAGAGAGGAGACCTGTTCTGGATCTCAGTCTCCTCAACCAATTCATGATCAGACAGCGGTTCCGGACTACCAGCAGATTCCTGGAGTGAATCATAGTGTGAGAGTGTATGACCTCCATAGATCTTGCAGACGTCTACTTCCACAACACGGTCTCTAGTGTCTAGGGCCTCGTTTTTTGTGTGCATGGAGGAGTGGCTCGAACTACGAAGGAGAGAGAGTCTGCCGATTATGACGTACTTGGACTGCTGGTTGATTCTAGCCAGAGTCCAAACAGGAGTCATGAGCGCACACCAGCTTAGCAGAAGGGGTCTTTCTAGTAGCTGCAGAACAAATTCAATTGCAAATTCAATTTTTATGTTTGTTGGTCTGAAAGCTACAGGTCCCTCGGGCTGAAAACCCATTTTCTGCACTGTTCACTCACTGCTCAGCGAAGCCTCAGAACATGAAAATTTCACCTGCAACTATAGCGAAAAAACTATTTAGAGTATATTCAACAGTAAACCTCTGCAAATAGAGCGCTGCGACTGGCCTACAAGCAGTCGAACCGTTCCACATTTTCTTCTTCCAAGCCATGGAATGAGTTTGACGAGCGCCAGGCGCTGCTATGAGTTGGATCTGTAGACTGTGTTCCCAGACTTGGTTGAGTTCCGTATGGTGGAGTCAGGTTCCTGCTTGATCTTCTCCTGCGCCTCATGTCATCCGCCAAAGATGGGTCGTATCGAAGTTGACTTCGATACGACCCTCTCTCTCCACCAGAAGCTCAAAAATCATCCCTCTTCACTAACGGCCAGCTGGCGTTGGATGGCGAGACCACATACAGATCACGACCGCATGTTGTCTGCCCACAACTGGAAGAAATCTGGACTATTCCCGGCGCGGTTCTGACACTCCACTGGCACTAGGACCGCACTTGGTCAGGTACGGAGCTTACTGCCACGTGGAGGGTTTGGATTGGCAGTGCGGCGTTCCGGCTCACTCAGTCGTCATGCACAATGCCTGATGCGTTCGCCCCGGGATCTCGACCTCTCCTCTGAGGAATGACCATCCCAACCACCTCTGACAGAGCCACCATAGCGCAGAGGAATGGTGTTTACGCCGTCGGCAACCAGCTCATAGTGCTTGAGAACATCATCGCGCTCTTTATGAGCTCCGTGGACAGGCTCATCCATCGCAGAACCTCTCTCACTCTCCCAGAAATGTTGGAATTTCAACAGTCCGTCAGCCTGGTGCTCTGCTCGTGGCGCCTACTCCACACACAGCCGCTGCCCAGGGGGGAACACCGTCGCTGTTCGAAGGGGCAGGGTGACCCTAGCAATCCAAATCATAGCCGTGCTGATCATCGTTACACCTCTTGGAGAGACCAGTCGGCTGCTCTCACCTCTGCTCACTCTAAAAGCTTAGGAAGAAAACGTTGTATCAAAAACTTTGCATCTGTAACAGGTCTGAATACTGTGACCTTGTCTACAGTTAAAAAGTGGTGTCTCAATGTGGTTAGTAGAACGCCGTCTGAAACAAAATGCGGACAGAGTCACACAAGGCTTCCACATGTGTCGATGGTGAGAAAAGTAATCCAAGGGATTCTTTTTTTTTTCATTGTGGTAACCCAGACCACAATTAGATGTCTTTCTGACACCATCTGATCACTCACAAACATGTCACTTTGTCATACGACAAGTGTTAGACATCATGAACGACATGCATAATTGCTTTTCATCTGAATGTATAATTCTGCCATTAAACCTTTTGGCTAGTGTTGAGAAATAATAAAACCTTACTTTTTACCAAACACCGTTATTCACCACAAGCAAACTGAACTCCACACAACTCAATCACCCGTGCCATGTCAACGTCGGTTGTCAGTATTAGCTTACAAGCGCCACATCCACACAGAGCGAACTCAACGCACGAAGGAAAAACAGTATACTTAAAAATTGAGTCACCATCCTCACACTCAGACCCCAAATCAGTCAATCCGATGTGGAACAAACATTATAAAACAATGGATTTGACTAACCTGAAACTAAATGTAGACAGATTCACACGAGGCTTCCACATTTGGCGATGGGAAGAAAAGTAATGAAAAAAAGTGTCACTTCCTATTTACCCACACATCTTCAATGCCCAACCTCTGTCCTATCCTGCTCTCTACTGACCTAATTATATACCTGCCGGTTAATCAACTCCATGCTGAACAATTAAATGACATCTAACACACAATCTGTGACCACACATAAGTGGGCGTCACACTAGAAAGGCTCTTTTTCCTATAGTTGTGCGTGATATTTTCATGTTCAGAGGCTATTCCGATCAGTGAGTGAACAGTGCAGAAAATGCCTTTTCAGCCCGTCAAAAGCTGGGTTTCAGACCACAAAAAAAAAGTTAACCACCAGAAATACCGTTCAGAAATGTAGGTTTAGTGTTGAATATACAAAAAAGAGTGTTTATCCTATTGTTGCAGATGAAATTTTCATGTTGTGAGGAATCCCAGAGCAGTGAGTGAAGAGAGGAGAAAAAGTGTATTCAGCCCGAGAGAAGCTGAGTTTCTGACCAAGAAAAAAAAAAAAAGTTGATAACCCCCTGAAATACAGTTCCGAAAAGTAGGTTTAGTGTTTATTATACAAGAAAGAGTGTTTCTCCTATAGTTGCATGAGAAATTTTCCTGTTCACAGGCATCCCAGAGCAGTGAATAAACAGTGCATAAAATGCATTTTAAGCCAAAGGAAAGGTAGTTTACAGACCGACAAAAATAAAATTATTGACAACCCTCTAAAAACACTTCAGACAGCTTAGATTTGTTCTGTAACTACTAGAAAACCCCTTTCTGCTATAGTGGAATGTGAAAATGTCATATTCTGAAGCGTCCCTGAGTAGTTGTGGCAGAATGCAGAAAACGGGTTTTCAGCCTGAGATAAGGTGGGTCTCGGAACGCCAAACATAAAAATGTTGATAACTTTCGAAAAGCACTTCAGACAGCTTAGATTTGTGCTGCAACTGCTAGAATGACCCTTTCTGCTATAGTGGGAGGTCAAAAGCTTCCCTGAGAAGTTATGGCACAATGCACAAAACGCGTTATCAGCCTGAGATAAGGAGGGTTTCGGAACACCAAACATAAAAATGTTGATAGCTTTCGAAAAACACTTCAGACAGCTTAGATTTGATGTGCAACTACTCGAAAGACCCTTTCTGCTATAATGGTAGGTGAAAATTTCATGTTCTGAAGCTTCCCTGAGAAGTAATGGCACAACGCACAAAACGCTTTTTCAGCCTGAGATAAGGGGCGTTTCGGAACGCCAAACATAAAAATGTTGATAGCTTTGGTAAAACACTCCAGACAGCATAGATTTGATGTGGAATTTATAGAAAGACCCTTTCTGCTATAGTGGGAGGTGAAATTTTCATGTTCTGAAGCTTCCCTGCAAAGTTATGGCACAATGCAGAAAACGCGTTTTCAGCCTGAGATAAGGTGAGTTCCGGAACGCCTAACACAAAAATATTGATAAGTTTGGAAAAACACTTCAGACAGCTTAGATTTTATGTGCAACTACTAGAAACACGCTTTCTGCTATAGTGGGTGGCGATAATTTCATGTTCTGAAGCTTCCCTGCAAAGTTATGGCACAATGCAGAATTCGCGTTTTCAGCCTGAGATAAGGTCGATTCCAGAACGCCAAACATAAAAATGTTGATAACTTTGGAAAAACACTTCAGACAGCTTAGATTTGATGTGCAACTACTAGAAAGACCCTTTCTGCTATAGTGGGATGTGAAAATTTCATGTTCTGAAGCTTCCCTGCAAAGTTATGGCACAACGCAGAAAACGCATTTTAAAACTGAGATAAGGTGGGTTCTTGAACGCCAAACATAAAAATGTTGATAACTTTCGAAAAACACTTCAGACAGCTTAGATTTGATGTGCAACTACTACAAAGACCCTTTCTGCTATAGTGGGAGGTGAAAATTTCATGTACTGAAGCTTCCCTGCAAAGTCATGGCACAACGCAGAAAACGCGTTTTCAGCCTGAGATAAGGTCGATTCCGGAACACCAAACATAAAAAAGTTGACAACTTTGGAAAAACACTTCAGACAGCTTACGTTTGATGTGCAACTACTAGAAAGACCCTTTCTGCTATAGTGGTAGGTGAAAATTTCATGTTCTGAAGCTTCCCTGCAAAGTCATGGCACAATGCTGAAAATGCGTTTTCAGCCTGAGATAAGGTGGGTTCCGGAACGCCAAACATAAAAATGTTGATAACTTTGGAAAAACAATTCAGACAGCTTAGATTTGATGTGCAACTACTAGAAAGACCCTTTCTGCTATAGTGGGTGGTGATAATTTCATGTTCTGAAGTTTACCTGCAAAGTTATGGCACAATGCAGAAAAAGCGTTTTCAGCCTGAGATAAGGTCGATTCCAGAACACCCAACATAAAAATGTTGATGACTTTGGAAAAACACTTCAGACAACTTAGATTTGATGTGCAACTACTAGAAAGACCCTTTCTGCTATTGTGGGATGTGAAATTTTCATGTTCTGAAGCTTCCCTGCAAAGTTATGGCACAATGCAGAAAACACGTTTTCAGCCTGAGATAAGGTGGGTTCTTGAACGCCAAACATAAAAATGTTGATAACTTTCGAAAAACACTTCAGACAGCTTAGATTTGATGTGCAACTACTACAAAGACCCTTTCTGCTATAGTGGGAGGTGAAAATTTCATGTTCTGAAGCTTCCCTGCAAAGTCATGGCACAACGCAGAAAACGCGTTTTCAGCCTGAGATAAGGTCGATTCCAGAACGCCAAACATAAAAATGATGATAACTTTGGAAAAACACTTCAGACAGCTTAGATTTGATGTGCAACTACTAGAAAGACCCTTTCTGCTATAGTGGGATGTGAAATTTTCATGTTCTGAAGCTTCCCTGCAAAGTTATGGCACAATGCAGAAAACGTGTTTTCATCGTGCGATAAGGTGGGTTCCGGAACGCCAAACATAAAAATGTTAATAACTTTGGAAAAACAATTCAGACAGCTTAGATTTGATGTGCAACTACGAGAAAGACCCTTTCTGCTATAGTGGGTGGTGATCATTTCATGTTCTGAAGCTTCCCTGCAAAGTTATGGCACAATGCGTAAAACACGTTTTCAGCCTGAGATAAGGTCGATTCCGGAACGCCAAACATAAAAATGTTGATAACTTTGGAAAAACACTTCAGAGAGCTTAGATTTGATGTGCAACTACTAGAAAGACCCTTTCTGCGATAGTGAGAGGTGAAAATTTCCTGTTCTGAAGCTTCCCTGCAAAGTTATGGCACAATGCAGAAAACGCGTTTTCAGCCTGAGATAAGGTGGGTTCCGGAACGCCTAACACAAAAATATTGACAAGTTTGGAAAAACACTTCAGACAGCTTAGATTTGATGTGCAACTACTAGAAAGACCCTTTCTGCTATTGTGGGATGTGAAATTTTCATGTTCTGAAGCTTCCCTGCAAAGTTATGGCACAATGCAGAAAACACGTTTTCAGCCTGAGATAAGGAGGGTTCCGGTACGCCAAACATAAAAATGTTGATAACTTTGGGAAAACACTTCAGACATCTTAGATTTGATGTGCAATTTCAAGAAAGACCCTTTCTGCTATAGTGGGTGGTGATAATTTCATGTTCTGAAGCTTCCCTCCGAAGTTATGGCACAATGCAGAATTCGCGTTTTCAGCCTGAGATAAGGTCGATTCCAGAACGCCAAACATAAAAATGTTGATAACTTTGGAAAAACACTTCAGACAGCTTAGATTTGATGTGCAACTACTAGAAAGACCCTTTCTGCTATAGTGGGATGTGAAAATTTCATGTTCTGAAGCTTCCCTGCAAAGTTATGGCACAACGCAGAAAACGCATTTTAAAACTGAGATAAGGTGGGTTCTTGAACGCCAAACATAAAAATGTTGATAACTTTCGAAAAACACTTCAGACAGCTCAGATTTGATGTGCAACTACTACAAAGACCCTTTCTGCTATAGTGGGAGGTGAAAATTTCATGTTCTGAAGCTTCCCTGCAAAGTCATGGCACAATGCTGAAAATGCGTTTTCAGCCTGAGATAAGGTGGGTTCCGGAACGCCAAACATAAAAATGTTGATAACTTTGGAAAAACAATTCAGACATCTTAGATTTGATGTGCAATTTCTAGAAAGACCCTTTCTGCTATAGTGGGTGGTGATAATTTCATGTTCTGAAGCTTCCCTCCGAAGTTATGGCACAATGCAGAATTCGCGTTTTCAGCCTGAGATAAGGTCGATTCCAGAACGCCAAACATAAAAATGATGATAACTTTGGAAAAACACTTCAGACAGCTTAGATTTGATGTGCAACTACTAGAAAGACCCTTTCTGCTATAGTGGGATGTGAAATTTTCATGTTCTGAAGCTTCCCTGCAAAGTTATGGCACAATGCAGAAAACGTGTTTTCATCGTGCGATAAGGTGGGTTCCGGAACGCCAAACATAAAAATGTTAATAACTTTGGAAAAACAATTCAGACAGCTTAGATTTGATGTGCAACTACGAGAAAGACCCTTTCTGCTATAGTGGGTGGTGATAATTTCATGTTCTGAAGCTTCCCTGCAAAGTTATGGCACAATGCGTAAAACACGTTTTCAGCCTGAGATAAGGTCGATTCTGGAACGCCAAACATAAAAATGTTGATAACTTTGGAAAAACACTTCAGAGAGCTTAGATTTGATGTGCAACTACTAGAAAGACCCTTTCTGCAATAGTGAGAGGTGAAAATTTCATGTTCTGAAGCTTTCCTGCAAAGTTATGGCACAATGCAGAAAACGCGTTTTCAGCCTGAGATAAGGTGGGTTCCGGAACGCCTAACAGAAAATATTGATAAGTTTGGAAAAACACTTCAGACAGCTTAGATTTTATGTGCAACTACTAGAAACACGCTTTCTGCTATAATGGGTGGTGATAATTTCATGTTCTGAAGCTTCCCTGCAAAGTTATGGCACAATGCAGAAAACACGTTTTCAGCCTGAGATAAGGAGGGTTCCGGTACGCCAAACATAAAAATGTTGATAACTTTGGGAAAACACTTCAGACATCTTAGATTTGATGTGCAATTTCTAGAAAGACCCTTTCTGCTATAGTGGGTGGTGATAATTTCATGTTCTGAAGCTTCCCTCCGAAGTTATGGCACAATGCAGAATTCGCGTTTTCAGCCTGAGATAAGGTCGATTCCAGAACGCCAAACATAAAAATGATGATAACTTTGGAAAAACAATTCAGACAGCTTAGATTTGATGTGCAACTACTAGAAAGACCCTTTCTGCTATAGTGGGATGTGAAATTTTCATGTTCTGAAGCTTCCCTGCAAAGTTATGGCACAATGCAGAAAACGTGTTTTCATCGTGCGATAAGGTGGGTTCCGGAACGCCAAACATAAAAATGTTAATAACTTTGGAAAAACAATTCAGACAGCTTAGATTTGATGTGCAACTACGAGAAAGACCCTTTCTGCAATAGTGAGAGGTGAAAATTTCATGTTCTGAAGCTCTCTCCCGTGACTGCGACCAGACCTCAGTCCTGCCTGAAGTTTCCGTGGTCCATATCCAAATTATGAGCGGACCTCCAATCCTGGGGCGTCCCTTCAAAACATGGCTACTTCAAGGCTAGCAGGCAGTCCCCTGCCCCCCCTAAGTGCAGTTCACTATTTGAAATGCTAAAGCACCCGCAACACTCAAAGCATATAATGCCAAATGGATGTGGACTGCCGTCTGTTGGGTAAACATCCACTGCTAGTCCAATTCAATCCGGACTATTCCCGGCGCATTTCTGACACTCCACTGGCACTAGGACCGCACGTGGTCAGGTACGGAGCTTAATTGGTGGAGGGTTTGGAGTTATGGGCCAGCGTTCCCTCTCACTCAGCCGTCATGCACGATGCTCGATGCCCTCGTCCCTGGAGCTTGACCTCCCCCCTGAGGAGTGACCATCCCACCCGGCACTGACAGAGCCACCATCGCGCAGTAGAATGGTGAATGGTGTCCGCAAACAGCTCATAGCGCTTGAGAACATCATCGCGCTCTTTATGAGCTCCGTGGACTCCACCAGAGATTTTGGAGACACAACAGTCGCCGGCTGGGGGGAACACCGTATAATTGCCGGGCTGATCATCGCCGCTCCTCTCGGAGAGACCAGTCGACTGCTCTCACCTCTGCCCCCTCCAAAAGCGTAGGAAGAACTTTTTATCTACAAGTATGCATCTAAACCAAAGTCTAACTTGAAAAATAATAAGATGCATTTCTTTGGTATCGGGTCTGTCTCTTCTCTGCCCAAAATTAGGGTTTATCAGCCGCCATGTTCTCTTCCGGTTCCAGTGAGTCCAAACTCCGGCTTCTAAACTTTGTTTTTGTTTGACATCGTCTCAGGAGACCAAGCAGAATAGTAACGGTCTCTCTGCCTCTTTATCCCTGATGCCAGAACTGTCCCTGGGGAAGTTTCTGGAGCCAAGAAGTTATGTCTTTCCCCAGATTCACCATAATAAGAAGCACAGGCGTCAAATAACTCTTTCCCGTCTCACAACAGATCCCGGTTCCAGCCAAAAGTCAGGGAAGTTTCAATTCAGCTATTGACTCTTCTTATTGCTCAGACACGCCAGTTTCCAGCAGGGGTCGCCACAGGACCGTGAAAGCCACCACTTCAGAGGATCACTCAGTAGGTGCTATTTGCCAGACCTGCTCTGTTCTCAGCTCCCTCGTGCGATGTCTGATGTGATGTCTGTCTGTTATTCTGTTCTCTGCAGCCCTCCAATCCTCTCAGAGGCAAGCAGGACATCGTCATCTACAGAGTCATCTCTTTCTGAGGATGATTGGGCCAGTCCCTCGGGTCTCCATCTTAGGAGAATTGCAGTGTCAGATCAAGGTACACTGCAAGTTTGGGGAACCGAATTCCTCTGACGGCTCAGATGACAAAAGCGAGTCTGTTTTTGACAAACCAGACTTGAAGTCACCAGAGGAGAGGGCGCAGAGCACCAACGACCCTTTCGTCCTTGACCTGCCCTGGAGGCCAGATCCGCTCCTGTGCTCAGGGCGCCTGTCTCCTCACCTCCACATATGGATTGAGAAAATAAACGGTCATTGACACGCCCTTCAGCTTCACAGTCAACCCCCAGGTTCTGCGTCACCACATGGACCTGAGTGAACTCAGAGAACGAGCGGTCATGTCTGATGGAGGAGGACCGCGATCTCCTGTCAAAGGAAATAATCGAGCTACTGCCAAAGCGATCCTCCTACACTGGGTTTTACTCCGGGTTCTTTCTGGAACCCAAGAAGACAGGAGAGAGGAGACCTGTTCTGGATCTCAGTCTCCTCAACCAATTCATGATCAGACAGCGGTTCCGGACTACCAGCAGATTCCTGGAGTGAATCATAGTGTGAGAGTGTATGACCTCCATAGATCTTGCAGACGTCTACTTCCACAACACGGTCTCTAGTGTCTAGGGCCTCGTTTTTTGTGTGCATGGAGGAGTGGCTCGAACTACGAAGGAGAGAGAGTCTGCCGATTATGACGTACTTGGACTGCTGGTTGATTCTAGCCAGAGTCCAAACAGGAGTCATGAGCGCACACCAGCTTAGCAGAAGGGGTCTTTCTAGTAGCTGCAGAACAAATTCAATTGCAAATTCAATTTTTATGTTTGTTGGTCTGAAAGCTACAGGTCCCTCGGGCTGAAAACCCATTTTCTGCACTGTTCACTCACTGCTCAGCGAAGCCTCAGAACATGAAAATTTCACCTGCAACTATAGCGAAAAAACTATTTAGAGTATATTCAACAGTAAACCTCTGCAAATAGAGCGCTGCGACTGGCCTACAAGCAGTCGAACCGTTCCACATTTTCTTCTTCCAAGCCATGGAATGAGTTTGACGAGTGCCAGGCGCTGCTATGAGTTGGATCTGTAGACTGTGTTCCCAGACTTGGTTGAGTTCCGTATGGTGGAGTCAGGTTCCTGCTTGATCTTCTCCTGCGCCTCATGTCATCCGCCAAAGATGGGTCGTATCGAAGTTGACTTCGATACGACCCTCTCTCTCCACCAGAAGCTCAAAAATCATCCCTCTTCACTAACGGCCAGCTGGCGTTGGATGGCGAGACCACATACAGATCACGACCGCATGTTGTCTGCCCACAACTGGAAGAAATCTGGACTATTCCCGGCGCGGTTCTGACACTCCACTGGCACTAGGACCGCACTTGGTCAGGTACGGAGCTTACTGCCACGTGGAGGGTTTGGATTGGCAGTGCGGCGTTCCGGCTCACTCAGTCGTCATGCACAATGCCTGATGCGTTCGCCCCGGGATCTCGACCTCTCCTCTGAGGAATGACCATCCCAACCACCTCTGACAGAGCCACCATAGCGCAGAGGAATGGTGTTTACGCCGTCGGCAACCAGCTCATAGTGCTTGAGAACATCATCGCGCTCTTTATGAGCTCCGTGGACAGGCTCATCCATCGCAGAACCTCTCTCACTCTCCCAGAAATGTTGGAATTTCAACAGTCCGTCAGCCTGGTGCTCTGCTCGTGGCGCCTACTCCACACACAGCCGCTGCCCAGGGGGGAACACCGTCGCTGTTCGAAGGGGCAGGGTGACCCTAGCAATCCAAATCATAGCCGTGCTGATCATCGTTACACCTCTTGGAGAGACCAGTCGGCTGCTCTCACCTCTGCTCACTCTAAAAGCTTAGGAAGAAAACGTTGTATCAAAAACTTTGCATCTGTAACAGGTCTGAATACTGTGACCTTGTCTACAGTTAAAAAGTGGTGTCTCAATGTGGTTAGTAGAACGCCGTCTGAAACAAAATGCGGACAGAGTCACACAAGGCTTCCACATGTGTCGATGGTGAGAAAAGTAATCCAAGGGATTCTTTTTTTTTTCATTGTGGTAACCCAGACCACAATTAGATGTCTTTCTGACACCATCTGATCACTCACAAACATGTCACTTTGTCATACGACAAGTGTTAGACATCATGAACGACATGCATAATTGCTTTTCATCTGAATGTATAATTCTGCCATTAAACCTTTTGGCTAGTGTTGAGAAATAATAAAACCTTACTTTTTACCAAACACCGTTATTCACCACAAGCAAACTGAACTCCACACAACTCAATCACCCGTGCCATGTCAACGTCGGTTGTCAGTATTAGCTTACAAGCGCCACATCCACACAGAGCGAACTCAACGCACGAAGGAAAAACAGTATACTTAAAAATTGAGTCACCATCCTCACACTCAGACCCCAAATCAGTCAATCCGATGTGGAACAAACATTATAAAACAATGGATTTGACTAACCTGAAACTAAATGTAGACAGATTCACACGAGGCTTCCACATTTGGCGATGGGAAGAAAAGTAATGAAAAAAAGTGTCACTTCCTATTTACCCACACATCTTCAATGCCCAACCTCTGTCCTATCCTGCTCTCTACTGACCTAATTATATACCTGCCGGTTAATCAACTCCATGCTGAACAATTAAATGACATCTAACACACAATCTGTGACCACACATAAGTGGGCGTCACACTAGAAAGGCTCTTTTTCCTATAGTTGTGCGTGATATTTTCATGTTCAGAGGCTATTCCGATCAGTGAGTGAACAGTGCAGAAAATGCCTTTTCAGCCCGTCAAAAGCTGGGTTTCAGACCACAAAAAAAAAGTTAACCACCAGAAATACCGTTCAGAAATGTAGGTTTAGTGTTGAATATACAAAAAAGAGTGTTTATCCTATTGTTGCAGATGAAATTTTCATGTTGTGAGGAATCCCAGAGCAGTGAGTGAAGAGAGGAGAAAAAGTGTATTCAGCCCGAGAGAAGCTGAGTTTCTGACCAAGAAAAAAAAAAAAAAGTTGATAACCCCCTGAAATACAGTTCCGAAAAGTAGGTTTAGTGTTTATTATACAAGAAAGAGTGTTTCTCCTATAGTTGCATGAGAAATTTTCCTGTTCACAGGCATCCCAGAGCAGTGAATAAACAGTGCATAAAATGCATTTTAAGCCAAAGGAAAGGTAGTTTACAGACCGACAAAAATAAAATTATTGACAACCCTCTAAAAACACTTCAGACAGCTTAGATTTGTTCTGTAACTACTAGAAAACCCCTTTCTGCTATAGTGGAATGTGAAAATGTCATATTCTGAAGCGTCCCTGAGTAGTTGTGGCAGAATGCAGAAAACGGGTTTTCAGCCTGAGATAAGGTGGGTCTCGGAACGCCAAACATAAAAATGTTGATAACTTTCGAAAAGCACTTCAGACAGCTTAGATTTGTGCTGCAACTGCTAGAATGACCCTTTCTGCTATAGTGGGAGGTCAAAAGCTTCCCTGAGAAGTTATGGCACAATGCACAAAACGCGTTATCAGCCTGAGATAAGGAGTGTTTCGGAACACCAAACATAAAAATGTTGATAGCTTTCGAAAAACACTTCAGACAGCTTAGATTTGATGTGCAACTACTCGAAAGACCCTTTCTGCTATAATGGTAGGTGAAAATTTCATGTTCTGAAGCTTCCCTGAGAAGTAATGGCACAACGCACAAAACGCTTTTTCAGCCTGAGATAAGGGGCGTTTCGGAACGCCAAACATAAAAATGTTGATAGCTTTGGTAAAACACTCCAGACAGCATAGATTTGATGTGCAATTTATAGAAAGACCCTTTCTGCTATAGTGGGAGGTGAAATTTTCATGTTCTGAAGCTTCCCTGCAAAGTTATGGCACAATGCAGAAAACGCGTTTTCAGCCTGAGATAAGGTGAGTTCCGGAACGCCTAACACAAAAATATTGATAAGTTTGGAAAAACACTTCAGACAGCTTAGATTTTATGTGCAACTACTAGAAACACGCTTTCTGCTATAGTGGGTGGCGATAATTTCATGTTCTGAAGCTTCCCTGCAAAGTTATGGCACAATGCAGAATTCGCGTTTTCAGCCTGAGATAAGGTCGATTCCAGAACGCCAAACATAAAAATGTTGATAACTTTGGAAAAACACTTCAGACAGCTTAGATTTGATGTGCAACTACTAGAAAGACCCTTTCTGCTATAGTGGGATGTGAAAATTTCATGTTCTGAAGCTTCCCTGCAAAGTTATGGCACAACGCAGAAAACGCATTTTAAAACTGAGATAAGGTGGGTTCTTGAACGCCAAACATAAAAATGTTGATAACTTTCGAAAAACACTTCAGACAGCTTAGATTTGATGTGCAACTACTACAAAGACCCTTTCTGCTATAGTGGGAGGTGAAAATTTCATGTTCTGAAGCTTCCCTGCAAAGTCATGGCACAACGCAGAAAACGCGTTTTCAGCCTGAGATAAGGTCGATTCCGGAACACCAAACATAAAAAAGTTGACAACTTTGGAAAAACACTTCAGACAGCTTACGTTTGATGTGCAACTACTAGAAAGACCCTTTCTGCTATAGTGGTAGGTGAAAATTTCATGTTCTGAAGCTTCCCTGCAAAGTCATGGCACAATGCTGAAAATGCGTTTTCAGCCTGAGATAAGGTGGGTTCCGGAACGCCAAACATAAAAATGTTGATAACTTTGGAAAAACAATTCAGACAGCTTAGATTTGATGTGCAACTACTAGAAAGACCCTTTCTGCTATAGTGGGTGGTGATAATTTCATGTTCTGAAGTTTACCTGCAAAGTTATGGCACAATGCAGAAAAAGCGTTTTCAGCCTGAGATAAGGTCGATTCCAGAACACCCAACATAAAAATGTTGATGACTTTGGAAAAACACTTCAGACAACTTAGATTTGATGTGCAACTACTAGAAAGACCCTTTCTGCTATTGTGGGATGTGAAATTTTCATGTTCTGAAGCTTCCCTGCAAAGTTATGGCACAATGCAGAAAACACGTTTTCAGCCTGAGATAAGGTGGGTTCTTGAACGCCAAACATAAAAATGTTGATAACTTTCGAAAAACACTTCAGACAGCTTAGATTTGATGTGCAACTACTACAAAGACCCTTTCTGCTATAGTGGGAGGTGAAAATTTCATGTTCTGAAGCTTCCCTGCAAAGTCATGGCACAACGCAGAAAACGCGTTTTCAGCCTGAGATAAGGTCGATTCCAGAACGCCAAACATAAAAATGATGATAACTTTGGAAAAACAATTCAGACAGCTTAGATTTGATGTGCAACTACTAGAAAGACCCTTTCTGCTATAGTGGGATGTGAAATTTTCATGTTCTGAAGCTTCCCTGCAAAGTTATGGCACAATGCAGAAAACGTGTTTTCATCGTGCGATAAGGTGGGTTCCGGAACGCCAAACATAAAAATGTTAATAACTTTGGAAAAACAATTCAGACAGCTTAGATTTGATGTGCAACTACGAGAAAGACCCTTTCTGCTATTGTGGGTGGTGATCATTTCATGTTCTGAAGCTTCCCTGCAAAGTTATGGCACAATGCGTAAAACACGTTTTCAGCCTGAGATAAGGTCGATTCCGGAACGCCAAACATAAAAATGTTGATAACTTTGGAAAAACACTTCAGAGAGCTTAGATTTGATGTGCAACTACTAGAAAGACCCTTTCTGCGATAGTGAGAGGTGAAAATTTCCTGTTCTGAAGCTTCCCTGCAAAGTTATGGCACAATGCAGAAAACGCGTTTTCAGCCTGAGATAAGGTGGGTTCCGGAACGCCTAACACAAAAATATTGATAAGTTTGGAAAAACACTTCAGACAGCTTAGATTTGATGTGCAACTACTAGAAAGACCCTTTCTGCTATTGTGGGATGTGAAATTTTCATGTTCTGAAGCTTCCCTGCAAAGTTATGGCACAATGCAGAAAACACGTTTTCAGCCTGAGATAAGGAGGGTTCCGGTACGCCAAACATAAAAATGTTGATAACTTTGGGAAAACACTTCAGACATCTTAGATTTGATGTGCAATTTCTAGAAAGACCCTTTCTGCTATAGTGGGTGGTGATAATTTCATGTTCTGAAGCTTCCCTCCGAAGTTATGGCACAATGCAGAATTCGCGTTTTCAGCCTGAGATAAGGTCGATTCCAGAACGCCAAACATAAAAATGTTGATAACTTTGGAAAAACACTTCAGACAGCTTAGATTTGATGTGCAACTACTAGAAAGACCCTTTCTGCTATAGTGGGATGTGAAAATTTCATGTTCTGAAGCTTCCCTGCAAAGTTATGGCACAACGCAGAAAACGCATTTTAAAACTGAGATAAGGTGGGTTCTTGAACGCCAAACATAAAAATGTTGATAACTTTCGAAAAACACTTCAGACAGCTCAGATTTGATGTGCAACTACTACAAAGACCCTTTCTGCTATAGTGGGAGGTGAAAATTTCATGTTCTGAAGCTTCCCTGCAAAGTCATGGCACAATGCTGAAAATGCGTTTTCAGCCTGAGATAAGGTGGGTTCCGGAACGCCAAACATAAAAATGTTGATAACTTTGGAAAAACAATTCAGACATCTTAGATTTGATGTGCAATTTCTAGAAAGACCCTTTCTGCTATAGTGGGTGGTGATAATTTCATGTTCTGAAGCTTCCCTCCGAAGTTATGGCACAATGCAGAATTCGCGTTTTCAGCCTGAGATAAGGTCGATTCCAGAACGCCAAACATAAAAATGATGATAACTTTGGAAAAACACTTCAGACAGCTTAGATTTGATGTGCAACTACTAGAAAGACCCTTTCTGCTATAGTGGGATGTGAAATTTTCATGTTCTGAAGCTTCCCTGCAAAGTTATGGCACAATGCAGAAAACGTGTTTTCATCGTGCGATAAGGTGGGTTCCGGAACGCCAAACATAAAAATGTTAATAACTTTGGAAAAACAATTCAGACAGCTTAGATTTGATGTGCAACTACGAGAAAGACCCTTTCTGCTATAGTGGGTGGTGATAATTTCATGTTCTGAAGCTTCCCTGCATAGTTATGGCACAATGCGTAAAACACGTTTTCAGCCTGAGATAAGGTCGATTCTGGAACGCCAAACATAAAAATGTTGATAACTTTGGAAAAACACTTCAGAGAGCTTAGATTTGATGTGCAACTACTAGAAAGACCCTTTCTGCAATAGTGAGAGGTGAAAATTTCATGTTCTGAAGCTTTCCTGCAAAGTTATGGCACAATGCAGAAAACGCGTTTTCAGCCTGAGATAAGGTGGGTTCCGGAACGCCTAACAGAAAATATTGATAAGTTTGGAAAAACACTTCAGACAGCTTAGATTTTATGTGCAACTACTAGAAACACGCTTTCTGCTATAATGGGTGGTGATAATTTCATGTTCTGAAGCTTCCCTGCAAAGTTATGGCACAATACAGAAAACGCGTTTTCAGCCTGAGATAAGGTCGATTCCGGAACGCCAAACATAAAAAAGTTGACAACTTTGGAAAAACACTTCAGACAACTTAGATTTGATGTGCAACTACTAGAAAGGCCCTTTCTGCTATTGTGGGATGTGAAATTTTCATGTTCTGAAGCTTCCCTGCAAAGTTATGGCACAATGCAGAAAACACGTTTTCAGCCTGAGATAAGGAGGGTTCCGGTACGCCAAACATAAAAATGTTGATAACTTTGGGAAAACACTTCAGACATCTTAGATTTGATGTGCAATTTCTAGAAAGACCCTTTCTGCTATAGTGGGTGGTGATAATTTCATGTTCTGAAGCTTCCCTCCGAAGTTATGGCACAATGCAGAATTCGCGTTTTCAGCCTGAGATAAGGTCGATTCCAGAACGCCAAACATAAAAATGATGATAACTTTGGAAAAACAATTCAGACAGCTTAGATTTGATGTGCAACTACTAGAAAGACCCTTTCTGCTATAGTGGGATGTGAAATTTTCATGTTCTGAAGCTTCCCTGCAAAGTTATGGCACAATGCAGAAAACGTGTTTTCATCGTGCGATAAGGTGGGTTCCGGAACGCCAAACATAAAAATGTTAATAACTTTGGAAAAACAATTCAGACAGCTTAGATTTGATGTGCAACTACGAGAAAGACCCTTTCTGCAATAGTGAGAGGTGAAAATTTCATGTTCTGAAGCTTCCCTGCAAAGTTATGGCACAATGCAGAAAACGCGTTTTCAGCCTGAGATAAGGTCGATTCCGGAACGCCAAACATAAAAAAGTTGACAACTTTGTAAAAACACTTCAGACAGTTTACGTTTGATGTGCAACTACTAGAAAGACCCTTTCTGCTATAGTGGGAGGTGAAAATTTCATGTTCTGAAGCTTCCCTGCAAAGTTATGGCACAATGCAGAAAACGCGTTTTCAGCCTGAGATAAGGTCGATTCCGGAACGCCAAACATAAAAATGTTGATAACTTTCGAAAAACACTTCAGACAGCTCAGATTTGATGTGCAACTACTACAAAGACCCTTTCTGCTATAGTGGGAGGTGAAAATTTCATGTTCTGAAGCTTCCCTGCAAAGTCATGGCACAATGCTGAAAATGCGTTTTCAGCCTGAGATAAGGTGGGTTCCGGAACACCAAACATAAAAATGTTGATAACTTTGGAAAAACAATTCAGACAGCTTAGATTTGATGTGCAACTACTAGAAAGACCCTTTCTGCTATAGTGGGTGGTGATAATTTCATGTTCTGAAGTTTACCTGCAAAGTTATGGCACAATGCAGAAAACGCGTTTTCAGCCTGAGATAAGGTCGATTCCAGAACGCCCAACATAAAAATGTTAATGACTTTGGAAAAACACTTCAGACAACTTAGATTTGATGTGCAACTACTAGAAAGACCCTTTCTGCTATTGTGGGATGTGAAATTTTCATGTTCTGAAGCTTCCCTGCAAAGTTATGGCACAATGCAGAAAACACGTTTTCAGCCTGAGATAAGGAGGGCTCCGGTACGCCAAACATAAAAATGTTAATAACTTTGGAAAAACAATTCAGACAGCTTAGATTTGATGTGCAACTACGAGAAAGACCCTTTCTGCTATAGTGGGTGGTGATCATTTCATGTTCTGAAGCTTCCCTGCAAAGTTATGGCACAATGCGTAAAACACGTTTTCAGCCTGAGATAAGGTCGATTCCGGAACGCCAAACATAAAAATGTTGATAACTTTGGAAAAACACTTCAGAGAGCTTAGATTTGATGTGCAACTACTAGAAAGACCCTTTCTGCAATAGTGAGAGGTGAAAATTTCATGTTCTGAAGCTTCCCTGCAAAGTTATGGCACAATGCAGAAAACGCGTTTTCAGCCTGAGATAAGGTGGGTTCCGGAACGCCTAACAGAAAATATTGATAAGTTTGGAAAAACACTTCAGACAGCTTAGATTTTATGTGCAACTACTAGAAACACGCTTTCTGCTATAGTGGGTGGTGATAATTTCATGTTCTGAAGCTTCCCTGCAAAGTTATGGCACAATGCAGAAAACGCGTTTTCAGCCTGAGATAAGGTCGATTCCGGAACGCCAAACATAAAAAAGTTGACAACTTTGGAAAAACACTTCAGACAACTTAGATTTGATGTGCAACTACTAGAAAGACCCTTTCTGCTATTGTGGGATGTGAAATTTTCGTGTTCTGAAGCTTCCCTGCAAAGTTATGGCACAATGCAGAAAACACGTTTTCAGCCTGAGATAAGGAGGGTTCCGGTACGCCAAACATAAAAATGTTGATAACTTTGGGAAAACACTTCAGACATCTTAGATTTGATGTGCAATTTCTAGAAAGACCCTTTCTGCTATAGTGGGTGGTGATAATTTCATGTTCTGAAGCTTCCCTCCGAAGTTATGGCACAATGCAGAATTCGCGTTTTCAGCCTGAGATAAGGTCGATTCCAGAACGCCAAACATAAAAATGATGATAACTTTGGAAAAACACTTCAGACAGCTTAGATTTTATGTGCAACTACTAGAAACACGCTTTCTGCTATAGTGGGTGGTGATAATTTCATGTTCTGAAGCTTCCCTGCAAAGTTATGGCACAATGCAGAAAACGCGTTTTCAGCCTGAGATAAGGTCGATTCCGGAACGCCAAACATAAAAAAGTTGACAACTTTGGAAAAACACTTCAGACAACTTAGATTTGATGTGCAACTACTAGAAAGACCCTTTCTGCTATTGTGGGATGTGAAATTTTCATGTTCTGAAGCTTCCCTGCAAAGTTATGGCACAATGCAGAAAACGCGTTTTCAGCCTGAGATAAGGTCGATTCCGGAACGCCAAACATAAAAAAGTTGACAACTTTGTAAAAACACTTCAGACAGTTTACGTTTGATGTGCAACTACTAGAAAGACCCTTTCTGCTATAGTGTGAGGTGAAAATTTCATGTTCTGAAGCTTCCCTGCAAAGTTATGGCACAACGCAGAAAACGCACTTTAAAACTGAGATAAGGTGGGTTCTTGAACGCCAAACATAAAAATGTTGATAACTTTCGAAAAACACTTCAGACAGCTCAGATTTGATGTGCAACTACTACAAAGACCCTTTCTGCTATAGTGGGAGGTGAAAATTTCATGTTCTGAAGCTTCCCTGCAAAGTCATGGCACAATGCTGAAAATGCGTTTTCAGCCTGAGATAAGGTGGGTTCCGGAACGCCAAACATAAAAATGTTGATAACTTTGGAAAAACAATTCAGACAGCTTAGATTTGATGTGCAACTACTAGAAAGACCCTTTCTGCTATAGTGGGATGTGAAATTTTCATGTTCTGAAGCTTCCCTGCAAAGTTATGGCACAATGCAGAAAACGCGTTTTCAGCCTGAGATAATGTGGGTTCCGGAACGCCTAACAGAAAATATTGATAAGTTTGGAAAAAGACTTCAGACAGCTTAGATTTTATGTGCAACTACTAGAAACACGCTTTCTGCTATAGTGGGTGGTGATAATTTCATGTTCTGAAGCTTCCCTGCAAAGTTATGGCACAATGCAGAAAACGCGTTTTCAGCCTGAGATAAGGTCGATTCCGGAACGCCAAAGATAAAAAAGTTGACAACTTTGGAAAAACACTTCAGACAACTTAGATTTGATGTGCAACTACTAGAAAGACCCTTTCTGCTATTGTGGGATGTGAAATTTTCATGTTCTGAAGCTTCCCTGCAAAGTTATGGCACAATGCAGAAAACACGTTTTCAGCCTGAGATAAGGAGGGTTCCGGTACGCCAAACATAAAAATGTTGATGACTTTGGAAAAACACTTCAGACAACTTAGATTTGATGTGCAACTACTAGAAAGACCCTTTCTGCTATTGTGGGATGTGAAATTTTCATGTTCTGAAGCTTCCCTGCAAAGTTATGGCACAATGCAGAAAACACGTTTTCAGCCTGAGATAAGGAGGGCTCCGGTACGCCAAACATAAAAATGTTAATAACTTTGGAAAAACAATTCAGACAGCTTAGATTTGATGTGCAACTACGAGAAAGACCCTTTCTGCTATAGTGGGTGGTGATCATTTCATGTTCTGAAGCTTCCCTGCAAAGTTATGGCACAATGCGTAAAACACGTTTTCAGCCTGAGATAAGGTCGATTCCGGAACGCCAAACATAAAAATGTTGATAACTTTGAAAAAACACTTCAGAGAGCTTAGATTTGATGTGCAACTACTAGAAAGACCCTTTCTGCAATAGTGAGAGGTGAAAATTTCATGTTCTGAAGCTTCCCTGCAAAGTTATGGCACAATGCAGAAAACGCGTTTTCAGCCTGAGATAAGGTGGGTTCCGGAACGCCTAACAGAAAATATTGATAAGTTTGGAAAAACACTTCAGACAGCTTAGATTTTATGTGCAACTACTAGAAACACGCTTTCTGCTATAGTGGGTGGTGATAATTTCATGTTCTGAAGCTTCCCTGCAAAGTTATGGCACAATGCAGAAAACGCGTTTTCAGCCTGAGATAAGGTCGATTCCGGAACGCCAAACATAAAAAAGTTGACAACTTTGGAAAAACACTTCAGACAACTTAGATTTGATGTGCAACTACTAGAAAGACCCTTTCTGCTATTGTGGGATGTGAAATTTTCGTGTTCTGAAGCTTCCCTGCAAAGTTATGGCACAATGCAGAAAACACGTTTTCAGCCTGAGATAAGGAGGGTTCCGGTACGCCAAACATAAAAATGTTGATAACTTTGGGAAAACACTTCAGACATCTTAGATTTGATGTGCAATTTCTAGAAAGACCCTTTCTGCTATAGTGGGTGGTGATAATTTCATGTTCTGAAGCTTCCCTCCGAAGTTATGGCACAATGCAGAATTCGCGTTTTCAGCCTGAGATAAGGTCGATTCCAGAACGCCAAACATAAAAATGATGATAACTTTGGAAAAACACTTCAGACAGCTTAGATTTTATGTGCAACTACTAGAAACACGCTTTCTGCTATAGTGGGTGGTGATAATTTCATGTTCTGAAGCTTCCCTGCAAAGTTATGGCACAATGCAGAAAACGCGTTTTCAGCCTGAGATAAGGTCGATTCCGGAACGCCAAACATAAAAAAGTTGATGATAACTTTCGAAAAACACTTCAGACAACTTAGATTTGATGTGCAACTACTAGAAAGACCCTTTCTGCTATTGTGGGATGTGAAATTTTCATGTTCTGAAGCTTCCCTGCAAAGTTATGGCACAATGCAGAAAACACGTTTTCAGCCTGAGATAAGGAGGGCTCCGGTACGCCAAACATAAAAATGTTGATAACTTTGGGAAAACACTTCAGACATCTTAGATTTGATGTGCAATTTCTAGAAAGACCCTTTCTGCTATAGTGGGTGGTGATAATTTCATGTTCTGAAGCTTCCCTCCGAAGTTATGGCACAATGCAGAATTCGCGTTTTCAGCCTGAGATAAGGTCGATTCCAGAACGCCAAACATAAAAATGATGATAACTTTGGAAAAACAATTCAGACAGCTTAGATTTGATGTGCAACTACTAGAAAGACCCTTTCTGCTATAGTGGGATGTGAAATTTTCATGTTCTGAAGCTTCCCTGCAAAGTTATGGCACAATGCAGAAAACGTGTTTTCATCGTGCGATAAGGTGGGTTCCGGAACGCCAAACATAAAAATGTTAATAACTTTGGAAAAACAATTCAGACAGCTTAGATTTGATGTGCAACTACGAGAAAGACCCTTTCTGCTATAGTGGGTGGTGATCATTTCATGTTCTGAAGCTTCCCTGCAAAGTTGTGGCACAATGCGTAAAACACGTTTTCAGCCTGAGATAAGGTCGATTCCGGAACGCCAAACATAAAAATGTTGATAACTTTGGAAAAACACTTCAGAGAGCTTAGATTTGATGTGCAACTACTAGAAAGACCCTTTCTGCAATAGTGAGAGGTGAAAATTTCATGTTCTGAAGCTTCCCTGCAAAGTTATGGCACAATGCAGAAAACGCGTTTTCAGCCTGAGATAAGGTGGGTTCCGGAACGCCTAACAGAAAATATTGATAAGTTTGGAAAAACACTTTAGACAGATTAGATTTTATGTGCAACTACTAGAAACACGCTTTCTGCTATAGTGGGTGGTGATAATTTCATGTTCTGAAGCTTCCCTGCAAAGTTATGGCACAATGCAGAAAACGCGTTTTCAGCCTGAGATAAGGTCGATTCCGGAACGCCAAACATAAAAAAGTTGACAACTTTGGAAAAACACTTCAGACAACTTAGATTTGATGTGCAACTACTAGAAAGACCCTTTCTGCTATTGTCGGATGTGAAATTTTCGTGTTCTGAAGCTTCCCTGCAAAGTTATGGCACAATGCAGAAAACACGTTTTCAGCCTGAGATAAGGAGGGTTCCGGTACGCCAAACATAAAAATGTTGATAACTTTGGGAAAACACTTCAGACATCTTAGATTTGATGTGCAATTTCTAGAAAGACCCTTTCTGCTATAGTGGGTGGTGATAATTTCATGTTCTGAAGCTTCCCTCCGAAGTTATGGCACAATGCAGAATTCGCGTTTTCAGCCTGAGATAAGGTCGATTCCAGAACGCCAAACATAAAAATGATGATAACTTTGGAAAAACAATTCAGACAGCTTAGATTTGATGTGCAACTACTAGAAAGACCCTTTCTGCTATAGTGGGATGTGAAATTTTCATGTTCTGAAGCTTCCCTGCAAAGTTATGGCACAATGCAGAAAACGTGTTTTCATCGTGCGATAAGGTGGGTTCCGGAACGCCAAACATAAAAATGTTAATAACTTTGGAAAAACAATTCAGACAGCTTAGATTTGATGTGCAACTACGAGAAAGACCCTTTCTGCTATAGTGGGTGGTGATAATTTCATGTTCTGAAGCTTCCCTGCAAAGTTATGGCACAATGCGCAAAACACGTTTTCAGCCTGAGATAAGGTCGATTCCGGAACGCCAAACATAAAAATGTTGATAACTTTGGAAAAACACTTCAGAGAGCTTAGATTTGATGTGCAACTACTAGAAAGACCCTTTCTGCAATAGTGAGAGGTGAAAATTTCATGTTCTGAAGCTTCCCTGCAAAGTTATGGCACAATGCAGAAAACGCGTTTTCAGCCTGAGATAAGGTCGATTCCGGAACGCCAAACATAAAAAAGTTGACAACTTTGTAAAAACACTTCAGACAGTTTACGTTTGATGTGCAACTACTAGAAAGACCCTTTCTGCTATAGTGGGAGGTGAACATTTCATGTTCTGAAGCTTCCCTGCAAAGTTATGGCACAATGCGTAAAACGCGTTTTCAGCCTGAGATAAGGTCGATTCCGGAACGCCAGACATAAAAATGTTGATAACTTTGGAAAAACACTTCAGACAGCTTCGATTTGATGTGCAACTACTAGAAAGACCCTTTCTGCTATAGTGGGAGGTGAACATTTCATGTTCTGAAGATTCCCTGAGAAGTTATGGCACATTGCAGAAAACGCGTTTTCAGCCTGAGATAAGGTGGGTTCCGAAACGCAAAACGTAAAAATGTTGATCACGTTGGAATAACACTTCAGACAGCTTTGATTTGATGTGCAATTACTAGAAAGACCCTTTCTGCTATAGTGGTTGGTTAAAATTTCATGTTCGGAAGCTTCCATGCAAAGTTATGGCACAATGCAGACAAGCGCGTTTTCAGCCTGAGAAAAGGTCGATTCTGGAACGCCAGACATAAAAATGTTGATAACTTTCGAAAAACAATTCAGACAGCTTAGATTTGATGTGCAATTGCTAGAAAGACCCTTTCTGATATAGTGGGAGGTGAGCATTTCATGTTCTGAAGCCTCCCTGAGAAGTTATGGCACAATGCAGAAAATGCGTTTTCAGCCTGAGATTAGGTGGGTTCCGGAACGCCAAGCGTAAAAATGTTGATAACTTTGGAACAACACTTCAGACAGCTTAGATTTGATGTGCAACTACTAGAAAGACCCTTTCTGCTATAGTGGGAGGTGAAAATTTCATTTTCTGAAGCTTCCCTGCAAAGTTATGGCACAAAGCGTAAAAAGCGTTTTCAGCCTGAGATAAGGTCGATTCTGGAACGCCAAACATAAAAAAGTTGATAACTTTGGAAAAACACTTCAGACAGCTTAGATTTGATGTGCAACTACTAGAAAGACCCTTTCTGCTATAGTGGGAGGTTAAAATTTCATGTTCTGAAGCTTCCCTGCAAAGTTATGGCACAATGCCGAAAACGCGTTTTCAGCCTGAGATAAGGTGGGTTCCGGAACGCCAAACATAAAAATGTTGATAACTTTGGAAAAACACTTCAGACAGCTTAGATTTGATGTGCAACTGCTAGAAAGACCCTTTCTGCTATCGTGGGAGGTGAACATTTCATGTTCTGAAGCTTCCCTGAGAAGTTATGGCACAATGCAGAAAACGCGTTTTCAGCCAGAGATAAGGTTGATTCCGGAACGCCAAACATAAAAATGTTGATAACTTTGGAAAAACACTTCAGACAGCTTAGATTTGATGTGCAACTATGAGAAAGTCCCTTTCTGCAATAGTGGGAGGTGAACATTTCATGTTCTGAAGCTTCCCTGCAAAGTTATGGCACAATGCGTTAAACGCGTTTTCAGCCTGAGATAAGGTCGATTCCGGAACGCCATACATAACAATGTTGATAACTTTGGAAAAACACATCAGACAGCTTAGATTTGATGTGCAACTACTAGAAAGACCCTTTCTGCTATAGTGGTAGGTTAAAATTTCATGTTCGGAAGCTTCCATGCAAAGTTATGGCACAATGCAGACAACGCGTTTTCAGCCTGAGATAATGTCGATTCTGGAACGCCAAACATAAAAATGTTGATAACTTTCGAAAAACACTTCAGACAGCTTAGATTTGATGTGCAACTGCTAGAAAGACCCTTTTTGCTATAGTGGGAGGTGAAAATTTCATGTTCTGAAGCTTCCCTGCAAAGTTATGGCACAATGCGTAAAACGCGTTTTCAGCCTGAGATAAGGTCGATTCCGGAACGCCGTACATAAAAATGTTGATAACTTTGGAAAAACACTTCAGACAGCTTCGATTTGATGTGCAACTACTAGAAAGACCCTTTCTGCTATAGTGGGAGGTGAACATTTCATGTTCTGAGGCTTCCCTGAGAAGTTATGGCACAATGCAGAAAACGCGTTTTCAGCCTGAGATAAGGTGTGTTCCGAAACGCAAAACCTAAAAATGTTGATCACTTTGGAATAACACTTCAGACAGCTTAGATTTGATGTGCAACTACTAGAAAGACCCTTTCTGCTATGGTGGTAGGATTAAAATTTCATGTTCGGAAGCTTCCATGCAAATTTATGGCACAATGCAGACAACGCGTTTTCAGCCTGAGATAAGGTCGATTCTGGAACGCCAAACATAAAAATGTTGATAACTTTCGAAAAACACTTCAGACAGCTTAGATTTGATGTGCAACTACTAGAAAGACCCTTTCTGCTATAGTGGGAGGTGAACATTTCATGTTCTGAAGCTTCCCTGAGAAGTTATGGCACAATGCAGAAAACGCGTTTTCAGCCTGAGATAAGGTGGGTTCCGGAACGCCAAGCGTAAAAATGTTGATAACTTTGGAACAACACTTCAGACAGCTTAGATTTGATGTGCAACTACTAGAAAGACCCTTTCTGCTATAGTGGGAGGTGAAAATTTCATTTTCTGAAGCTTCCCTGCAACGTTATGGCACAATGCGTAAAACGCGTTTTCAGGCTGAGATAAGGTCGATTCTGGAACTCCAAACATAAAAATGTTGATAACTTTGGAAGAACACTTCAGACAGCTTAGATTTGATGTGCAACTACTAGAACGGCCCTTTCTGCTATAGTGGGAGGTGAACATTTCATTTTCTGAAGCTTCCCTGCAAAGTTATGGCACAATGCAGACAACGCGTTTTCAGCCTGAGATAAGGTCGATTCTGGAACGCCAAACATAAAAATGTTGATAACTTTCGAAAAACACTTCAGACAGCTTAGATTTGATGTGCAACTACAAGAAAGACCCTTTCTGCTATAGAGGAAGGTGAAAATTTCATTTTCTGAAGCATCCCTGCAATGTTTTGGCACAATGCGTAAAACGCGTTTTCAGCCTGAGATCAGGTCGATTCCGGAACGCCAAACATAAAAATGTTGATAACTTTTGAAAAACACTTCGGACAGCTTAGATCTGATGCGCAACTACTAGAAAGACCCTTTCTGCTATAGAGGGAGGTGAAACTTTCATGTTCTGAAGCTTTCCTTCAAAGTTATGGCACAATGCAGACAACGCGTTTTCAGCCTGAGATAAAGTCGATTCTGGAACGCCAAACATAAAAATGTTGATAACTTTCGAAAAACACTTCAGACAGCTTCGATTTGATGTGCAACTACTAGAAAGACCCTTTCTGCTATAGTGGGAGGTGAACATTTCATGTTCTGAAGCTTCCCTGAGAAGTTATGGCACAATGCAGAAAACACGTTTTCAGCCTGAGATAAGGTGGGTTCCGGAACGCCAAGCGTAAAAATGTTGATAACTTTGGAAAAACACTTCAGACAGCTTCGATTTGATGTGCAACTACTAGAAAGACCCTTTCTGCTATAGTGGGAGGTGAACATTTCATGTTCTGAAGCATCCCTGCAAGGTTATGGCACAATGCAGAAATCGAGTTTTCAGCCTGAGATAAGGCGGGTTCCGAAACGCCAAACGTAAAAATGTTGATAACTTTGGAAAAACACTTCAGACAGCTTAGATTTGATGTGTAACTACTAGAAAGACCCTTTCTGCTATGGTGGGAGGTGAAAATTTCATGTTCTGAAGCTTCCTTGCAAAGTTATGGCACAAAGCAGAAAATGCGTTTTCAGCCTGAGATAAGGTTGATTCCGGAATGCCAAACATAAAAATGCTGATAACTTTGGAAAAACACTTCAAACAGCTTAGATTTGATGTGCAACTACTAGAAAGACCCTTTCTGCTATAGTGGGAGGTGAACATTTCATGTTCTGAAGCTTCCCTGAGAAGTTATGGCACAATGCAGAAAACGCGTTTTCAGCCTGAGATAAGGTGGGTTCCGAAACGCAAAACGTAAAAATGTTGATCACTTTGGAATAACACTTCACACAGCTTAGATTTGATGTGCAACTACTAGAAAGACCCTTTCTGCTATAGTGGGAAGTGAAAATTTCATGTTCTAAAGGTTCCCTGCAAAGTTATAGCACAATGCGTAAAACGATTTTTCATCCTGAGATAAGGTCGATACCGGAACGCCAAACATTAAAATGTTGATAACTTTGGAAAAACACTTCAGACAGCTTAGATTTGATGTGCAACTACTAGAAAGACCCTTTCTGCTATAGTGGGAGGTGAACATTTCATGTTCTGAAGCCTCCCTGAGAAGTTATGGCGCAATGCACAAAACGTGTTTTCAGCCTGAGATAAGGTGGGTTCCGAAACGCAAAACGTAAAAATGTTGATCACTTTGGAACAACACTTCAGACAGCTTAGATTTGATGTGCAACTACTAGAAAGACCCTTTCTGCTATAGTGGGAGGTGAAAATTTTATTTTCTGAAGCTTCCCTGCAAAGTTATGGCACAATGCGTAAAACGCGTTTTCAGCCTGAGATAAGGTCGATTCTGGAACGCCAAACATAAAAAAGTTGATAACTTTGGAAAAACACTTCAGACAGCTTAGATTTGATGTGCAACTACTAGAAAGACCCTTTCTGCTATAGTGGGAGGTTAAAATTTCATGTTCTGAAGCTTCCCTGCAAAGTTATGGCACAATGCCGAAAACGCGTTTTCAGCCTGAGATAAGGTGGGTTCCAGAACGCCAAACATAAAAATGTTGATAACTTTGGAAAAACACTTCAGACAGCTTAGATTTGATGTGCAACTGCTAGAAAGACCCTTTCTGCTATCGTGGGAGGTGAACATTTCATGTTCTGAAGCTTCCCTGAGAAGTTATGGCACAATGCAGAAAACGCGTTTTCAGCCAGAGATAAGGTTGATTCCGGAACGCCAAACATAAAAATGTTGATAACTTTGGAAAAACACATCAGACAGCTTAGATTTGATGTGCAACTACTAGAAAGACCCTTTCTGCTATAGTGGTAGGTTAAAATTTCATGTTCGGAAGCTTCCATGCAAAGTTATGGCACAATGCAGACAACGCGTTTTCAGCCTGAGATAATGTCGATTCTGGAACGCCAAACATAAAAATGTTGATAACTTTCGAAAAACACTTCAGACAGCTTAGATTTGATGTGCAACTGCTAGAAAGACCCTTTTTGCTATAGTGGGAGGTGAAAATTTCATGTTCTGAAGCTTCCCTGCAAAGTTATGGCACAATGCGTAAAACGCGTTTTCAGCCTGAGATAAGGTCGATTCCGGAACGCCGTACATAAAATTGTTGATAACTTTGGAAAAACACTTCAGACAGCTTCGATTTGATGTGCAACTACTAGAAAGATCCTTTCTGCTATAGTGGGAGGTGAACATTTCATGTTCTGAGGCTTCCCTGAGAAGTTATGGCACAATGCAGAAAACGCGTTTTCAGCCTGAGATAAGGTGTGTTCCGAAACGCAAAACCTAAAAATGTTGATCACTTTGGAATAACACTTCAGACAGCTTAGATTTGATGTGCAACTACTAGAAAGACCCTTTCTGCTATAGTGGTAGGATTAAAATTTCATGTTCGGAAGCTTCCATGCAAATTTATGGCACAATGCAGACAACGCGTTTTCAGCCTGAGATAAGGTCGATTCTGGAACGCCAAACATAAAAATGTTGATAACTTTCGAAAAACACTTCAGACAGCTTAGATTTGATGTGCAACTACTAGAAAGACCCTTTCTGCTATAGTGGGAGGTGAACATTTCATGTTCTGAAGCTTCCCTGAGAAGTTATGGCACAATGCAGAAAACGCGTTTTCAGCCTGAGATAAGGTGGGTTCCGGAACGCCAAGCGTAAAAATGTTGATAACTTTGGAACAACACTTCAGACAGCTTAGATTTGATGTGCAACTACTAGAAAGACCCTTTCTGCTATAGTGGGAGGTGAAAATTTCATTTTCTGAAGCTTCCCTGCAACGTTATGGCACAATGCGTAAAACGCGTTTTCAGGCTGAGATAAGGTCGATTCTGGAACTCCAAACATAAAAATGTTGATAACTTTGGAAGAACACTTCAGACAGCTTAGATTTGATGTGCAACTACTAGAACGGCCCTTTCTGCGATAGTGGGAGGTGAACATTTCATTTTCTGAAGCTTCCCTGCAAAGTTATGGCACAATGCAGACAACGCGTTTTCAGCCTGAGATAAGGTCGATTCTGGAACGCCAAACATAAAAATGTTGATAACTTTCGAAAAACACTTCAGACAGCTTAGATTTGATGTGCAACTACAAGAAAGACCCTTTCTGCTATAGTGGAAGGTGAAAATTTCATGTTCTGAAGCTTCCTTACAAAGTTATGGCACAATGCAGAAAATGCGTTTTCAGCCTGAGATAAGGTTGATTCCGGAACGCCAAACATAAAAATGTTGATAACTTTGGAAAAACACTTCAGACAGCTTAGATTTGATGTGCAACTACTAGAAAGACCCTTTCTGCTATAGTGGGAGGTGAAATTTTCATTTTCTGAAGCTTCCCTGCAAAGTTATGGCACAAAGCGTAAAAAGCATCTTCAGCCTGTGATAAGGTCGATTCCGGTACGCCAAACATAAAAATGTTGATAACTTTGGAAAAACACTTCAGACAGCTTAGATTTGATGTGTAACTACTAGAAGGACCCTTTCTGCTATAGTGGGAGGTTAGAATTTCATGTTCTGAAGCTTCCCTGCAACGATATGGCACAATGCCGAAAACGCGTTTTCAGCCTGAGATAAGGTGGGTTCCGGAACGCCAAACAAAAAAATGTTGATAACTTTGGAAAAACACTTCAGACAGCTTAGATTTGATGTGCAACTACGAGAAAGACCCTTTCTGCTATAGTGGGAGGTGAACATTTCATGTTCTGAAGCTTCCCTGCAAAGTTATGGCACAATGCGTTAAACGCGTTTTCAGCCTGAGATAAGGTCGATTCCGGAACGCCATACATAAAAATGTTGATAACTTTGGAAAAACACTTCAGACAGCTTCGATTTGATGTGCAACTACTAGAAAGACCCTTTCTGCTATAGTGGTAGGTTAAAATTTCATTTTCGGAAGCTTCCATGCAAAGTTATGGCACATTGCAGAAAACACGTTTTCAGCTTGAGATAAGGTGGGTTCCGGAACGCAAAACGTAAAAATGTTGATCACTTTGGAATAACACTTCAGACATCTTAGATTTGATGTGCAACTACTAGAAAGACCCATTCTGCTATCGTGGGAGGTGAAAATTTAATGTTCTAAAGGTTCCCTGCAAAGTTATGGCACAATGCGTAAAACGCGTTTTCAGCCTGAGAAAAGGTCGATTCCGGAACGCCATACATAACAATGTTGATAACTTTGGAAAAACACATCAGACAGCTTAGATTTGATGAGCAACTACTAGAAAGACCCTTTCTGCTATAGTGGGAGGTGAAAATTTCATTTTCTGAAGCTTCCCTGCAACGTTATGGCACAATGCGTAAAACGCGTTTTCAGGCTGAGATAAGGTCGATTCTGGAACTCCAAACATAAAAATGTTGATAACTTTGGAAGAACACTTCAGACAGCTTAGATTTGATGTGCAACTACTAGAACGGCCCTTTCTGCTATAGTGGGAGGTGAACATTTCATTTTCTGAAGCTTCCCTGCAAAGTTATGGCACAATGCAGACAACGCGTTTTCAGCCTGAGATAAGGTCGATTCTGGAACGCCAAACATAAAAATGTTGATAACTTTCGAAAAACACTTCAGACAGCTTAGATTTGATGTGCAACTACTAGAAAGACCCTTTCTGCTATAGTGGAAGGTGAAAATTTCATGTTCTGAAGCTTCCTTACAAAGTTATGGCACAATGCAGAAAATGCGTTTTCAGCCTGAGATAAGGTTGATTCCGGAACGCCAAACATAAAAATGTTGATAACTTTGGAAAAACACTTCAGACAGCTTAGATTTGATGTGCAACTACTAGAAAGACCCTTTCTGCTATAGTGGGAGGTGAAATTTTCATTTTCTGAAGCTTCCCTGCAAAGTTATGGCACAAAGCGTAAAAAGCATCTTCAGCCTGTGATAAGGTCGATTCCGGTACGCCAAACATAAAAATGTTGATAACTTTGGAAAAACACTTCAGACAGCTTAGATTTGATGTGTAACTACTAGAAGGACCCTTTCTGCTATAGTGGGAGGTTAGAATTTCATGTTCTGAAGCTTCCCTGCAACGATATGGCACAATGCCGAAAACGCGTTTTCAGCCTGAGATAAGGTGGGTTCCGGAACGCCAAACATAAAAATGTTGATAACTTTGGAAAAACACTTCAGACAGTTTAGATTTGATGTGCAACTACGAGAAAGGCCCTTTCTACTACAGTGGGAGGTGAACATTTCATGTTCTGAAGCTTCCCTGCAAAGTTATGGCACAATGCGTTAAACGCGTTTTCAGCCTGAGATAAGGTCGATTCAAGAACGCCATACATAAAAATGTTGATAACTTTGGAAAAACACTTCAGACAGCTTCGATTTGATGTGCAACTACTAGAAAGACCCTTTCTGCTATAGTGGTAGGTTAAAATTTCATTTTCGGAAGCTTCCATGCAAAGTTATGGCACATTGCAGAAAACACGTTTTCAGCTTGAGATAAGGTGGGTTCCGGAACGCCAAACATAAAAATGTTGATAACTTTCGAAAAACACTTCAGACAGCTTAGATTTGATGTGCAACTACTAGAAAGACCCTTTCTGCTATAGTGGGAGGTCAAAATTTAATGTTCTGAAGCTTCCCTAGAAAGTTATGGGACAATGCAGAAAACGATTTTTCATCCTGAGATAAGGTCGATTCCGGAACGCCAAACATAAAAAGGTTGATAACTTTGGAAAAACACTTCAGACAGCTTAGATTTGATGTGCAACTACTAGAAAGACCCTTTCTGCTGTAGTGGGAGGTGAACATTTCATGTTCTGAAGCTTCCCTGAGAAGTTATGGCACAATGCAGAAAACGCGTTTCCAGCCTGAGATTAGGTGGGTTCCGAAACGCAAAACGTAAAAATGTTGATTACTTTGGAATAACACTTCAGACATCTTAGATTTGATGTGCAACTACTAGAAAGACCCATTCTGCTATAGTGGGAGGTGAAAATTTCATGTTCTAAAGGTTCCCTGCAAAGTTATGGCACAATGCGTAAAACGCGTTTTCAGCCTGAGAAAAGGTCGATTCCGGAACGCCATACATAACAATGTTGGTAACTTTGGAAAAACACATCAGACAGCTTAGATTTGATCAGCAACTACTAGAAAGACCCTTTCTGCTATAGTGGTAGGTTAAAATTTCATTTTCGGAAGCTTCCATGCAAAGTTATGGCACATTGCAGACAACGCGTTTTCAGCCTGAGATAAGGTCGATTCTGGAACGCCAAACATAAAAATGTTGATAACTTTCAAAAAACACTTCAGACAGCTTAGATTTGATGTGCAACTACTAGAAAGACCCTTTCTGCTATAGTGGGAGGTCAAAATTTCATGTTCTGAAGCTTCCCTGAAAAGTTATGGCACAATGCAGAAAACACGTTTTCAGCTTGAGATAAGGTGGGTTCCGGAACGCCAAACATAAAAATGTTGATAACTTTCGAAAAACACTTCAGACAGCTTAGATTTGATGTGCAACTACTAGAAAGACCCTTTCTGCTATAGTGGGAGGTGAACATTTCATTTTCTGAAGCTTCCCTGAGAAGTTATGGCACAATGTGTAAAACGCGTTTTCAGCCTGAGATAAGGTCGATTCCGGAACGCTAAACATAAAAATGTTGATAACTTTGGAAAAACACTTCAGACAGCTTAGATTTGATGTGCAACTACTAGAAAGACCCTTTCTGCTATAGTGTTAGGTCAAAATTTCATGTTCTGAAGCTTCCCTGGAAAGTTATGGGACAATGCTGAAAACAATTTTTCATCCTGAGATAAGGTCGATTCCGGAACGCTAAACATAAAAATGTGGATAACTTTGGAAACACACTTCAGACAGCTTAGATTTGATGTGAAACTACGAGAAAGACCCTTTCTGCTATAGTGGGAGGTGAAAATTTCATGTCCTGAAGCTTCCCTGCAAAGTTATGGCACAATGCAGAAAACGCGTTTTCAGCCTGGGATAAGGTCGATTCCGGAACGACAAACATAAAAATGTTGATAACTTTCGAAAAACACTTCAGACAGCTTAGATTTGATGTGCAACTACTAGAAAGACCCTTTTCTGCTATAGTGGGATGTGAAAATGTAATGTTCTGAAGCTTTATGCAAAGTTATGGCACAATGCGTAAAACGCGTTTTTAGCCTGAGATAAGGTCGATTCCGGAACGCCAGACATAAAAATGTTGATAACTTCGGAAAAACACATCAGTCAGCTTAGATTTGACGTGCAAGTACGAGAAAGACCCTTTCTGCTATAATGGGAATTGAAAATTTCATGTTCTGAAGCTTTCCTTCAAAGTTATGCCACAATGCAGAAAACGCGCTCACAGCCTGAGATAAGGTGGGTTCCGGAATGCCAAACATAAAAATGTTGATAACTTTGGAAGAACACTTCAGACAGCTTAGATTTGATGTGCAACTACTAGAAAGACCCTTTCTGCTATAGTGGGATTTGAAAATTTCATGTTCTGAAGCTTCCCTGCAAAGTTATGGCACAATGCGTAAAACGCGTTTTCAGCCTGAGATAAGGTCGATTCCGGAACGCCAAACATAAAAATGTTGATAACTTTCGAAAAACACTTCAGACAGCTTAGATTTGATGTGCAACTACTAGAAAGACCCTTTCTATTATAGTGGGAGGTGAAAATTTGATGTTCTGAAGCTTCCCTGCAAAGTTATGAAACAATGTGTAAAAGGCGTTTTCAGCCTGAGATAAGGTCGATTCCGGAACACCAAACATAAAAATGTTGATAACTTCGGAAAAACACATCAGTCAGCTTAGATTTGACGTGCAACTACGAGAAAGACCCTTTCTGCTATAGTGGGATGTGAAAATGTAATGTTCTGAAGCTTTATGCAAAGTTATGGCACAATGCGTAAAACGCGTTTTCAGCCTGAGATAAGGTCGATTCCGGAACGCCAAACATAAAAATGTTGATAACTTTGGAAAAACACTTCAGACAGCTTAGATTTGATGTGCGACTATTAGAAAGACCCTATATGCTATTGTGGGAGGTGAAAATTTCATGTACTGATGCATCCCTGCAAAGTTATGGCACAGTGCCGAAAAAGCGTTTTCAGCCTGAGATAAGGTTGATTCCGGAACGCCAAACATAAAAAAGTTGATAACTTTTGAAATACACTTCAGACCGCTTACATTTGATGTGCAACTACTAGAAAGACCCTTTCTGCTATAGTGGGAGGTGAAAATTTGATGTTCTGAAACTTCCCAGCAAAGTTATGGCACCATGCGTAAAACGCGTTTACAGCCTGTGATAAGGTCGATTCCGGAACGCCAAACATTAAAATGTGGATAACTTTGGAAAAACACTTCAGACAGCTTAGATTTGATCTGCAACTACTAGAAAGACCCTTTCTGCTATCTTGGGAGGTGAAAATTTCATGTTCTGAAGCTTCCCTCCAAAGTTATGGCACAATGCAGAAAACGCGTTTACAGCCTGAGATAAGGTGGGTTCCGGAACGCCAAACGTAAAAATGTTGATAACTTTGGAAAAACACTTCAAACAGCTTACATTTGACGAGCAACTACTAGAAAGATCCTTTTTGCCATAGTGGGAGTTGAAAATTTCATGTTCTGTAGCTTCCCTGCAAAGTTATGGCACAATGCAGAAAACGCGTTTTTAGCCTGAGATAAGGTGGGTACCGGAACGCCAAACAAAAAAATATGATAACTTCGGAAAAACACATCAGGCAGCTTAGATTTGACGTGCAACTACGAGAAAGACCCTTTCTGCTATAGTGGGAGGTGAAAACTTCATGTTCTGAAGCTTCCCTGCAAAGTTATGGCGCAATGAGTAAAACGCGTTTTCAGCCTGAGATAAGGTCGTTTCTGGAACGCCATACATAAAAATGTTGATAACTTTCGAAAAACACTTCAGACAGCTTAGATTTGATGTGCAACTATTAGAAAGACCCTTTCTGCTATAGTGGGAGGTGAAAATTTCATGTTCTGAAGTTTCCCTGCAAAGTTATGGCACAATGCAGAAAACGTGTTTTCAGCCTGAGATTAGGTCGATTCCGAAACAGCAAACAGAATAATGTTGATAACTTTGGAAAAACACTTCAGACAGCTTCGATTTGATGTGCAACTACGAGAAAGACCCTTTCTGCTATAGTGGGTGGTGAAAATTCGATGTTCTGAAGCTTCCCTGCAAAGTTATGGCGCAATGAGTAAAACGCGTTTTCAGCCTGAGATAAGGTCGTTTCTGGAACGCCATACATAAAAATGTTGATAACTTTCGAAAAACACTTCAGACAGCTTAGATTTGATGTGCAACTATTAGAAAGACCCTTTCTGCTATAGTGGGAGGTGAAAATTTCATGTTCTGAAGTTTCCCTGCAAAGTTATGGCACAATGCAGAAAACGTGTTTTCAGCCTGAGATAAGGTGGGTTCCGGAACGCCAAACATAAAAATGTAGAAAACTTTGGAAAAACACTTCAGACAGCTTAGATTTGATGAGCAACTACCAGAAAGACCTTTTCTGCTATAGTGGAAGTTTAAAATTTCATGTTCTGAAGCTTCCTTGCAAAGTTATGGCACAATGCGGAAAAAAAGGTTTTCAGCCTGAGATAAAGTCGATTCCGGAACGCCAAACATAAAAATGTTGATAACTTTGGAAAAACACTTCAGACAGCTTAGATTTCACGTGAAACTACTAGAAAGACCCTTTCTGCTATAGTGGGAGGTGAAAATTTCATGTTCTTTAGCTTTATCCATAGTTGTGGCATAATGCTTAAAACGCGTTTTCAGCCTGAGATAAGGTCGATTCCGGAACGCCAAACATAAAAATGTTGATAACTTTGGATAAACACTTCAGACAGCTTAGATTTCACGTGAAACTACTAGAAAGACCCTTTCTGCCATTGTGGGAGGTGAAAATTTCATATTCTGAAGCTTCACGGCAAAGTTATGGAACAATGCGTAAAAGGCGTTTTCAGCCTGTGATGAGGTCGATTCAGGAACGTCAAACATATAAAAGTTGATAACTTTTGAAATACACTTCAGACCGCTTACAATTGATGTGCACCTACAAGAAAGACCCTTTCTACTATAGTGAGAGGTGAAAATTTCATGTTCTGAAGCTTCCCTGCAAAGGTATGGCACAATGCAGAAAACGCATTTTCAGCCTGAGATAAGATGTGTTCCGGAACGCGAAACATAAAAATGTTGATAAATTTGGAAAAACACTTCAGACAGCTTAGATTTGATGTGCAACTACTAGAAAGACCCATTCGACAATAGTGGGAGGTGAAAATTTCATGTTCTGAAGCTCCCTTCCAAAGTTATGGCACAATGCGGAAAACACGTTTTCAGCCTGAGATAAAGTCGATTCCGGAACGCCAAACATAACAATTTTGATAACTTTGGAAAAACACTTCAGAGAGCTTAGATTTGATGTGCAACTACTAGAAAGACATTTTCTGCTATAGTGGCAGTTGAAAATTAGATGTTCTGAAGCTTCCTTGCAAAGTTATGGCACAATGCGAAAAACGCGTTTTCAGCCTGACATAAGGTACATTCCGGATCGCCAAACATAAAAATGTTGATAACTTTGGAAAAACACTTCAAACAGCTTAGATTTGATGTGCAACTACTAGAAAGACCCTTTCGGCTATTGTGGGAGGTGAAAATTTCATGTCCTGAAGCTTCCCTGCAAAGTTATGGCACAATGCAGAAAACGAGTGTTCAGCCTGAGATAAGGTCGATTCCGGAACGCCAAACATAAAAATGTTGATAACTTTCGAAAGACACTTCAGACAGCTTAGATTTGATGTGCAACTACTAGGAAGACCCTTTCTGCTATAGTGGGAGGTGAACATTTCATGTTCTGAAGGTTCCCTGCAAATTTATGGCACAATGCAGAAAACGCGTTTTCAGCTTGAGATAAGGTGGGTTTCGGAACGCCAAACATAAAAGTGTTGATAACTTTCGAAAAACACTTCAGACAGCTTAGATGTGATGTGCAACTACTAGAAAGACCCTTTCGGCTATTGTGGGAGGTGAAAATTTCATGTCCTGAAGCTTCCTTGCAAAGTTATGGCACAATGCAGAAAACGCCTTTTCAGCCTGAGATAAGGTTGATTCCCGAACGATAAACTTAAAAATGTTCATAACTTTGGAAAAACACTTCAGACAGCTTACATTTGATGTGCAACTTCTAGAAAGACCTTTTCTGCTATAGTGGGAGGTGAACATTTCATGTTCTGAAGCTTCCGTGCAAAGTTATGGCACAATGCAGAAAACGCGTTTTCAGCTTGAGATAAGGTCGATTCCGGAACGCCAAAAATAAAAATGTTGATAACCTTGGAAAAAAACTTCAGACAGCTTAGATTTGATGTGCAACTACTAGAAAGACCCTTTCGGCTATTGTGGGAGTTGAAAATTTCATGTCCTGAAGCTTCCCTGCAAAGTTATGGCACAATGCAGAAAACGCGTTTTCAGCTTGAGATAAGGTCGATTCCGGAACGCCAAACATAAAAATGTTGATAACCTTGGAAAAAAACTTCAGACAGCTTTGATGTGATGTGCAACTACTAGAAAGTTCCTTTCTGATATAGTGGGAGGTGAAAATTTCATGTTCTGAAGCTTCCCTGCAAAGTTATGGCACAATGCAGAAAACACGTTTTCAGCCTGAGATGAGGTGGGTTCCGGAACGCCAAACATAAAAATGTTGAAAACTTTGGAAAAACACTTCAGACAGCTTAGATTTGACGTGCAACTACTAGAAAGACCATTTCTGCTATAGTGGGAGGTGAAAATTTCATGTTCTGAAGCTTCGCTGCAAAGTTAAGGCACAATGCAGAATACGCGTTTTCAGCCTGAGATATGGTCGATTCCGGAACGCCAAACATAAAAATTTTGAAAACTTTGGAAAAACACTTCAGACAGATTAGATTTGATGTGCAACTACTAGAAAGACCCTTTCTGCTATAGTGGCATGTGAAAATTTCATGTTCTGAAGCGTGCCTGCAAAGTTATGGCACAATGCAGAAAATGCATTTTCAGCCTGAGATAAGGTGGGTTCCAGAACGGCAAACATAAAAATGTTGATAACTTTGGAAAAGCATTTCAGACAGCTGAGATTTGATCTGCAACTACGAGAATGACCCTTTCTGCTATAGTGGCATGTGAAAATTTCATGTTCTGAAGCGTGCCTGCAAAGTTATGGCACGATGCAGAAAACATGTTTTCAGCCTGAGATAAGGTCGATTCCGGAACGCCAAACATGAAAATGTTGATAACTTTGGAAAAACACTTCAGACAGCTTCGATTTGATGTGCAACTACAAGACAGACCCTTTCTGCAACAGTGAGAGGTTAAAATTTCTTATTCTGAAGTTTCCTGCAAAGTTATGGCACAATGCAGAAAACGCGTTTTCAGCTTGAGATAAGGTGGGTTCCCGAACGCCAAACACAAAAATGTTGAAAACTTTGGAAAAACACTTCAGACAGCTTAGATTTGATGAGCAACTACCAGAAAGACCTTTTCTGCTATAGTGGAAGTTTAAAATTTCACGTTCTGAAGCTTCCTTGCAAAGTGATGGCACAATGCGGAAAAAAAGGTTTTCAACCTTAGATAAAGTCGATTCCGGAACGCCAAACATAAAAATGTTGATAACTTTGGAAAAACACTTCAGACTGCTTAGATTTCACGTGAAACTACTAGAAAGACCCTTTCTGCCATTGTGGGAGGTGAAAATTGCATGTTCTGAAGATTCACGGCAAAGTTATGGAACAATGCGTAAAACGCGTTTTCAGCCTGTAATCAGGTCGATTCAGGAACGTCAAACATAAAAAAGTCGATAACTTTGGAAAAACACTTCAGAAAGCTTAGATTTGATATGCAACTACGAGAAAAACCCTTTCTGCCATAGTGGGAGGTGAAAATTTCATGTTCTGAAGCTTCATGCAAAGTTATGGCACAATGCGTAAAACGCGTTTTCAGCCTGAGATAAGGTCGATTCCAGAACGCCAAACATTAAAATGCGGATAACTTTGGAAAAACACTTCAGACAGCTTAGCTTTGATGTGCAACTACTAGAAAGACCCTTTCTACTATAGCGGCAGGTGACAATTTCATGTTCTGAAGCTTCCCTGCAAAGTTATGGCACAATGCAGAAAACACGTCTTCAGCCTGAGATAAGATAGATTCTGGTACGCCAAACATAAAAATGTTGATAACTTTGGAAAAACACTTCATACTGCTTAGATTTGATGTGCAACTACTAGAAAGACCCTTTCTGATATAGTGGGTGGTGAATATTCCATGATCTGAAGCTTCCCACCAAAGTTATGGCACAAAGCAGAAAACGCGTTTTCAGCCTCACATAAGGTCGATTCCGGAACGCCAAACATAAAAATGTTGAAAACTTCCGAAAAACACTTCAGACAGCTTAGATTTGATGTGCAACTACTAGAAAGACCCTTTCTGCTACGGTGGGAGGTGAAAATTTTATGTTCTGAAGCTTTCCTGCAAAGTTATGGCACAATGCCTAAAATGCGTTTTCAGCCTGAGATAAGGTTGATTCCGGAACGCCAAACATAAAAATGTTGATAACTTTGGAAAAACACTTCAGACAGCTTAGATTTGATGTGCAACTACGAGAAAGACCCTTTCTACTATAGTGGGAAATGAACATTTCATGATCTGAAGCTTCCCTGCAAAGTTATGGCACAATGCAGAAAACGCGTTTTCAGCCTGAGAAAAGGTCGATTCAGGAACACCAAACATAAAAATGTTGAAAACTTTCGAAAAACACTTCAGACAGCTTAGATTTGATGTGCAACTACTAGAAAGACCCTTTCTGCTGTAATGGGAGGTGAATTTTTTTTGTTCTGAAGCTTCCCTGCAAAGTTATGGCACAATGCAGAAAACGCGTTTTCAGCCTCACATAAGGTCGATTCCGGAACGCCAAACATAAAAATGTTGATGACTTCCGAAAAACACTTCAGACAGCTTAGATTTGATGTGCAACTACTAGAGAGACCCTTTATGCTATAGTGGGAGGTTAAAATTTCATGTTCTGAAGCTTCCCTGCAAAGTTGTGGCACAATGCAGAAAACACATTTTCAGCCTGACAAAAGGTGGGTTCCGGAACGCCAAACATAAAAATGTTGATAACTTTGGAAAAACACTTCAGACAGCTTAGATTTGATGTGCAACTACGAGAAAGGCCCTTTCTGCTACAGTGGGAGGTGAAAATTTCATGTTCTGAAGCTTCGCTGCAAAGTTATGGCACAATGCGTAAAACTCGTTTTGAGCCTGAGATAAGGTTGATTCCGGAACGCCAAACATAAAAATGTTGATAACTTTGGAAAAACACTTCAAACAGCTTAGATTTGATGAGCAACTACTAGAAAGACCCTTTCTGCTATAGTGGGTATGTGAAAATTTCATATTATGCAGCTTTCCTGCAAAGTTATGGCACAATGCAGAAAACGCGTTTTCAGCCTGAGATAAGGTGGGTTCCGGAACGCCAAACATAAAAAGGTTCATAATTCCGGAAAAACACTTCAGACAGCTTTGATTTGATGTGCAACTACTAGAAAGACCATTTCTGCCATTGTGGGAGGTGAAAATTCGATGTTCTGAATCTACCCTGCAAAGTTATGTCACAATGCAGAAAACGCGTTTTCAGCCTCACATAAGGTCAATTCCGGAACGCCAAACATAAAAATGTTAATAACTTCGGAAAAACACTTCAGACAGCTTAGATTTGATGTGCAACTACTAGAAAGACCCTTTCTGCTGTAGTGGGAGGTGAAATTTTTTTGTTCTGAAGCTTCCCTGCAAAGTTATGGCACAAATCAGAAAACGCGTTTTCAGCCTCACATAAGGTCGATTCCGGAACGCCAAACATAAAAATGTTGATGACTTCCGAAAAACACTTCAGACAGCTTAGATTTGATGTGCAACTACTAGAGAGACCCTTTATGCTATATTGGGACGTGAAAATGTCATGTTCTGAAGCTTCCCTGCAAAGTTATGGCACAATGCAGAAAACGCGTTTTCAGCCTCATATAAGGTCAATTCCGGAACGCCAAACATAAAAATGTTGATAACTTTGGAAAAACACTTCATACTGCTTAGATTTGATGTGCAACTACTAGAAAGACCCTTTCTGATATAGTGGGTGGTGAATATTCCATGATCTGAAGCTTCCCACCAAAGTTATGGCACAAAGCAGAAAACGCGTTTTCAGCCTCACATAAGGTCGATTCCGGAACGCCAAACATAAAAATGTTGAAAACTTCCGAAAAACACTTCAGACAGCTTAGATTTGATGTGCAACTACTAGAAAGACCCTTTCTGCTACGGTGGGAGGTGAAAATTTTATGTTCTGAAGCTTTCCTGCAAAGTTATGGCACAATGCCTAAAATGCGTTTTCAGCCTGAGATAAGGTTGATTCCGGAACGCCAAACATAAAAATGTTGATAACTTTGGAAAAACACTTCAGACAGCTTAGATTTGATGTGCAACTACGAGAAAGACCCTTTCTACTATAGTGGGAAATGAACATTTCATGATCTGAAGCTTCCCTGCAAAGTTATGGCACAATGCAGAAAACGCGTTTTCAGCCTGAGAAAAGGTCGATTCAGGAACACCAAACATAAAAATGTTGAAAACTTTCGAAAAACACTTCAGACAGCTTAGATTTGATGTGCAACTACTAGAAAGACCCTTTCTGCTGTAATGGGAGGTGAATTTTTTTTGTTCTGAAGCTTCCCTGCAAAGTTATGGCACAATGCAGAAAACGCGTTTTCAGCCTCACATAAGGTCGATTCCGGAACGCCAAACATAAAAATGTTGATGACTTCCGAAAAACACTTCAGACAGCTTAGATTTGATGTGCAACTACTAGAGAGACCCTTTATGCTATAGTGGGAGGTTAAAATTTCATGTTCTGAAGCTTCCCTGCAAAGTTGTGGCACAATGCAGAAAACACATTTTCAGCCTGACAAAAGGTGGGTTCCGGAACGCCAAACATAAAAATGTTGATAACTTTGGAAAAACACTTCAGACAGCTTAGATTTGATGTGCAACTACGAGAAAGGCCCTTTCTGCTACAGTGGGAGGTGAAAATTTCATGTTCTGAAGCTTCGCTGCAAAGTTATGGCACAATGCGTAAAACTCGTTTTGAGCCTGAGATAAGGTTGATTCCGGAACGCCAAACATAAAAATGTTGATAACTTTGGAAAAACACTTCAAACAGCTTAGATTTGATGAGCAACTACTAGAAAGACCCTTTCTGCTATAGTGGGTATGTGAAAATTTCATATTATGCAGCTTTCCTGCAAAGTTATGGCACAATGCAGAAAACGCGTTTTCAGCCTGAGATAAGGTGGGTTCCGGAACGCCAAACATAAAAAGGTTCATAATTCCGGAAAAACACTTCAGACAGCTTTGATTTGATGTGCAACTACTAGAAAGACCATTTCTGCCATTGTGGGAGGTGAAAATTCGATGTTCTGAATCTACCCTGCAAAGTTATGTCACAATGCAGAAAACGCGTTTTCAGCCTCACATAAGGTCAATTCCGGAACGCCAAACATAAAAATGTTAATAACTTCGGAAAAACACTTCAGACAGCTTAGATTTGATGTGCAACTACTAGAAAGACCCTTTCTGCTGTAGTGGGAGGTGAAATTTTTTTGTTCTGAAGCTTCCCTGCAAAGTTATGGCACAAATCAGAAAACGCGTTTTCAGCCTCACATAAGGTCGATTCCGGAACGCCAAACATAAAAATGTTGATGACTTCCGAAAAACACTTCAGACAGCTTAGATTTGATGTGCAACTACTAGAGAGACCCTTTATGCTATATTGGGACGTGAAAATGTCATGTTCTGAAGCTTCCCTGCAAAGTTATGGCACAATGCAGAAAACGCGTTTTCAGCCTCATATAAGGTCAATTCCGGAACGCCAAACATAAAAATGTTGAAAACTTCCGAAAAACACTTCAGACAGCTTAGATTTGATGTGCAACTACTAGAAAGACCCTTTCTGCTACGGTGGGAGGTGAAAATTTTATGTTCTGAAGCTTTCCTGCAAAGTTATGGCACAATGCGTAAAATGCGTTTTCAGCCTGAGATAAGGTTGATTCCGGAACGCCAAACATAAAAATGTTGATAACTTTGGAAAAACACTTCAGACAGCTTAGATTTGATGTGCAACTACGAGAAAGACCCTTTCTGCTATAGTGGGAAATGAACATTTCATGATCTGAAGCTTCCCTGCAAAGTTATGGCACAATGCAGAAAACGCGTTTTCAGCCTCACATAAGGTCGATTCCGGAACGCCAAACATAAAAATGTTGATGACTTCCGAAAAACACTTCAGACAGCTTAGATTTGATGTGCAACTACTAGAGAGACCCTTTATGCTATAGTGGGAGGTTAAAATTTCATGTTCTGAAGCTTCCCTGCAAAGTTGTGGCACAATGCAGAAAACACATTTTCAGCCTGACAAAAGGTGGGTTCCGGAACGCCAAACATAAAAATGTTGATAACTTTGGAAAAACACTTCAGATAGCTTAGATTTGATGTGCAACTACGAGAAAGGCCCTTTCTGCTACAGTGGGAGGTGAAAATTTCATGTTCTGAAGCTTCGCTGCAAAGTTATGGCACAATGCGTAAAACTCGTTTTCAGCCTGAGATAAGGTTGATTCCGGAACGCCAAACATAAAAATGTTGATAACTTTGGAAAAACACTTCAAACAGCTTAGATTTGATGTGCAACTACTAGAAAGACCCTTTCTGCTATAGTGGGAGGTGAAAATTTCATATTATGCAGCTTTCCTGCAAAGTTATGGCACAATGCAGAAAACGCGTTTTCAGCCTGAGATAAGGTGGGTTCCGGAACGCCAAACATAAAAAGGTTCATAATTCCGGAAAAACACTTCAGACAGCTTAGATTTGATGTGCAACTACTAGAAAGACCATTTCTGCTATAGTGGGAGGTGAAAATTCGATGTTCTGAAGCTTCCCTGCAAAGTTATGGCACAATGCAGAAAACGCGTTTTCAGCCTGACAAAAGGTGGGTTCCGGAACGCCAAACATAAAAATGTTGATAACTTTGGAAAAACACTTCAGACAGCCTAGATTTGATGTGCAACTACTAGAAAGACCCTTTCTGCTATAGTGGGAGGTGAAAATTTCATGTTCTGAAGCTTCCCTGCAAAGTTATGGCACAATGCAGAAAACGCGTTTTCAGCCTGAGATAAGGTGGGTTCCGGAACTCCAAACATAAAAATGTTGATAACTTTGGAAAAACACTTCAGACAGCTTAGATTTGATGTGCAACTACTAGAAAGACCCTTTCTGCTATAGTGGGAGGTGAAAATTTCATTTTCTGAATCTTCCCTGAGAATTAATGGCACAATCCACAAAACGCGTTTTCAGCCTGAGATAAGGTGGGTTCCGGAACGCCAAACGTAAAAATGTTGATAACTTTGGAACAACACTTCAGACAGCTTAGATTTGATGTGCAACTACTAGAAAGACCCTTTTTGCCATAGTGGGAGGTCAAAATTTCATGTTCTGAAGCTTCCCTGGAAAGTTATGGGACAATGCGTAAAACGCGTTTTCAGCCTGAGATAAGGTGGGTTCCGGAACGCCAAACATAAAAATGTTGATAACTTTCGAAAACACTTCAGACAGCTTAGATTTGATGTGCAACTACTAGAAAAACCCTTTCTGCTATAGTGGGAGGTGAAAATTTCATTTTCTGGAACTTCCCTGCAAAGTTATGGCACAATGCGTAAAACGCGTTTTCAGCCTGAGATAAGGTCGATTCCAGAACGCCAAACATAAAAATGTTGATAACTTTGGAAAAACACTTCAGACAGCTTAGATTTGATGTGCAACTACTAGAAAGACCCTTTCTTCTATAGTGGGAGGTGAAAATTTCATCTTCTGAATCTTCCCTGAGAATTAATGGCACAATGCACAAAACGCGTTTTCAGCCTGAGATAAGGTGGGTTCCGGAACGCCAAACGTAAAAATGTTGATAACTTTGGAACAACACTTCAGACAGCCTAGATTTGATGTGCAACTACTAGAAAGACCCTTTCTGCTATAGTGGGAGGTGAAAATTTCATGTTCTGAAGCTTCCCTGCAAAGTTATGGCACAATGCAGAAAACGCGTTTTCAGCCTGAGATAAGGTGGGTTCCGGAACGCCAAACATAAAAATGTTGATAACATTGGAAAAACACTTCAGACAGCTTAGATTTGATGTGCAACTACTAGAAAGACCCTTTCTGCTATAGTGGGAGGTGAAAATTTCATTTTCTGAATCTTCCCTGAGAATTAATGGCACAATCCACAAAACGCGTTTTCAGCCTGAGATAAGGTGGGTTCCGGAACGCCAAACGTAAAAATGTTGATAACTTTGGAACAACACTTCAGACAGCTTAGATTTGATGTGCAACTACTAGAAAGACCCTTTCTGCCATAGTGGGAAGTAAAAATTTCATGTTCTGAAGCTTCCCTGGAAAGTTATGGGACAATGCGTAAAACGCGTTTTCAGCCTGAGATAAGGTCGATTCCGGAACGCCAAACATAAAAATGTTGATAACTTTCGAAAAACACTTCAGACAGCTTAGATTTGATGTGCAACTACAAGAAAGACCCTTTCTGCTATAGTGGGAGGTGAAAATTTCATGTTGTGAAGCTTCCCTGCAAAGTTATGGCACAATGCAGAAAACGCGTTTTCAGCCTTAGATAAGGTGGGTTCCGGAACGCCAAACATAAAAATGTTGATAACTTTCGAAAAACACTTCAGACAGCTTAGATTTGATGAGCAACTACTAGAAAGACCCTTTCTGCTATAGTGGGAGGTGAAAATTTCATGTTCTGAAGCTTCCCTGCAAAGTTATGGCACAATGCAGAAAACGCGTTTTCAGCCTGAAAAAAGGTGGGTTCCGGAACGCCAAACATAAAAATGTTGATAAGTTTGGAAAACCACTTCAGACAGCTTAGATTTGATGTGCAACTACAAGAAATACCCTTTATGCTATTGTGGGAGGTTAAAATTTCATGTTCTAAAGATTCCCAGCAAAGTTATGGCACAAAGCAGAAAATGCGTTTTCAGCCTGAGATGAGGTGGGTTCCGGAACGCCAAACATAAAAATGTTGATAACTTTGGAAAAACACTTCAGACAGCTTAGATTTGATGTGCAACGACTAGAAAGACCCTTTCTGCTATAGTGGGAGGTGAAAATTTCATGTTCTGAAGCTTCCCTGCAAAGTTATGGCACAATGCAGAAAACGCGTTTTCAGCCTGAGATAAGGTGGGTTCCGGAACGCCAAACATAAAAATGTTGATAACTTTGGAAAAACACTTCAGACAGCTTAGATTTGATGTGCAACTACTAGAAAGACCCTTTCTGCTATAGTGGGAGGTGAAAATTTCATTTTCTGAATCTTCCCTGAGAATTAATGGCACAATCCACAAAACGCGTTTTCAGCCTGAGATAAGGTCGATTCCGGAACGCCAAACATAAAAATGTTGATAACTTTCGAAAAACACTTCAGACAGCTTAGATTTGATGTGCAACTACAAGAAAGACCCTGTCTGTTATAGTGGGAGTTGAAAATTTCATGTTCTGAAGCTTCCCTGCAAAGTTAAGGAACAATGCAGAAACCGCGTTTTCAGCCTGAGATAAGATGGGTTCCGGAACGCCAAACATAAAAATGTTGATAACTTTGGAAAAAACATTTCAGACAGCTTAGATTTGATGTGCAACTACTAGAAAGACCCTTTCTGCTATTGTGGGAGGTGAAAATTTCATGTTCTGAAGCTTCCCTGCAAAGTTATGGCACAATGCAGAAAACGCGTTTTCAGCCTGAAAAAAGGTGGGTTCCGGAACGCCAAACATAAAAATGTTGATAACTTTGGAAAACCACTTCAGACAGCTTAGATTTGATGTGCAACTACAAGAAAGACCCTTTATGCTATTGTGGGAGGTTAAAATTTCATGTTCTAAAGATTCCCAGTAAAGTTATGGCACAAAGCAGAAAATGCGTTTTCAGCCTGAGATGAGGTGGGTTCCGGAACGCCAAACATAAAAATGTTGATAACTTTGGAAAAACACTTCAGATAGCTTAGATTTGATGTGCAACGACTAGAAAGACCCTTTCTGCTATAGTGGGAGGTGAAAAATTCATGTTCTGAAACTTCCTTGCAAAGTTATGGCACAATGCAGAAAACACGTTTTCAGCCTGAGATAAGGTTGATTCCGGAACGCCAAACATAAAAATGTTGATAACTTTGGAAAAAAACTTCATACAGCTTAGATTTGATGTGCAACTACTCGAAAGACCCTTTCTGCTATAGTGGGAGGTGAAAATTTCATTTTCTGAAGCTTCCCTGCAAAGTTATGGCACAATGCGTAAAACGCGTTTTCAGCCTGAGATAAGGTCTATTCCGGCACGCCAAACATAAAAATGTTGATAAATTTGGAAAAACACTTCAGACAGCTTAGATTTGATGTACAACGACTAGAAAGACCCTTTCTGCTATAGTGGGAGGTTAAAATTTCATGTTCTGAAGCTTCCCTGCAAAGTTATGGCACAATGCAGAAAACGCGTTTTCAGCCCGAGATAAGGTCGTTTCCGGAACGCCAACCTAAAAAATGTTGATAGCTTTCGAAAAACACTTCAGACAACTTTGATTTGATGTGCAACTACTAGAAAGACCCTGTCTGTTATAGTGGGAGTTGAAAGTTTCATGTTCTGAAGCTTCCCTGCAAAGTTAAGGAACCATGCAGAAACCGCATTTTCAGCCTGAGATAAGGTGGGTTCCGGAACGCCAAACATAAAAATGTTGATAACTTTGGAAAAAACATTTCAGACAGCTTAGATTTGATGTGCAACTACTAGAAAGACCCTTCCTGCTATTGTGGGAGGTGAAAATTTCATGTTCTGAAGCTTCCCTGCAAAGTTATGGCACAATGCAGTAAACGCGTTTTCAGCCTGAGATAAGGTTGATTCCGGAACGCCAAACATAAAAATGTTGATAACTTTGGAAAAACACTTCAGACAGCTTAAATTTGATGTGCAACTACTAGAAAGACCCTTTCTGCTATAGCGGGAGGTGAACATTTCATGTTCTGAAGCTTCCCTGTAAAGTTATGGCACAATGCGTAAAACGCGTTTTGAGCCTGAGATAAGGTCGATTACGGAACGCCAAACATAAAAATGTTGATAACTTTCGAAAAACTCTTCAGACAGCTTAGATTTGATGTGCAACTGCTACAAACACCCTTTTTGTTGTAGTGGGAGGTGAAAATTTCATGTTCTGAAGCTTCTCTGCAAAGTTATGGCACAATGCAGAAAACGCGTTTTCAGCCTGAGATGAGGTCGATTCCGGAACACCAAACATAAAAATGTTGATAACTTTTGAAAAACACTTCAGACAGCTTAGATTTGATGTGCAACTACTAGAAAGACCCTTTCTGCTATAGTGGGAGGTGAACATTTCATGTTCTGAAGCTTCCCTGTAAAGTTATGGCACAATGCAGAAAACGCATTTTGAGCCTGAGATAAAGTCGATTCCCGAACTCCAAACATAAAAATGTTGATCACTTTGGAAAAACAATTCAGACAGCTTAGATTTGATGCGCAACTACTAAAAAGACCCTTTCTGCAACAGTGGGAGGTTAAAATTTCATGTTCGGAAGCTTTCATGCAAAGTTATGGCACAATGCAGACAACGCGTTTTCAGACTGAGATAAGGTCGATTCCAGAACGCCAAACATAAAAATGTTGATAACTTTTGAAAAACACTTCAGACAGCTTAGATTTGATGTGCAACTACTAGAAAGACCCTGTTGTATATAGTGGAAGTTCGAAAATATTATAATCAAAACCTGCTAAATAATATTTGGTATTGTTTCTGTTTTTATCATTAATGGACCTGCTAAATAATATTTGATATTGTTTCTGATTTTTTATCATTAATTGTTTAATGTTTCGAACTTTAGTGAACCTGTATGCTTTTGATCGTGCGCGTTTGAACTCACAAACAGCTGTGTGCTTGGATCTGAGAATGACCTTGTAGGCGCGCTCGTTTGAAGTCATGAGAAAGTGGCCATCTTGAACTTAGTTTGAACTTGTGCGCACGTGCTGGCAAAATGGAGTAGATGTACTGACCTAATATGGTAAACCGGGCATCAGTGACGTAAAAAAATGATGCAAGAGCTGACGCAATTGACACTAATATGATCCATCACCAAACATGTATCCTTTTGAGGGAAGGACTTCAAAAGGCCACCTGGAGAAAAACAAGATAAGTTAGCGTGAGAAAACGGACGTCGGTGTGTCTTCAAAGCCGTGTGTGGCTATATAAGCGCTCGGAGATGTGACCCTGGGTTCTTGCTCTTTTTGGATCTTCGCCCGCGTCTGTCCGCTGTAAGGTTTTATATCTTATCTTGGGACGGAGCTGTTGGGTATCAGCGTCTGGCAATACCCTTGAGTTTATGGATTTTATTATTTTTGGTTGACTTTGCTGTTTTTACTATTCTTTTATTAATTTTTTGAAGAAACATTTTTGTGACAAAAAACATAATAAAATTGAGTACGAATTAAGTACTGAAAAGGCACAACGGCGTTGATCCCTGACTACTAAAGAATCAACTGGCTCCTACCTACTACCATCAATTGGGTTATAGGTGAGTTATTGTTTGATTTCCTCCTGTTGCACATT